>NC_139044.1:14910921-15223421 GCF_965140915.1 Aythya marila
GCTGGCCCATCTAGCAATGTGTGAATGTCTGTAAATATATTCAGTAGATAAGGGTTAGAAATCTATGCCTTTCTTGATTTTCATATAGAGAACATTACCTAAAGGGTGATATATAACAGTAGCAGGAGATGATGCAGCATGAAAAAGCAGAGAACTTCTACTTCCAAGTTCATCACAAGTATAATTTCAAAGCAGCTAGATTGCTTTCACAAAACTCATATAGCATATGCCAGCTAGCCTGTTACCTAGGCAAGACAAATTCCAATCACTAGAGGTAGCTTTTGGCTAAAACTGATCATTCAAGCCCTGTTCATCAGTTCTACATGTAAAGAAACTAAACACGTTTTTCACACAATCTTGCAATTCTAGATGAGTGGCATAAAGCATGATTTCTAATGTTATTGATTTGTCACACACTAAAATTTGGTTACTGTGAGAGCCTGTAAGCCACTGCACTTGGTTTACACTAATATGTTTGGTTTCTTACTATGATGAACTGGAAGCATTCATGCCATGAGTGATGGTATCTCAGGTCACTTTTTCTGGAATTAGATTTACTAGAAACACTTCACTAGGCAGTTCATCTGAACATATTTTGGTTGGCACAAGTAATTAAGATTTGGTTGCCAATACACCCTCGGAGATCTGAGTGGTGATTCTTTAAGGAGGTTCAAGTCCTACTGTTTTTTATACATATAATTTACAGCTGAGATGCCTATTCAACCTGTTTCTGAATGTGAGTCCAGGTATACTGAAATGAGTGGAATCAGAATCTAATTCATTTTTACAGGGTGTTTTGAACGTGTTAAAAAAAAAAAAAAAAAAAAAAAAAGAGAGAGAGACATAAAAAAAATAAAACTCTTAGGCTTACATAGATTTGTCAAAAATAATTTGACATTTCCCTCGTCTGTTAACAGAACACATGTTCAAAACAAACATCCTCCAGACATTGGTTAATAGAGCAGACTTGCCAGGAATCCATGAAATGTAAGCAAAAGTTACTTTGTTTGCACTGCAAGAGATTTCAGGCCTAAGTACTTGAAGACAAGGTCTTAAACCCATATTGAGGCTTCTAAATGGAATCATTTTGAAAAGATAATGCTTAAATAACCCTACCATTGCTGAGGTCAGTGAGAAGAATCTTGGGTGTTCATCATCATGGAAGTGCAAACAGTTATCATTATGAGAAAGGCAATCATTTGAAACATCATTTAGATACTATTGTCCAAAGGATAAACATGGAAAATGAGAAAAAGGCTTTCAGCACAAGCTCTAAGAATAGAATATCATTGAACACACACACACACACACACAAACAAATATATATATAGCTTTTTTTTTTCTTTTTTTTTTTTCCTCCTAGGAGCTTCCAAACCTCCAGAAAGCACTTGATGATCTTAAGGGTCTTTGCCAACCTAAATGATTCTATTATGATCTAAATGATATCTATATGATTCTATTCTAAGAAAAAATATGAACTGCTGAATTTTCTTGAATTAAGGGCAAAATCAGGGTGAAACGTGATACAGAGCTTTTAGCTCACCTTTGGCATTTCACATTATAAGTACTTTTATAGCTTCGTGCCAGCCTAAGGGAAGTGCTTAAGCCTTCCATACTGTGGAAGCAATAGAAAAAAATGCAGTTATGAAGAATTTGGAGAAAGTCCAGGCGACATTTTCAGAGCTTGGTTGACCACTTATTTGAAGTATGAAGTCAAGAAAAGTGCTTAACTAACAAAAGGAATGTCTGTCCTTAAAGAAATGAGCAAAATAAAAAGAAAAATTAACCTAATGAAACAACAAAGTAATGCCACAGAGTTAAATTCTGGACCAATAACAAACCGTTTTATGTAAATTATAGATAGGATAATTGATGTGCAAGAGACATTTACAGAGACCAAAAATAGCACTCAGAGACCCTATGTTTAAGTAAAAAAACATAGGGTCATAGGGTCTTTACTTTACAAAAGTAAAGACGAGAATAACTAGCCCAGACACATAAATGAAAATCTCAGCAGAACAGCCAATCCCTATTCAGATCAGCTTGTTACAGCAATTTTTTTTTATCCTCAGCAAGACAATATCATGTAAGCTACAGTTATCTTGGTCCTCAACCAGCTCTTCTGTGGGTTGGGAAAAAAATCTGGCAAAAGACAGCAAGTGCTGTCCACAGAAATGCAGAAAAAATTAACTAATATAACAATTCTGGTCAGAAATATCGCTTTTGGGATCTGGAAAATAAGATATTAAAAAAAAAAATGCTTCCTTGCCCATTTTAAAAAGCATATATTATTTAAATTTTTATTTATTTACAGTGACATTTATGTTTGGGCAAGTATACTAATCATACACATCTACAAGATGCAATGCACTTATCTTACTCTGATATTCAGATCTGTTGGAAGAAAAATTTGAATTTTTTGTGTTTGTTTAGGAGAAACTGTGAGATATTTTTATGTATTACATAGCTCTCTGTAATTTTTCACAAAATACATATGGCTTTCTTCCCGTAGCTCTTTCTGAAAACTAAGTGATGAAGACTTCCAGAACTTTTCAAATGCACTTGCTGTTCAGACTTTCTTGTTTGTTTGTTTCTGCAGTGAATGACTCTTGGCTAACAATAAGTTCATTATCTTTTGGTGATCTGTGAAGAATGTCAGTTTACAGTTTGTGTTTTCCTAATCAGAAAAATAGCTGACATGCAGTTATGCAAATCGAATTTTTCCTTCATCCTATTATTATCCTAATATATATAATATTATTACTTCATCCTAACTAAATATAACTAAATATGTTATAACTAAATATATATAACTAAATAACTAAAACAATAACTAAAATGAAACATACTATTTTTCTTTCTTTTTTTTTTTTTTTTTGGTAGTTGATAAAATTCAAGCTTTCATACTGAAAAATCAACTTTTACAAATCTCAATGTGAAGTTGACTCAAGGTTTTGAATGTTTATAGAAAGCAAATGTAAATGAATGACACATATGAACTTTAACTCAAAATTTACTATATGTGATATAAGGAATATTAATTAACAGAGAATCACAGAATCACAGAATTTTCTAGGTTGGAAGAGACCTCAAGATCATCGAGTCCAACCTCTGACCTAACGCTAACAGTCCCCACTAAACCATTTCCCTAAGCTCTACATCTAAACGTCTTTTGAAGACTTCCAGGGATGGTGACTCCACCACTTCCCTGGGCAGCCTGTTCCAGTGCCTCACAACCCTTTCAGTGAAGAAGTTCTTCCTAACATCTAACCTAAAACTCCCCTGGCTCAACTTAAGCCCATTCCCCCTCGTCCTGTCACCAGGCACGTGGGAGAACAGGCCAACCCCCACCTTGCTACAGCCTCCCTTGAGGTACCCATAGAGAGTGATAAGGTCGCCCCTAAGCCTCCTCTTCTCCAGGCTGAACAAGCCCAGCTCCCTCAGCCGCTCCTCGTAGGACTTGTTCTCCAGGCCCCTCACCAGCTTCGTCGCCCTTCTCTGCACCCGCTCAAGCACCTCAATGTCCTTCTTGTAGCGAGGGGCCCAAAACTGAACACAGTGCTCGAGGTGCGGCCTCACCAGAGCTGAGTACAGGGGGACGATCACCTCCCTAGCCCTGCTGGTCACACTGTTCCTGATACAAGCCAGGATGCCGTTGGCCTTCTTGGCCACCTGAGCACACTGCTGGCTCATATTCAGCCCACTATCCACCATCACTCCCAGGTCCTTCTCTGCCTGGCAGCTCTCCAACCATTCCTCTCCCAGCCTGTAGCTCTGCTTGGGGTTATTGCGCCCCAGGTGCAGGACCCGGCACTTGGCCTTGTTGAACTTCATGCAGTTGACCTCAGCCCATCGGTGCAGCCTATCCAGATCCTCCTGCAGAGCTTTCCTACCCTCAAGCAGATCGACACACGCACCTAACTTGGTGTCATCTGCAAACTTACTGAGGGTGCACTCGATGCCCTCATCCAGATCATCGATGAAGATATTAAAGAGGACCGGCCCCAGCACCGAGCCCTGGGGGACGCCACTAGTGACTGGCCTCCAACTGGACTTGGCTCCATTCACCACGACTCTTTGGGCCCGGCTATCCAGCCAGTTTCTAACCCAACGAAGCGTGCGCCAGTCCAAGCCAAGAGCAGCCAGTTTCTTGAGGAGAATGCTGTGGGAGACGGTGTCAAAAGCCTTGCTGAAGTCAAGGTAGACCACATCCACAGACTTTCCCTCGTCCACCCAGTGCGTCACTGTGTCATAGAAGGAGATCAGGTTCGTCAGGCATGACCTGCCTTTCATAAAGCCATGCTGACTGGGCCTGATCGCCTGCTTCCCCTGCAAGTGCTGCATGATGACTCTCAGGAGGATCTGCTCCATGAGCTTTCCTGGCACTGAGGTCAAACTGACAGGCCTGTAGTTTCCCGGGTCTACCCTCCAGCCCTTCTTGTAGATGGGCGTCACATTTGATAGCCGCCAGTCAATTGGGACCTCCCCCGATAGCCAGGACTGCTGATAAATGATGGATAGTGGCTTGGCCAGCTCCTCTGCCAGTTCCCTCAGTACCCTTGGGTGGATCCCATCCGGCCCCATCGACTTGTGCACATCTAAGTGCCGTAGCAGGTCACCAAACAGTTCTTCATGGATAATGAGGGCCACATCCTGCTCCCCATCCCCTTCCACCAGCTCAGGGTACTGGGTATCCAGAGAACATCCGGTATTGCCGCTAAAGACTGAGGCAAAGAAGGCATTGAGCACCTCCGCCTTTTCCTCATCTCTTGTAACTAAGTTTCCCCCTGCATCCAGTAAAGGATGGAGATTCTCCTTAGTCCTCCTTTTTGTGTTGATGTATTTATAGAAACGTTTTTTGTTATCTTTAACGGCAGTAGCCAGACTGAGCTCCAGATGAGCTTTGGCCTTCCTAATTTTGTCCCTGCACAGCCTCGCTACTTCTTTAAAATCCTCCTTAGTGGCCTGCCCACTTTTCCAAAGCTTATAAACCCTCTTTTTCCTCCTAAGATCAAGCCACAATTCTCTGTTGAGCCAGGCCGGTCTTCTTCCCCGCCAGCTTGTCTTTGGGCACGTGGGGACAGACCGTTCCTGCGTCATTAAGACTTCCCTCTTGAAGAGCGCCCAGCCTTCCTGGACTCCTCTGCCCTTCAGAACCGCCTCCCAAGGGACTCCACCAACCAGTGTCCTGAGCAGCTCAAAGTCAGCCCTCCGAAAGTCCAATACAGCGGTTTTACTGGTCCCCTTCCTGACCTCGCCAAGAATAGTGAACTCCACCATTGCGTGGTCACTCTGCCCAAGACAGCTCCCGACAATCATGTCCTCCACCAGTCCTTCTCTGTTTGTGAAGAGAAGGTCTAGCGGGGCACCACCCCTGGTAGGTTCACTAACCAGCTGCGTCAGGAAGCTATCTTCCACGCTCTCCAGAAACCTCCTAGACTGCTTTCTCAGGGCTGTGTTGTGCTTCCAGGATATGTCAGGGAAGTTGAAGTCCCCCACGAGTACAAGAGCTGACGATTTTGCAACCTCTGTCAGCTGCCTGTAGAATTCCTCATCCGTCTCCTCATCCTGGTTCGGCGGTCTATAGCAGACCCCGACCAGGGCACTAGCCTTGTTGTCCCTGCCGATCCTAACCCAAAGGGACTCGACCTTGTCATTCCCAACCTCGAGTTCCACAACATCGAAAGACTCTCTAATATAGAGAGCCACACCACCACCCCTTCTATGCTGCCTGTCCCTTCTATAGAGCTTATAGCCAGGCATTGCAGCACTCCAGTCATGAGACTGGTCCCACCACGTCGCCGTGATGGCAACCAAGTCGTAGCCTGCCTGCCGCACGATGGCTTCCAGCTCCTCCTGTTTGTTACCCATGCTGCGTGCATTGGTGTAGATGCACTTCAGCTGGGCCATTGCCTTATCCTCCGGCCTTGCCATTGTTCCCCCTAGCACAGCCCCAACAATCCTAGCCTCAGCCCCATCCCCCTTCCTACCTAGTTTAAAGCCCTCTCAATGAGCCCTGCCAGCTCCTGGCCCAGGATCCTTTTTCCCCTAAAAGATAGGGACCCGTCTGCGGCCATCAGGCCAGGTGCTGAGTAAAGTGCCCCATGATCAAAAAACCCAAGAATTCTAAAGTACATTAAATATTCAAGCACGTTAGTCTGAAGAGTTACAGTAAGTCTCAGATTTTGGCCATCTTATAAAGAATGCATAATGTTTGGGGATTTGTTTATTTATTTTGTCCTAGAGGTTGATGGTAGGACAGATGCAACACTTGGATGAAAAACCCTGAGTGATGGCCACATGGAGGGCAAATGGGAGCTAAGCAGCAGTGACTCTGTTAAACATGCAACCAGAAAATAGGACATGTCTGAACAATTTTCACACCAAAAGCCATCAAAGTAACATTGCAGATACAGGTGGGTCCCATGAGGTGGCAACTAGGGATGAAAGCTAGTAAGACCAAGCCTGAGACCCTGCACTGGCTTACTGATAACATGCAAGCAGGAGCTGTAATCCTTATCACTTAGGATGTAACAAGTATGCATGCTGCTTAAGTGACTCAGGACTGCATTTTTAAACTTTGTTGCCAGCCTTCTTCTCAGATTTTGTAGCACGTTGCTGGTCCTCATGATTTCTGCTGTAGGCAGCCGAACTTCAAAAAGTAAACCAAATATAAATACTGCATACCAAATATGGAACATTTTGATAATTTTTAATACTAAAAACACATTATATAGCTTAACATGATTATTGCCCTACCTTTGTCAGAGGTCAGGTAGCACAGAATAGTCATCCTTTGTTCTGCGTTGCACAGCATCATTAATTGCATTGCTACTTCCTACTCACTGCACTTTTCCAGAAGAGTAGATTTTATCTTAATTATCTTTGTGTCACTAAAACTGAAAAGAAAAAAAATGCTCAGATTTACAATATCATAGACTTTTATTAGGACATGTTTAATCCATGTTTTTCAATATATCTGTCTTGCAGAGTAGCACTTCCTCAAAGTTGATCAAAGCCTAGGGCAGTCCATTTTCGTTCCTTTCCCGGTGACGAGGGCAATTATGTACCAAGAAGCCTCTTCCCAGAATGTCATAATTGCTGCAACCAGTTTCTTTTTATTATGCAGCATTTCCTCTCCTTCAATGTATCGCTTCAATGAATTCACAAACCAGCTCTGTCTGGTTCAAATCCATGAACCTACACTTATGATAAGATAATGAATGCATACTCATCAAGTAGAACCATATTGAAAGTGCTGTGGGCAAATGTACAGTACAATAAATTTTGTTAAATGAAGATGATACATTTTTAGAGGCATATCACTTCTCAGAGGGGTTTATTCACTAATTCAGCCTCAGTGCGCACCACAGAACGAGGCTTTTGGTCTTTGTGTGATCAGATAGATGAAGTAAAACAACAACAACAAAAAGTAAATAAAACAAGCAGTAATGAATATATATGCATTGGCATAGTATTTAACTAGTGGCAGCTGGGAAAATGCACAGCAAGATACAAAATTGATTCAGACTGATTCAAATGCTATCATAAAAATATAATCAGTAAGTCAGTCATCTAATGCCAGTCTAAATTTTAGGTGGTTAAAACAGCACAAACCATTAGCTTCACATATAGGAAAGGAATGTATCTGCAAGTTTCAGTGGTTTAAACCACAGAGGCCGGGAGGTTTTTTCTCCTGTGAATAAAAAGAGGAAAATATAATTCATCCCTCCTTAACCAATGGACTTTAAAAATGCTTAATGAATGAATTAATGCTTTATTAATGCTGCATTGTTACTAGTAATAATGAACAGCAGAAAGATCTCCAAGTAGCTTCATGAAAATCATAGTGTTTTATGTGATTATTAGCTTCAGAAAATGTCATGGTTAGTAAGGGGTAGGTGAAGGGAAAAGGATTGTCTCATGTAGGCTTTTAGAAATAACTTAATCTCTACTTTTATTATTTGGGATACTCTGAGATATGTAGACTCAGTATCTGGTTATACTGCCCACAAAATTGTTTGATAAGATCACAAAAGAACACAATTTCCTTCTGAGAATTTAAAGACAGCTCACAAAATCTGTATTCCTCAGCAGATGTACAAGGTACTTAGTATCTCTAGAGCCAGGTGGAAAACTATTCTTTGACTTTCTACAATTTCTTGGCATAGTTTTTATCCATGGGTCTTATTCCAAAATGACCTTACAGCTTCCATAGCATGAGTTTTGCAAACCAACATGAATGATGAATATTTCCCATACAATTTCTAAGAAATGGATTTTGTTATGTGATCTAGCATGCCAGGAAAAGTTGTAGCAAGGGTCACCACATCTCACAGAAAGATAGGTGCTCTACTTTTTCTGTAACTGAAAATTATGCTGAACAGGAGTGTCAGCAAACTGCAGTCAGTGATGTATTGTCTAACAGACAAGAATTCATTTGGGAGCAAACAATAAACTGAGTTCAAAACTTCATTGTCCTTCACAAATCAGATCTGCTATATAAGGCTATCTCTCTTAACAATAACAAGCCCAGACCAGCTGCTAAACTGTTCAGTTTAGAGGTACAGAAAAACTACTTTTTTTTCCTCTATCTTATTATCACTAAAGAAAGAACAAGAACACTTGTTTATAATATACTGAGAATGCTAAATCCACAAATTAAGATTTATATAGCTCAATTTTATGTATAATTTGAAAATATACTTCATAAATCTGATCTGCTACAGATCTCATTACTATTTTTATACTTATTCCTTCACGTCTTTTCTTCTATGTCAATCTATGTGTTTTCTTCTAGTTTTCTCCTGGCATTTCCTGAGCTATCTGACTCACTTAAAACTCTAGAGAAAGATGAAAGCTGCCTTCAGGCAGCTTTGGCAAATTAATAATCTTTCTGAAGGGTGACAGGATCAGCTAATGCCAGAGTCAAAATTCCTTATACGTACATAGAATACTGAAAGTATTAAAATAATAATAATAATAATAATAATATTTGCTAAGACCAAGAACATATTATAATTGTGCAACTCAGTAAAGTTACTATATCTCAGCTATTTCCAAGAGGCCTTTGATGACCCTCAATCTGAATGTATTAACACTACCACTGGCTCTGTGAGATGAAAAAGATGCCCTGTTACACAGTAGTCTCAAAGTGACTTATATCTACCTTCCCTAAGATTCTGTACATATCTCTTCAAGACAGTATGCTTAATTTAACTTGCTTCAAAGCATATCAAGTGCTCAAAACCAGATTCAACAAAGACAGTACAGGCCAACATGTTCCCGCCTGAATTGCTAAAGGTTTTCTATCAGCCATTCATGCTTGTAGTCAGTGTTCCACTCAAGCACACAAAACCCTTCCTTCTGCCTGCTATGTTTCCAAATGAAGGCATCTGCTCCCTTAGACTGATCACAGGGAGGTTCCCCAGCTTCCCTATTGGCTTTCCACTTAGGGATGATGCACTTAAAGACAGTGAGATGTGATTAGGATGTTTTAATATATTTTTTAAACAAATTTTCTAAAAACAAAACAAAAACAAAACAAAAAACAAACAAACAAACAAAAGAAAACAGGCAGCTTCATTCCCTAGCTCTAGTTTTTCTAATGGTCTCTGCAATCATGAAAAAGAGTTACCTAGTTTTAAGTCAAAATGATCAAAATTTTTTCCAAGCAGTCCAATGGAGATAAGGTCTGGATAGTTATTTATATTTTGAAGAAAAAAAAAAAAAGTGTACATTCATCTTTTATAATAATATAAAATTGCATGTAACTTTGAATTACCTAGAGTAGTGACACTGGATACTTAAAATAATTATTCAAGTTGGAATCAATAGCAAACAGGCATTGTTCTGCCAGCAAAGAACAGAGAACTGAAAATAACAGGAACCTTTATAGGATCAGCAAATTATTTCCACGCCACTCTGTCAAAGGCTTTTTCTACATGCAGAGACTTGGTGCATATCAAGTCAATTGTCAAGTCAATTGTTCTTAACTTACATTTTTCAAGAGCAGAGAATCTAATGAGCTACCAAGAAAATTTTTATGAGGTTAGCTAACAGTCAGGTTTGAATGATTCAGGTTTCTATTTCTATGGATAATGTTTAAATTTAAAAGAGGAAGAAAATAAAAAGGCTACAAAAGCAGCTCTAGAGGTCAAAGTAGAAAGGAGATTTCAGTTCAGAACATTTGTGTTTCATATCGAGTATTTCTGGAATTGTGGAGAATAGTAGAATTAAATACCTATTAGCCCAACTAACCATTCTGCCATTGCTGGAGATTGTTTGCTAAGATACCTGACGGCTTCTAGGAAAAGTAAAGCAGGTAATGGCATTAATGGCAATGAAAGAGAACACTGATCATTACAGCTGTTGCTGTATTCTGTCCTTGTAATTGCTTCTGAGGACATTTAATGATCAGCCAATGCAAAGTGCCTGTGAAAGTTGTAATTCCCCACTCATTCAAACACTGATTGAGCTAACTTCAATTCAGCCTCAGCAGAGAAAATTCCTGCTTTCTTACAGCCAACTCCTACCTTCATTGCATGCTGCCTTTGACTTTGATGGCAACAAAATTGAGTCCAGTGATTTGCAACCTTTTATTACTGAGTTGCAGCCTTGATTATATCATTATTTCAAGTCACAGAAGTAGGCATTCTTTCCATGAAAAAAATGAGTTAATGAATTGATTAATGAAAATTGCATTCCACTTTCTCTCTGCATGACTTTGCATACCTGTTGCTAATTACAGTGTGATGAGTTAACTCTGAAACTGCATTCAACTCAAAGCAGAAATGCTATGAACAGACTGATTACTCTTAACCTTCTGAAAGGAAAGCTCACCCACTACACTTGATCAAGCCAGTCTTAACACATGCAGACTGAAAACAGCCAAAACATTTTGCTTTTTTATCTATCTTTTGAGCTACGTATGAGGTGTTTTGGGAGGCTTGTAGCTCTTGTTTAAGTCCATTTTATCCCTAGCAATCTGTATCTTCAGAACATTTGGGCAAGGAAAGTTATGCTCTCAAACTATTAATGTGCTTTAATTAAGTCAGAAATGAATTCAGTTAGTTCACAGTGATCATGCTCAGCTGTTTATTATTTTGCTGCCCCTGATATGGATTTCCACAATATAGGAATTGCAGAAGGTTCATACTTATGTAGTATATGACTTTCTGGAAGCAACGTAAAGGATAACACTTACCATAATCAGTGCTTCAGTACTGATTTCAGCAAGACACTAGATTTGATTAGCGGTTCTCCTTAAAATAATTCTCCCTTAAAGTATCATTGATGAAAAAACTTAGTGTATGCATTTTAGAGGGAAAAAAAAAAAAAAAAAAAAAAAAAAAAAAAGACAAAATACAGTACAGTACTAATACAAAATAATTTATTTTTCAATATATTCACTTAAATTGTTAGCCAGTAAAAATAATAATACTAGTGACACAAAAGCATAGAAATTATAACTTTTATAATAAAAACATGCACTGTATTAACAGTAATCATGCAATTAAGCTTCTGATAAATGTGTTTGAAGAACTATTTGCCAAAATAACCTTTAATATACATTTAATACTGTATGTGCATATCAGTGCCCTCTGCTGGATAGAGTAAGATCCAAACTGGTATTTGTGATCAGGCCTTCACTGAACTGCTAGATCATACTAGTTACTCAGTGCAGAAGGTGAAGGAAATTAATCTCTTAGTGACATAACAGAAAAAAAAAAGTGTAGATATATAATATTACTCTTAATGATATAAATATATATCATTATAACAATATAAATAGATATTATATATAATTTAAACATTATTTTATAATAATATGTATAATATATATATTATAAAATATATTTATAATTATAATATAGTATACGCATATTTTATTATATATTAATATTTATTTTTTATATATATATAATCATTATTTTATATGATGATCCTTGTGGGTCCCTTCCCACTTGGGATATTCTATATATATATAAGGTCATATATATATATATATATACACAATATATATACATATATATAAATTATAAATATTATATTTCTATATATTATATACATTATTAATATTTTAATTTATCTAAACATGCATCATAAATATTATATGTATATATGAATATATTATTATATAATGTAAATACATTGCATATATTATATATATCATATTTGTTATTATATAATTTTATAATGTATATTATATATTATAATATATTATAGTATGTATATTATATATAAATATATTATATATATATACTATATATATTATATATATATATTATTGGGGGGGAACTAAAGTTTCCAGATTTTGTCCCTTAAGCCTTGATGCAGGTGGTTTAGTTAAGCAGCTGTGATCTCTCTCTGTTTCAGCAAAGGAATATGCACACATGTATGAATTGGATTCTTTTTCCATGACCAAGTGTGCACCACTACCCAAAAGATTTCACTGTGCTGAATTTCAGCATGGAATTTTATTTTCCTTTTTTCCATAGCTACAGACTTCTATTTTAACACTAACCTCCATGAGTGGTATTCAGGAATATTTGTTATCTTTTTTAAAGAACAGACATAAACAGCTGCCCCTGTTTTACCTACTTTGAGAATAAATGGTGTACTCTGACTCTAGGGTTCTTAACATAGCCTGTTCTAAAGTCATTAAAGGCTATATCCTAATCTAGAATTCATTCTAGATCAGACTCTTCCTTCCGAGTCATTCATATAGTCCATCTCTATCTTCACATAAAGGGAAAGAAGATGCATTATAGCATTCCCAACAGGTCAGATTTGGGAAACAAGAAGGTCAAAGGCAATACATTAAGCAATCACATACTTGAGGTAAGGTGCTGATGACATATTGCTACACAGCTCCTTTTTCAAATTGGATGGCATATTACTCCTTTTTTTTTTTTTTTTTTTTTGGTAAAGGAATATACTGCGTTCTGGATACCGTCCTCCCACTTGATAGTAGTACTCAGGTTTTTTGACTTTGCATAGCTACAAAAGTAAATAAATAAATAAATAAATAAATAGAACATAAAAATACTGCATATCACTAATTAGGGATAGCATAAGAAAACATCTTCCTCAGAACCCCCAAATTAATCAAAAGCTGTGAGCTGATACCCTGTCAGAACTCTGCTGCATTCACAAGAGCTGCAGATGACAGTTCTAGATGTCATCTTGCCCCATTTCAAATGGGGAAGCCCACTTGCAAAAAAAAAAAAAGTATTTCACATCAGCACCAAAAGGACCATACCAACAATATTAGTGTTTAGGGACAAAGACGTATTGTGTCAGTGCAGTTGTCCCTGGTTTCTGGCAGACTCCAAGTTTAAGGAGCATGGAGACATCTGGTTTAGTATTTGCTTTGTGGAATGCCAGATCTGTCTGCACTCAGACAGGTGATATCTCTGAGAATAAGCAAGCAAGTATATCCTCCACCTCTCTAAGAAGCAAAAGACAATGAAATGAAGGAATGTCAGGGAGATTTCCTTGGACCGTCGCCAGGTCTGCCTCACTTGTCTCTTGCAAACGTTGCTTCATTCCTCTTCCTCAAGCTAAGCTACACATGGATAATAAACCAGAGGGCCATGGGTGAAAGTCTGCACATAAATATGGGGTAAATGTTGTGTCTTCGTGGTGTGGCATGCTTGGTCAGTCAGGATGCTGTACTAAGGCTGCTGAGGTTGCGAGAGGCTGCTGTCCTCTACTTTCACCACATGCATTTATTTGAACATCTTCTTGACTTCAGTGGGAACAAATTAAAACCTGTAGGATGAATCATGTTGATCATATACTTTTAAAGGGTCTATAATATAATCATATAATAATAGCTAATAAAATTAATTATTTTTTTAATATGTAATTATAATTCCAAAAGCTACTTTGTAAAAATAAATAAATAAATAGATAAATTAAAAGCTCTTTATTTATTTATTTATGTATTTATTTAATATTTATTGTTCCATCTTTCTTTCACTCACAGTAACTAGAAATATTATAATAAATTTGGGGGGGGGGCAGCGACATGCATTGCAGTTGGCCACATAATCAATAGAACTTTCCCTTACTACGTGGACAAAACTGCATTTTTTTTCTGTCAAATGTCAGTTGAGATAAGTAAATCTGGTCACTCTGGAAATGCTCGTCAGTGAGACGTGCCTCAGCTGCTGATGATCAGCCATGAAAATGTTCACAATTGAGCCTAATTAGACTTTGAAGTATAATCTTTTTAAATGTCAGGTGTTGCCAGTCATCTGCAACCAAGCTTCCCATTGAAATCTGAAGGACTATCATTATAGAAAAATATTTTGTGTGACCCAAAAGAACTTAGGGATGCTTTTAATTTTCCTGCAAAATTAAAAAAGACAACCCTATAGCAGTTTATATTCTGGGGGTCATTGTCACAGTTCCCTTTATCACAGTGATACACGTACTGCAAATGACCAGAGCTATCGGTCTGATTTTAAGTTGTTCAAAAATAGAAGATATTGGATGAGACAGAAAATGACCAGAAATTATGAAAAAATCTGCAGAGCTTTCTTACCTGAGCTCTGGCATGTCATCAAGAGTGAGGTTTTCTAGAGTATGCTCTCATGGGACAGAAGAAAACTTTTGGACACATCTTTTGCCAGTATAGACATATGTGGATACTAGGCTGAAATTATCATAAATGTTTCTAACTACCTTTATGCAGGATATTCCTATATTTGTCATTACTTGTGCACTTATTACTTAGTTTATTATTAAATGGTGTAGTAATCTGAGTACAATTCAAATACAAATATAAATACAAAATAAAGCTTCTTTGAGCTACAAAAAAGATCTCACTGAACAGTAAGCAAACTTTTCTAAAACAAAATACCTATTGATAATGGAAAGAAAATTTGCAGTATCTAATAGTATTGTAAGCTGGTTTACACATCTTGTTAATGAAAATTAAAGGTTTGCACTGATTTATAAATGAACTATAATTGCTTTTATTAAGCAATATGTTAATGAAGTCTGGTTTATAAAATATTTGAAATATGAAATATGTCAGCAACTTAATATTTCAATTCACTCAATACGAATATTATTAGAAACAGACTGTTATTAAAAACAGGACACTAAAACTACTTTCTGCAACTTTAAGAACGAAAAAGCAATGATTACAGTACATTCATTTGAATGTCACATACATACCATTAAAAGTAATAAAGAACATCCAAATGATAATGCAATAAGCATCCAAACTAAGCAGTAAGACACACTGAAAATGAACATTAACCTCATTATTTAGTATTGTGAGTATATTATTTTTAATACTAAGCCACTATATGCAAAATGAAGAGTTTTTCATGTGTCTGCAGAAGTATAATATTTATGAACAGGCCTCAAACAGTAGTTTCAATGGTAGTGAAACTAGTTGTATTCCTAAGTTATTTGCAAATATTTTTGAAAATGGTCTCTGCACAAATTGCCTGAATAAAACTGGTGGATCTCCTAAACTCTTCTCAGCAACAGATCCTCAGCATTGCTGATGTAGTGATTACACAGCACAGCTGGGATCAGTGTGCTGCTTTTCCATGTCCAAATCCTTGGTTTGTCTGTTGGGCTATGACACCTCCTTAATTCCAAGACTGGTGTTTTTTTTTAAAATGAGACCTTCAAATGAGTGATTAAATATGATGATAATCTGAAAGGTGATTGACAGTCTCGTGGCATTCTATTCACCTCATTCTATTTTGTAATGGATAACTGACCCTGTCAAAAAATGGCTGGTAAAACCTTGCCCTAACTCTGTATTAGTGGGTGCCCAATAATAGGCTGGTGGCCCCTGTGATAGTTCGCAGTCCACAGTTGCTCTGTGCATGCCTTCTGGAGCTGTCTATATAATGCACCTCACAAGCACTAAGTTGACTTAAAATCCATTTTAAAAAATTAAAATAAATTTATTTCATGTAACATTAATACTGCAATTTTATATAGCTATAAATCAAACATTTTAATTATACAATTTCATATGCTATGAATATAGAAATAACTGAAAGTCAAGGAATATACTTTAAGTCATCTGAAAACCAATTCATTAGTAGTGTTGTGAAATTGGTTGCTATAAATTGCATTTCAGATATCCTGCTTTCAGACTTCTACCTTCTTGCAGTGCATACAAAGTAAAGGATAACTTCTGAACTATACACTTGATGCATTTAGAGTGCAATCTTCACCTACTTATATTGACACTATGCAGA
The DNA here is from genome assembly GCF_965140915.1 of Aythya marila. Classification (NCBI taxonomy): domain Eukaryota; kingdom Metazoa; phylum Chordata; class Aves; order Anseriformes; family Anatidae; genus Aythya; species Aythya marila. Next base: position 14,927,163 of record NC_139044.1, read on the forward strand.
AGTTTACGTTTGTTTAATGAGTCAACGTGCACATTAACTGCAAATTAATGACATTACTTAGCTGTTTATAGCATGTTTTTTAGGAAACATTCCTAGACACGTTATAGATGAATATTAGTGGTAAACTGAAATTGTATCTAAAAGTACCACTCAGAATTTAAAGCTCTTTTTTTTTTTTTTTTTTTCCCCCATCATAGCTCTGAAGTTTTTACAGCTGTTTCCCCCACTGTACCTTTTATGTTTTGTACATACTTCAGTTTGTCAAAATAGCTGAAAAGGAAATGATAAGTAAATATATGAAATCTGCAAAATTTATCAATAAATGTGAGTTTATTATGAAGCAAAAATAATCTTCTAAATTTTATATTTATATATTCAGTGAATTATATAATCTTAAAAGCCATAAGCATGGGCAAAAACTACGAAAGGCTGTCAGACATGCAGCCTTCAACCTTGACAGCATATCAAGATCCAGACTTGAAGTCCAGATGCAAGTACATAAAGAGACTCTCAGCAGCACAGAAGACTGCAGTTCTCAATATCAATGAGGATATTTTTGTTTTCCTGTAGGATTAAGTGTTCTTTCATTATTTTATTTTTTTTTTAATTAAAGAATTTATAATACAAACACAAAACCCACAAAAGTAGAGGCATAATGCACTATATTCTCAAAATTCTAACACTCGGAATGGAATTTGGTACAGTTATGTAAGTAAAAGCCAGGTGTCTGATTCAAGCTGCTCATCTCGTCTCCTTTGTCCTTACTAGTAGAGAAAATACCTGCTGAATGACTATTTCATTACACTAGTCAGATATTTGTCTTTGGATGAGGTGAACAACACTTTGGTAATATTTATCTCCACAGATTACTGAGACAAACCCAAAAAAGTAAAAAGTAACAAGCCATTTTCTTAATTTTTAGATTGCATATTTTTGCTAAAGATAAAGGTGAATACCACCTTTAATTTCCACAGTCCTATTCCTATTCCAATTAAAGACATAGTCTTTTTTTTTTTTTTTTTTTTTTTTTTTCCTTCCTCAGCTGATTATCTTACTTCATTGAAGAGAAATGTATCTTATTTGTGCACCAGTAATATTTTCTTTAGGTTTTCACAAGAGGTAGCTTGGCACTATAGTCTAATTGTATAGACAAATGACAAAAAGATTAAATTTTGTCATTCTAGAATGATTCCTCTTTTGGACTTCTAAGAGGAATGCTTCCTAAGGCTAGCAATTGGAAAATCAAACCTCCATCAAAACATTTTCCATAACTAAAATATCCTACTGAATGCTTAAAAATTCTGTATTTAGACACATGGATAACTTCAGTAAAGACAAATATGACAACTTGTCCTACTCACACTTTGCTATTATTTTAGATAATATTAAAATGAATTTACAGAGAACTACCGTCAACTACTGAAGCAATCTATAAGCAATGAAGCAATGCTTTTTACCACTTTTACTTGATTGAATATCTTCTCTGATAGTTGAACCACCAATTTACATACATTGGCTCAATCTATCTTGTCAGTAAGAAAATTCACAGCAGAACATTTTGATTCATAACTTCTAGGACAAAACAATTGTGTTCCATGCTCAGATGAGCTGGTGCCTTCCCATAAAATAGTGAGTTAAAGTCAACTTTGCAGATTTTCCATGGACTGTCATGAAGATTTCCTGAATTCCTGTGGTTCTGCTATGGATGGCAACACTGCTGCAATGCCATGGTGCAATGCCTACTGTAAGGACAGAGGTTACTTTCTCAGGTTCATTGTACTGTGTTGCTGGCAGAACGAAAGTGAAAGACAATTGATCTGAGCAGATAATTACTTGGAAGTACTTGCCATAGCTGATAAAAATGCACATTTTCTTTGCAGTTCTGAAATGAAAACTTATAATTAATATAAAATCGATCACTGTTCAACTTTTGCTGCAGCATGTATGATGCTTAGTTTATTAAAACAAATGTTCCCATGAAAAAACATTATCATTTGACAATTTGGTATAATGAAGCATAATTAAAATAATTAAGAAACAAATTGAAAGAAAATTCTTAAGTGGTCTCTATGTGAAATCCAGCAGTGCCATAGGAAGCATAAAAAGGTCTCAGCTATCATGTTATTCCAGTCATTTCTGCAACCTCCAAAACCTGAGCAATAATGACTGATACTGTGCTAAACCCTATCAAATTGCTCTACTGCTACCCATAAGAAGCCTGGGGGTGAGCTGTGAAGGTACCTTTTACTTTGCTGTATGTAACATTAGCTGCGAGATGGTAAACTGCCTAAAGAAAAGCAGTGTGTCTGGGTTTCAGCAACATATTTGCGGTAGTCAACAGCATAAATCTGTATGTAATCTGAGCAGTTCAGTATTATAGCTAGTGTCTTTGCCTCTGGGATTATTTCCTAATACATTGACGTGTTGGGCTCTGATTTATCAAACCATCAGCTATTCCACTCAGGCTGAGGACTTGCTCTCATTACATTACACATTTGCTATGAAAATTCTGCCACTAGTCGATGTGGGAACTATATGAGTAGCATATAAATAACAACTTCAGTAAATAGCCACTTGTAAGTCTGTGAGGGTCCACTAAATATGAACAAAAGGAGTACAAACTGAAAAACGGCCATTATTGTTGGTCAATTGCAAACTGCAAGCAGAAATTTTTAAATGCAGACCAGGCTGGGAACAAATACATAATAAGGTATTAACAGTTTGTCCCAAATTACCTGCATCATGAGTAGAAGAATGAAATATGAAGTATTAACTGTTTGCACTGGCTTATTTCTATCCTGTGTATAAGAACATTTATGGCATTTATGAATGGAACAAAGATTTGAACTCAGCAAAATATGTCATTAAAATTAAAAGGAGGATAGAACATATGTATTGACATATTTGTTTAAGAAGGGATTAAATAAAATTGTAGTTATTTTGACCATCACACCAACAGAGAAGTAATACACCTGCAAGACTACTCCCAAAACTGTATTTTCAAGTCATTCTTTACATTTAAAATTGTTCCTGGTAAAACCTCTAATGACTCTGTAAATAATGTTTGGTGAAGACAAATGCTGTCAGTCAAGCAGAACTATAGACATCTGTGTTCATTTTTAACAAATGACCTCATTTAGTTTTATATATAGATGTATTAGGAAAATTCCATGTTGCTGGAAAATACAGAGAAATAATAGCTTGACACCAGAGTCAAACTTTTCTGCAGTATCATCAGCTGAGAATGCAAAGATCATTCTCTCCTAGTATTGAGGCAGGTTTCTTATTGATCGTGTCTATGCCAGGAAAAAAAAATCAGATTAAAAGAAAAAAAAAAAAAAGGGCTTCTTAGTCTCAAGCAGAAATGAAAAATAGCTCTTAGGGGGAACAAAAGACAGGCAATCAAAATTACTGTATTGTGCCAAATGCAAGAAGTTTCAGCTTGTTTTGAAAGATTCATTCACATAATCATAAAAGACTTTATTGCAGAGGTAAAATAATAATAATAATTTTTTGTCTAAAAATAGGTCATTAGTATGATTATTAGCTGAGATTAACATTTTCATATAATTGTTTTATTCTAATTTGGATTATTTTGTGCAAGTATCTGTTTCAAAAAAAAATAAATAAAATAAAAATAAAACAGCAAAGGACTGTCTTGAATCAAACAAAATACATCAGAAAGAAGCCTGAAACTCTTTTTGTGTTTGGATAACATGCAGACAGTCTACTAGGAATGCTCATCTGCTTTTCAATTGAGAAACTCCTTTGAAAGGAATTATCAATAATAAGGAAGTCTTAATTTGTAGCATATCTATATTCCTGGGAAACAACCATCTTTTAACAGAATTATTCTTCTGGAAATAGGAGTAATATAGCATTATAAGCTATGTAATATGACTGGCTCTCCCAGGAACAATCCCCATTTTCTTCCTAATGGTATGAGAAGAGCCTTCCTTTCTTTTTTAAATCATACCATTTAATTCATATTCACGCCTGTTTTTACAATCTGAACAATACAATTATCATCAGTATTTGTCAATGACTAAAATGACCTGCCTATTTCAGAGAATATAAACCATATGCTACTTTAAGATACAATTTCAAAGCAAACATTACTTTAATTTTACTTATGTCTTATTTCGTAATCAACAGGGTACATGTATATCCATCCAGTATGTATGAGTTCACCTGTATTAGAGGATGCTTGTAAAGCTTGTTTGGCTGTACCTATAATTCTGAAAATATCATATACTTAGGAATTAAGTGTTCCACAGATTTAGGGCTGTCTCTCTGCCCAGAGAAAAACAACAAATGTACTTGCACTGAAATTTATATTTTCAGATAATATAAAAAATAAATAAATAAATCTAGCCTACTATGAATACAATAATATATAATTTTTATTACCTTGGGCTCTAATGAGTAATACCTAAATTATGTGTAAAATGTTGTCAACTTAAATTTTGTTTTGTTGCAGACTAAGATCATTCAGGTCTAATTAGCTTTTGAAAATTAGTTCATTAGAAACACAACATCCTCAGGATTCCAAATCATAACTTTAGTGGATGTCCTGAATTTTAAATTGCCTGTAAATGCAAATAGGAAGCTAGTGGATTCTTCAGAAGTATTAATTACCTCATCCAATTCTAATTAGGTAGCCAGTGATTTTAAGTGTCTCCAAGTTTTTCAGTATCACAGGTTAAATTTCTGTATATTTACTCAGTCAAAATTCTTCAAATTATGTCCTACACAGAGGTCTTGATTGCACAAATTTGCATTAGTTACATTACTTACAAATTTTAAATATACAAACGTATCAACAGATAGCAGTTTAATATTGCAGAAAAATATTTAATTGGAAAAACCCTCCGCTACTTCACTTCCAAAAATCTTCTAAATATATAGATTTTAAGATACTGTAATTGCATGCATGCACATTAGATGTGTATACTCATGTTTGTTTAGCCGCATTTTAGCAAAATGCCTGTTGGCAGTTGGACTTGATGATCTTTGTAGGTCCTTTCCAAATGAATTATTCTATTCTGTCAACATAAAAAATTGAATTCTACTACTGAATCCCATTATTTATTTATTCATTTATTTACTGATTTGTCAAGAGAACATTTAAGTAGTTGAAAGAAATTCATAAGATTGTGGGAATCAAGGATATATGTTATTATCTTTCCAACAAATGACAAAAGATTTACACTTATCTACCAACGTGGGATGAAATGCATTATTATACATTGCTTTTTATTTAATCATAAACAATGAATGAATCATATTGAAGACCTAGTGCCATAGTTTATTGTGTTCATAGTAAGATAACATTAAGTAGCTAAATCAAGAGCACATAAACATAGTTACTATAGCTCTTCATTAATGCACAGTATTCACAAGTACTTCTAGTGAAAGTGCTGTGCTCAGTAAATGGATTTTCAAGGGAATGTTTACACATTCTTACACACAGCCCTTCACAAAAACAGCATCTGAAAGGAGTCTGTGTTACAGGACTACAAAAGTATTTTGTAACCAAGTATTAATGCTGTAGCACTTGGATGTCAACTGCAATGCCCCTTTCTGCTAGGTAATGGCAGGAAGGAGATTGCAATCCCTGCCATAAAGGCTTGCAACAAAAATTTGGCACAGGATATTGGGGATGGAGGGAAAAAAATAGATGGACAGGGCACTGTTCCCAGACAGACAAAGTCAATACTTAGAAATTACCAACTCTAACTTGCTAGCAAACTGCAAGAGTGCTCAAATACTAGAAGGAGAGGGACTGGAGAACTGACCTACTTGTATTTATAAAGCTACATCTATTTTCTTCGTAAAAGTCCTTTGGCAATTGTTTGGAGGATGCAGACAGAAAAAAATGTCGAAAATGTGTGACCTGATGTAGAAATGGAAAGGAGGATTCTGCCATGTCATATCTCCATAGCAATGTCTATAAGCAAGCTGCCTAGCAGCATTCTGCAAATTGTATAGGTCACTGCTCAAAACAGCCTTGCTCCTTAACTTTAAATAATAGTATAATAATGTAATAATGAATTATATATTTAAATGTAATGATACATGTAGCTGAGCAGAAAATTCAGTTTTAAGGGGATCTAGAAATTTCTGAACTTGGTTTAGATATAATTTGATTTTGCTCAGAATTCACTGAAATAAAAGGATTCTGGGTTAAAACTTTCTGTCCTTCAAAGCAAATGCAAGATGAAGAACAGAGTAGAAACCTTTTAGTCTTACGTGGTCCCAAAATAAATTTGCCATAATCTAAGCACCAAAATGAAACCTGACACTTTCTCCATGGAAATATAAACTGAAAATATATTTTCTTTGTTTTGCAATGGTATACAATATTTTTGAGAGCTGAGATGTTGCCCGTTATACTTCATCTGTCAGAGTGAAACTGTCTCCTTCTTTGAGGGTTGTTCTTACCTTATGAATCAATGCGTTATAATGAAATGATTCTGATGAACTGTGAAATTTCACAAATGTGAAAAAGAATGTGAAACACCGGCATACTGAAAGTACCCCAATATCAAACTATGTGCTGTTTTGTTCACTGTACAGATCTCAATAAGGAATGACTCTTTCTTCTATGGGAGTGTCATATGCCACTAAATAATTAATTTCCTTTACAATTTTTTCTCTGTACAATCCTACAATCCTCTGAAGATAAATACGAAAATAGGGTAAAAAATAATAAAAGGGGAAAAAAAAGTCTCTATTTGTGATCCCACTGCTGCCAAGGAAGGTTGACTGTGAGGCTGGCATCACCTTGTGCTTCAGAACAAGGACCACCAAAATGTTGTGGTTTTTGTGCTCCAAGGCTAAAGAACAACAGCTACAGTCTTTTATATCACTAGTTCTTTTAATGTTCAGTAACAAAGTATGGCCAGAGAGAGATGAGGAAACTCTGTTGGAAGGACTTAGTTTTTTCAGATGATAGCTGTCCCAGAAGATGAACTGAAGAGACAGAGCTGTTCTGTCTCACTGAAAATCCAGTTAATACAATGTGTGTGCCTCTAATTTTCTCCTTGGTGTGGTAACTGAGGAGACATAATTGAAAAATAAACTCAGACAGTTGGCTTCATCAGAAGCAGGTCCATATTCTATATTAGATATGGCTCAAAAGCAGCATTCTAAAGCACAGGAAAGTCCAATGAACTTAATAAGATCACTAGAACGTGAAAACACACAAATATGATCAACATTAATCCTCAAAAACAGAAATAAAAAAGTCTGAATCTTTTCATCAATGACTTCTTAGATTCCTTTTGCAGTCAATTGATTATTTTTTTTCAAACACACAGAGAAAATATTTATCAGTCCAGTGGTGTAAGTTAAGTGTAGAAATTCTAATTTATTTTCTTATGCAAATAATCCCTTTCTTTCAAATGAATGAATGCAAAATCTGAATTTAAAACTTCAACATTCTTGTGCAGTTTGGAGGCAAAATAGCTGAAGTTCAAGTAAATCAGAGGCAGAATAAACTAATTTTCTTGACTGACTAGACATTTAGGCTGCAGAGGCAAGAGACAGTCTTTCCTACCATATATGCTGTAGCCATCTGTTTTCCCTGTGTCTCAGAACAAGAACGATGGCTGATTAATTCACTTCATGAAAAAGCATAGAGTTTACAATAAATGGCTTATAATCATTTGTGAATAATTGCATAATGAAACAATTAGTCAATCTATTTATGTGGAGAAAGTATCACTAGGAACATCAGTCAAATCAAAAGTGAAGGCTAGGTGCAGTTTTTCTAACCTTTGAGAGTTTGGACAGCAAATAGGCATTGCATCTCTTAATGTCTCTGCTCCAGTGGGCTTAGCATTACTTACCAACCACTGTCAGTGTCTCAAAGAATATCAGAACCATGATTAGCACAGTATTTGAGGCATTACTCAATGAATTGTTCACTAGTCATTAACATAGTCATTAAGCTGGTCACTGGTGGTACATATTGCCTGTTCCCAAGACTGTTTATGTCTCTGGGCTTTTTACGTCAATAATGTTGTGTTATACCCAGGTCTGTCTAGCTGTGGCAGAAGGTACCTGTCCAGTGAGGATTGCCAAACTTCATTAACAAGAGCTATATCTGCACTGACGTTCATAGACCAACCTAGAATATGATGCAACTGTCTTGAAGCCAAAATAGTCATGCATCCTTACGAGAGCTGTTACGAGATTCTCTGTAGATTGTATTTGGAGGAAAAAGTCAAGGTTAGCTTCCAGGAGATGCTGTTCTGACCAGTTTTTAAATGGAACTGTCAGTCATCCTACAATTATTTAAGGCAGTATCGAATAAAAATAAAAACCTGGGAGAATAACTCTCCTGTCCTAGGAGGGCTTCAGCACAGCACCAATAGTCAGATCAGGTGGCATTCAGAGAGAGCAAGTAGAATGGACTCCAACTAGAAGCATAGTTATATCAGGACAAAATCTAATATACTTTTTACCGTAAATCAGATATACTCAAGGTAACAAAAACCATTGTCTCAATACTTTTTCTCTAATTCTTGCCCTTCCAGCAATCTGTCATTAAGTGTCAACTGGACTTTTCCTAATTTCTAGGTGTAAACAATAGCTCATTTTCCTCCCAACTTTGGCCAGCCTGCCAAATTTTCCACTTAGTTCCAAATACAGCATTCTCTTATGTAGCATGAAAACTCCTTACAGGCACATGAGTATATTAAGTTGCTGTAAAAAAGTCAAAGAATTCACAGACAGTAATGTTATTTCAAATGTAACCAAGCTGGGTGAGAACTTAATCATTAAATTAAAATCTGATGGTCTATGTCCTCCCATCTCTGACCTACAAAACTGTCATTTTGTCTTCTAACGATTCATTGATGTCAGAATTTTAACGATGCTCTGCAGTTCCTGACTACAAATGCCATAAAGTGTAGTGAAGTTAAATCCAGTACAGTAAGAGTTAAGTAGAACTCTATTAAAGTATATAGGCATGCACAAAAAAAAAATCCCCAAATAACACAGTATCTGGGAATAGTCCACCCAGGAAATTATGACTGGAATCACAATTAATATATGATCATCTTAACATTCTGAGGAATGTTCTTCTTTGCAGAATTTAATGCAACTTTTAGCCTTTGTTGCACTTTTTTTACAGCTGCAGATTTTTGCCCCTTCTACAGTTCATATCAGTAATTCATTGTTTATCAAGCAGACTACAAAAGTGTCATTTTTTCTTTTACTATCAGATATTAAAAAAATAATAATTGTATGCAAAATAATGCTTTTCCAATTCACCCATTTTTTCCACTATATTATCTCAATTCTTCTTCTTTTATGATTATGACAATTGCTAAAGGCAATCAACATATACTACACAGTTTGCAGTGCTAACCTTGTATCATTCTGTCTTGCTTTGGTTGGAATTAAAGCAAGGAAACAGTCATCAAGGAAATATTAAAGTCTTTCCATCAAACTATGGTCCATATGTCTCATTTTAAGTTGGTTACAAGGCTAACAGAGTTACAGAGATGTTTTAAAACCTTTGCCTGTAAAAACTATGGAATACTAGAACTTCCAAAACTAATGGCTCAGCTAAAATATTATCCAACAATCATATAAAACTCAGAGGATTAATTTACTCCTAGATGTCACAGGCCCTGAAGGACTCATTTATGAACTAGCTCACGGAAATAATTAATACTGGAGGTCATGTGATCTTTACATTAAAATGTCAGTAAAATTCCCTGTTAACCTCGTTAGCACAAAACACAATAGTACACAATATAACCACCCACATTTTCCAGGCCAAGCTTTCATATGTGTGTGTGTGTATATATATATATATATATACATATACATATATATAATTAAAATTATATTGGATAGTTTGAATATATATAAAAATATGAATTGGTAGTTAATTTTACAAGGTATTGTATTACCTTATTTGCAGACCATTTAATCTAAAAAACACATAGGTAATTCAACTGTTTACTAAATCTTGCTGACTTTTTCAGAACAAGGGGAAGAAAACATGAGATGTTTCCTATTATAAATAGAAGAAATATGACAATTTATTTCATCCTCACAAGACTTCTGAAACTTAAGGAGGTACAGCCATTCCAGATACTCAGGTGCTTTACTGTGTTCAGTGTGCAACATTATAAATGACCATCTCTAAAGCTGTAATATGAAGAATTCCAAAGTTATGAAATACCAGACTGCAGTCTGTAGTGCCAATTATTTCTAACCCCCCCTGTTTGGTTGTATGATGCTATACTCTTTAATTACATGAGCACACACTGTTTTTCCAACAGAATGCCTGCCTCGGGGCACAATATGGATGTGGCTCACTTACTGAGCAGCTAGTCGATATTTGGTGCTATCCTTGTTGTTTGAAGTGCTTTATTTACTGCATGCTACTCAAATCCAGCTCAGAAATCTAACATTACTTTTCACACAGATTTTTCTATGATACTCTTTTGTATAACATTTCATAAATTGTCACACACATCACATGGCAAGGCAGGCTGTTCTGGTAACAGTCAGTTCGGCTGCGTGGATGTTCAGGGTGGTGGATCGTGGTGTACAGGGCTCTTTTCAGAGCCAGGGAAACCCCAGGTTAATGGAGATGTCCCCCAGGCTCTTCTCATGAGAGAGGCTGCTAAGTCTTGTCCATCATAGAAGGACAGCAGTCTTTATTAGTAAGGCTGGTTGGTCTCAGGGTACTCAATCCCCTGAGTTGGAAGACAGCGACAGGGAGTGAGATGAAGGTCCTGTATTCCAATAGGAAAATATAAGTGATCTACTACATCATCTTTAGTCTGGAGAAGAAGAGGCTGAGGGGAGAGGTCATTGTTTTCTACAACTACCTGAAAGGAGGTTACAATAAGGTAGGTGTCAGTCTCTATTCTAAGGTGACGAATGATAGAACACGAGAATATTGTCTCAAAGTGGAATTGGGGAAGTTTAGGTGGGACATTAGGAAGAATTTCTTCATGGAAAGGGTGGTCAAGCATTGGAATGGGCTGCCCAGGGAAGTGGTGGAGTTCCCATTCCTGAAGGTATTTAAGAGATCCATGGACATGGCACTAAGGGACGTGGTTTAGTGATGTGAATCAGACTGATGGTTGGACTTAGTGATCTTGAAGGTCTTTTCCAATCTACATGGTTCTATGATTCTATTATTAAACATTTATTGTATTATTTTCACAATGTGTCTGTAAAATGAGATAGCATTTACATATCACAGGCTTGAACTGAGAAAGAATCCCTTAATTTGTTAAGCTGTGTTTCCACAATTCTGATGGTTAGTGGAGGCAAGGTTTGTAGGAAGAGATGCTTACTACTGTCCAGAAGGCTGTTTATCAAGCACAGATTCATCTCACGGTAGTCTATGATACTGTGTGACTATTTCCAGTTTCTGTTTGTTCCTCTTGGGTCTGCATTATGATATATCCTCCTGCTCTGTTTTTCACAGAGCTATGTGTGATTCCCTCTTGCTAAGTTTCTGTTCACATTTTAGCTTTCTCTGATCCTGGGTCTGGCTTAGTCTCTCATCTTTAATTGCTGCTTCTGTTTATGTATTATTAAATCTTACCCTTGTTCTTTCCTCTGTTTTTGCCTGGACTTTTAACCTTGTTTGCAATTTTGCCAGTTCTAGGTATCCTTTAAATTTAGTTTATCAACTACTAATTTTGGTGACTATTAGGTCACCATCTAGCCTGTTTAAGAGATAGATCCAAGAGAAGCGTTGAGGAGAAACTAACCTAGGAACATCTTGTTTTCTTTCCCATCTTTCCATGAGGTCAGAAGCTTCACAGATTTTAAGTTTTCAGTAGTTCAGTTACAGTGTATACCCAGTCCACCTAGTAGATTTTAACGGAACTGAACTGAAACACTCTGAAACGCTTTGTGCACAGCATCTTTAAAGCATGGAGAAGATTTGTAAATTATGTTTGTCTCCTGGAGCAACACAAAAATACAGACATACCCCTGGAACTTTCCTTTACACAGATAATCATATTACGCAATGCAAACTTTCACATGATGAAGACTCAGATGACTGGGCATTGCCCTGTTGTGAAATTGTCCTTTCTTTTCCACCCTACTAACATCAATATTTTGTTATGGACTGTGTGTTAAAATAATTTTTATTTATTTCAATGTGAATCTTACATTGTGAAAAACTAATGAAGTCATCAATGCAAAGCGTGTTTCAGAAGTGGTTGATGCAACAAGCTATTCACAGGTATGATAACACGATACAGTTGGTGTCCTTTTATATTTTTATATATATTATGATTATCAAAAAAATTATTCCTGTACTAAGGGAAATTTTTGTTGTCCTAAAATGATTATGAACTGCTGAAATTAAAAGTAACGTGCATATAGTTTCTTATGCAGACTGCAATATAATTCAATAAAGACAGCTTTAACATTAAAAGGGACTCACAAATTGCAATCACAGTCTCATGTATGCATAAATTTAATTGTATCCATAAATATAATAGTCCGTAAAGACAGAATTATGTCTTTTTAACATGGATAGCTCCAATGAGTTTAGTATTTGAGGCATATAGGAAATTTCAGTGTATCTCTAAGTCACTACATTACACGTAGATATTTGTCTTATGATTTTGATCTTACTCTCCACCAATATGCAGATCTACATATAGATACCTATAGATACCTATAGAGAATTTCCTAGGGTTCCAGAAGACAACATTTGCTTGAGTATAACTCAAAATTATGAAGGGAATACTTGTTCGCTGTGAGTTCTTATGCATGTTTTACATGGCATAACTCAATAATGAAACACTACAGGGTCCTGATCACATCTATTTACTGTATTCATATACACACGTCAAATTATGTTTCAGTTTTATGTAATTAAAACAGTTTCATATTATTATGCTTTAAAAAAAAAAAAAAAAAAATTGTGTCATTATGAAAACTACCAGTCTCTAATCTCAGATCTAGTCCCCAAATCACATTTTTTTATATATATATTTTATATATATATATATATATTTTTTTTTTTTTCTGGTCATTTTCTATGGAGTCCCAGTATATTTATTTTTTTACTTTGGTCCCTACAAAAATATTTCAAACCCACTGTATACTTTTTTAAAGTTTAAACCCCAGCAACCTTTAGAGCAGAACCAGTAACGTTAGAAGCATTCAATACCAGATTCATAAAAGGAATTGCATGGACAGGAAAAAACACAGTTACAGGTAGTAGCAAAAGCTAAGGCAGGAAGATGACAAGCTGTTGGATGAGAGTGATGTCTCAGAGACATTGGAAATAACCTGAGACTTAAAAAATATCTTGAAAATACACTATCAAAGGGAATCAGAGTTTAAACCTCTGTAAGTTTCTCTCCCACAACTTCAGGGAGTTCATGAGGTCAAAATAAAAGCACATTCTTGATATGGAAAATGCTGTTTCTGCACCCCAGTCTTCATCAGATTGGTGATACAGTTTGATGGGTTGAGACAGAATTACAGGCAAAGACTATGAAAGAGGCATAAGGTAGCCAGTATCTTTCCAAAAGGTCTAATGAGTTATTGTAGTGCGTTGCATTTGCAAAACACACTATATAAGAGTTGTGATGCTAAAGAGAAACTCCTATTCCTATAGGAAAAGGCCATGATAATGAGCTAGGGCAACCGAGCAAGGAGATTCGCAGTAGAAAGAGAAAATTAAGAAAAATTAAAACAAGCTGGGAAGAGAAGCAGTTGTCATAATCATATCCATCTGAAGGAAGTTTACTGTCAGACCAGCCAAGTGAATCAAAAGTTTGTATAAATAAAAGCTATGTGCTTCATTCTACATATTATAAAAAGATTAGTATTTATATATTAGGAAGCTACATAATCTTAAACAAGAAATTATGTGTATTTTTTTTTATTTTGAAAATAAATGGAACAATTTCAGCAATGAGGCAGCAGTTATTTCTTTTCACGGGATCTCTCATTGAAAAGACAATGAAAAAGAAACTCCTTATAGGCAAAGCTATGACTTAGAGAGTCAGCATGAGATGGAAAAGGGATTTGACAGTTACCTAGTGAGGTTCTAACTAAGGTATGGGGCAAATTGAATGGTCTGAATAGTTCCTTACCAACCTTAAAAGAAGAAAAATGTGGTTTGACTGTAGAAACTTCAAAAGAAAACAAACAAAACTTATTGCGAAGTTGGTTCTCAGTACTGCCTGCCTTAGGAAGTAACAGTGCCAGATAATTGACAGTAATACTTAATACACTCCTTGCTGTGGACTTGCAGCTCGGCTAGTAGAAAGTGATCTACAGAAACACTGGCAGTTAGAGGAAATTTGATTTTCTAGTGATTGCCATTTAAAATAGAAGCTGCTGCTTGCAGAGTTTGGGCCAGCCTTCCAGTTGTGCTTATCCACTAGGAAGTAGTCTGCAAGGTCATAAAGCAATATGCGCAATTCCCTCTAGGAAGGTAGAGCTGTACGTCTCAAAATTAGACCATTCATTTCATAACACACAGTCTTTGAAGTATAAGAGAAGCTAACAGGTTCAGACAGCACTATTGTGTACTCCAGATTGTACTCCATTGCCGTTGCCTTTCTGCCTGTTTGTCCCCAAAGAAAATGTGGCTGCAGCCACCATGTGTTATATGGCTCTCCTAAAGGCTCTCAGACGTAAATGAGGTTAATCAAGAGAAGTGTGAAATCACAGCAAAGCCAGTGTTTCCTGTTTTGCAGATGGTGAGCTGCCAGAAAGGATCAGCCCAGACTTAATTGCAAGGCTGATGAGAAAGGCAGGCAAGATGGGAAGGTATGTGATATGGTGTGGGCAGACCATTACATAACAGCAGGGCTGTTACACACGTGGTCCTATATGAATCAGCACACTCTTAAAAAAAAAAAAAAAAGTCGCCATCTATATTTTTCTGCACTCCAAAAATTCAGAGATAAAATACCCCCATTATCTGCCGTATTCATTGGATGCTGAAGTTTCAGTATACCAAACCACTAACAGCTGGAGTATCACTTGAATGAAGTGAAAGAGCAAAAATGAGCAAAAATGTAGTATGGTTCCTTTCGGATGGGCAGCTCAACAGTGAATGTAAAACACATTACCAACATTACCTGAAGTGCAGACAAAGGGCAGTAGTTGTCTCTTGGCTGTATGCAAACTGCTTTACGTTCAGAGGGCCAAACTATGTGTTATTGCACTAGTCATATTCTCACTGATATAAAGCAAACTTCTATGAGACTGATCAACAATCTGACAAGACTGTGATTTAAAACTTAAAAGGAACCTCTCCTCCCTTTTTACCTTGCCCCAGGAAGATACAGTTACTCAGATGAATGTATAAATACACTCATAAGCATGTACACAGTCATGTACATTCAGTACTCATATGCTGGGCACATATTTGCATAGCCTTATAAAAGAACATAGTTACATAGTTGGGTTTTGTGTTTGGTTTTTTTTTGGTTGGGGGGGTTGCTTTTTTTTTTTTTTTTTTTTTTTTTTTGTGTGTGTGTGTGTGTGTGTGTTTTGTTGCTGTTTTTCATTAGGAATAAATTTTACCCCAAGGCAAGGGAATGCCCTATGTCACTCCAAGAAAATTTCAAAGAAGCAATCACTACATGCAAAGTCATGTACTTCTCATCCTTGTCTTACTTTTCTGCATTGTAACAAAGTTGTGCTTATATTTATACCTCCCAGGGGCAAGGTTACCCTGAATCTTCTTGTTTCTTTAATACTAACAGAATTAGAGAAATATAATACAACTGCATGCAATTGAAACAGGCAGAAAGGATGTCCATGATCACCAAGATAGTTGACTGAAGAATAAAAACTATATTTGGCTGAAGAATTCAAAACCTTTCCAGTGTCCAAAAATGCCTGAAGTATGATGAAGTATCGTTTGTGTTGTAAAAATCAGCTTCACAACCTAAGTGCTAGGAAGACAAAGTTTTCATCATCTGACACAAGGATACCAGCATGTGAACCAAAACATTTCTGGAGGTGGTTGTGGGCACTAGGCATCTAGCTGTTTCTGTGGGTATAAAGGAGAGAGAAGAATATTGTTCACAGATATTTATATAGGTTACTAATTTAAGTGGTTGTTTTTATATCCTGTCTTCCAAAGAACTCCCACCCCTCCACTCACAAATCTGTAAGATAACTCACCTAGATCTTGCAAATATTTTGTACCAGAACACATTACTTAAAAAACAGCAGAGGAAGTGAAATAGTCTAAATCTGTGCAACATAAAGGAGATCATCTCCGAATAGAATACATTTCATACATTTCCAGAAAGAACTCATGTCTTTCTAAGAAGACAGACTGGAGGCTTATGATATCTAAATACAGTATATGTTTATTTAAGGATTTTTGCCTACTCATATTAGTGCTGGGAAATCTTAACCAGTGGCACTTTTTAAAGACATGATCCCCTGTTATAATTGCTGCTTTTTCAGTATATAAAAAGAAGAGAATCTGTATTTCTGCAAAGGACTGTTGACTGTGAATTCAGCAACATAGCCTTATAATCTTCAGACGTGGATTTTCCTGTATTGAGTCTCAGTAACAGAAGAAAGACTTGGACCAAGTAAACTGAAAAGTACCAAAAATATTGGGATACATCCACCTCTCTTTCTCTCTCTCTCAGGAACTTGAAAACAGGACAGGTCATCATCATCTCAATGATTTAAGAGGCAGTTGAGAGTCAGGATCTCACTGTCATCAATTTCATTTGCAATCTTTTTTTATACCTGAACAAGAAGAGTGCCTCAAAGTTTTGATAGTATTTGAAAAAAAAGTGTTTCAAGATCCTTGGAACAAAAGGACTACTTTAATATATCAAAGGAAAGCAGAATATCATCTCTTCTGCCAAAGATGCAGAATGCATTTTGAAATTTGCATTATATTAGAGAATATTTGTAATTCTATGAGGGACCATATGGGGTCCCATGGTGTAGCTGGACACTGCTTGGACTTTTCATTTGCAAGTTCAGACCATAATTCTTTCATAGCACATAAGCAAAGCCTAGAAAATAACTACTGATATGTTTCCAGTTCAAAGAATCATTGAATTATTAAGGTTGGAAAAGACCTCCAAGATCATCTGCTCCAGCCATCACCCTACCATCAGTATCACCCACCAAACCATGTCCCTAAGTACCATGTCCTACCATTCCTTAAACACCCCCAGGGACAGTGACTCCACCACCTCTACAGGCAATCCGTTCCAATGCCTGACTACTCTTTCTGAGCAGAAATGTCTCCTAATTTCCAACCTGAATCTCCCGTGGTGCAACTTGACACCATTCCCTCTGTTCTATTGCTACTTGTTCAGGTATTGCTACCATGTTCAGGTGAGAGTCAGCCAACACCCCCAGATCCTTTTCCTCTGCACAGCTTTTGAGCCACTCTGCCCCAAGCCTGTAGTGCTGCATGGGGTTGTTGTGACCAAAGTTCAGGCCTGTTGTGACCTGTCACTTAGCCATGTTGAATATCATCCCATTGGCCTCTGCCCATCCATCCCTCTTCAGGGCCTTCCTACCCTCCAGCAGTTCGACATTTCCCCACAACTTCGTGTCATCTGCAAATAGACCACCCACCCAGTTTTTAACCCAGCAAAGAGTGTACCTGTCCAAGTCATGGGCTGACAGCTTCTCCAGGAGAATATTGTGGGTGACAGTGTCAAAGGCTATGCTGAAGTCTAGGTAGACTATGTCAACAGGCAGGTCACCCAGTCAGGTCACCCAGTCATAGAATGAGATGAGGTTGGTCAGGCACAACTTGCCTTTCATGAACCCATGCTGACTGGGCCTGATGCCCTGGTTGTCCCTCATGGTGTGTGATTACACTCAAGATGACCTGTTCCATCACCTTTCCTGGCACCAAGGTTAGGCTGACAGGCCAGTAGTTCCCTGGGTCTTCCTTAGGATCCTTCTTATAGATATGCATCACATTAGTAAGTCTCCAGTCATCCAGGACCTTTCTGGATGATCATGACTGCTGATGTTAGAAAGCAGCTCAGCAATCACATCTGCCAACTCCCTCAGCACCCTCGGGTCAATCCCATCTGGCCCCATGGACTTGTGATAGTCCAGGTGGAGCAGTAGGTCTCTATTTCCACCTGAACTGGTTTCTTCTGATCCCAATCCCAGGTTTCCAGATCAGGAGACTGAGTACCCTGAGTATAAGTGGTCTGATGAGTAAAGACAGATGTAAAGAAGGCATTAAGAACCTCAGCTGTTTCCTTATCATCAGTAGTTATGTTCCCCCCTGCATCCAGTAAAGGATAGAGATTCTCCTTGACCCTCCTCTTGCTGTTAATATATTTGTAAAAACATTTTTTGTTATCCTTTACCATATTGCCAGGTTGAGCTCGTGCTGGGCTTTAGCCTTTCTGATTTTCTCTGTGGTACCCAAACTTAATTTTATTTTTCTTCTTGAATGCACAGATGGACTAATAGATAATTGGCTGACTGGCCAGACTTCATTATGAAACAGTTTGCAATTCACTTTGTAAAATTGCTATACCTTAGATCTTTTTCCTGCTTGTCAAAAAGGAGTGTTCTGCACTACTATTTATATCACTTAGATATAATTTTTTGATTCATTTGATTTAACCATCCTCTGACTTCTAGTCAACGAGGATTATAACATTAATAAAAGTAAAGTTTGAATGGAAGCTGTGAATTTGTTAATTGAAACCTCATTTTTTCAACTAGAAAAAAAAATAGCTATTTCTAAAACAGATGCAAGTATAGAGGCTTCTTCATCTAAAAGTCTTAATATATCTATAATGGGCAGCTACTTTTCTTTTTGCAACTCAAATGCAAATAAGAACTTAGCAAAGGGCAATGCTTCGGTAAGTGACATCGCTGGCAGTAATAAAGTTAGATGTATTACTTACACAACTGCATGCTTATTCTTGAACAGGACCTACTGTTACACTGCAGTTAGTAACTGGGAAAAATATACAAAATAATAATAATCACTGGAACATGTTTATGACTACAGTTCTAGTGAATACTGTAAAAGGAGCCATTCAGAGTCATTCAGTCCAAATTTGTCCATACTTATTCCCTAAAATAAGGAATAACTCTTTATTAGACAGAATGGAGAAGGATGAGGGGACACTTATTTACTGTGAGGGTGACAGAGCTCTGGGACAAGTTGCCCAGAGGGATCATGGAGTCTCCTTCTCTGAAGATACTATCTTCAGAAGCCATCTGAATATGGTCCCAGGGAACCTGCTAGGTGTTCACACTTGAGCAGAGGGTTGGACCAGATGACCTCCAGAGGCCCTTTCTAACCTTAAACATTCTGTGATTCCCTCTTACTTCTATGCAGACCAACATTAATCTTCTGTTCTGATAGTAGCCCCAAAAATAAATTTACAGAACATATCAGTGAACAGAAACTGGGCTGTGTGGGAACATATTACTAGAAAACTAAAGCATAACTTTTTAAAAAAGATAAGATAAGAAGGGAGAGGCAGGAAAATTGTTTTAACTGATCTACTTTGTTCATTCTCATGCAAAACAGTGTTACTAGTCAGGTCTTTCTTGCCACTGAGCTATTAATTTTCCAGTTAACAATAAATAAGGCTTAGCTCACACAAGTGTTAAGAGAAGCTATTTGTATGTATCAAGGGGAAAACAGACTTCATAAGGTGGATTTACATACTTTGTTTACCATTAGCATACATTAGGACCACTGAAAATGACTATGCTTACAATACATTGCATACAATGAATTGTACTGAGAACAGATCTTTATTGTCACAGAACTTAGGTATCAGTCCATTAAATTACTGGTTCTGATAATTATTTATGGTTTTACATATATGCAATCACTACAAAAACAACCAGTTTAATGGATAAGCATTTTCAGTGATACAAGTGTGACACATGGCATTTAAATGTACAATAAATAAAACAAAAGGCACTACTTCTGATTCAGAAAATATTTGATCTCCAGTGTTGTTGCATTCAGCAAGTTCCAAATTGCTGAAAACTCGGAGAAACTCATGGGAAGTATAGTTATATATATATTGATACCTTACCTATGCTTCTACAATTTGGCTAGATGGCTCTTCATTACATTTCACTGTAGTCATTCAGGCTGATTTATTCTTTTTTGAGTATCATCAGCATATACAAGTACGAGTATCTAGTCTACAGATTAAGTTAAATATTCTTGGTTTATACATGTTATTTAGCCATCTCCAACTGACATACACCACCGTAAACCCATTGATCTCAGTAAACCTGCATTTGAAAAGAACTGGGAAGAGAATGAGAGACCAAAAGGATGCTATTTGCAGAATATGCTTTTCACCATAGTATGTCTCCTCTGAGTGCTAATATGATCATTTCACTTCCCTCCAAACACACTTGGTAATAAATAGCTCTCAGCATCGTAGAGATATGCTGGGTAAATGCTGCAAGTTATGAGACAAATTTACTGCCTCATAAACTCACAGCCGAGTAAAGCTGCCATTTGCAAGAACAATTAACTCATCATTCTGTTCCATAGAGGGTATAGGGTATTCTTGAAAACTGTAAATTTAAAGAAAAGGGAAGCTGGTTGTATGTTCAAAATGAATACATTT
The DNA here is from genome assembly GCF_965140915.1 of Aythya marila. NCBI lineage: Eukaryota > Metazoa > Chordata > Aves > Anseriformes > Anatidae > Aythya > Aythya marila. Next base: position 14,947,766 of record NC_139044.1, read on the forward strand.
TATTAATATCAAATTAACTTGCAGGCTTCAAGCCTACATATATTTTCTTTACTTCCCAGCATTTGCAATTTAGTGCCTACTCCTTACCATGTATATTGTTAAAAGGTATAAGAAATATGACAGTATCGTGTGATTGATTTATTTTTTTTTCTTGTTGTCTGGGCCTAAAATGCACTGTTGAAGTTTTCTAGTGATATGTTGCTGAAAAGACAGGGGAAAAAAAATAAAAAGATCAAACAACAATAACAATAATAAGATTGCTACCTGTGAGCCATGTGAAAACCTGACATCTGGGGTCACTATAAAAATTAGTAGTTTGGACTGAAGGTTGTCCAAGTGGATAAAGAATGACATTATAAGATGATTCTTTTGTGCAACCAGTTTTCACCTCTAACTCACGCAAACCCACAGTAAGATTTTATAGGTTGTTTTTTTTAATCTTCTGGGACCTGCAAAATAAAATTTCACAAGGCATGCTTCTTGAAATGCTGTAATAATTCACGGATTTTGTGAGTGTTGTAGGTGCAGGTGGTATGAAAGTGTCTCCTCCTGATTACATAGTTTACAAGGAACACATCTACAATGTGCATGCACTGCATTGTGGCAGCACAGGTCATCATTTCCCTGAGAATCTGAGTCATATACGAATGTCACATTTAACTGCAAGAAATATGTGTTTCTCTTGCACACAAAACTATAGATATACACACTGTAGCTGTCATGATGTATATTAGGAGAAAGGACAACACTGGAAAAAAGATTAAAGAATGAGGCTGAATTGAGTTATTGGATAGGAAAAGCCAAGTTGGTAATTTAAGCAATGGCAGTTCTGTCATTTTAAGTTGGAACAAGAATGCAAGCCTAAACTCCCTAGCTGTTCTCACTGTCACAAAGCTGACCCACATTTCAGGTTTAATTAGAAGTGAGCTAACTGGACTTCCACGTAAGGAAAAACAGATAAAAACTGACAAAATGCTCACATCCAAGTGTTCTACTTTTAAATACTATAAATGCAACTTTTTGAGCTACTTGGACTGTGAACTTGAGCCCAAACTGAAGCAGAGCTCCTAATGAGTGCAGACAAACCCCCAAACCCCTTTGGTGCCCCAGCAGAGTTGCACTAGGGTGGCATGAAGTTGAATGATGATTTCTCACAAGTGTGGCACTATCAGTACCTGTGACATGGCAGCTTCTCAAAGCCACTCTATACAGTATTCCCATCCTGATGGTGCTGCCAGCTTTTCTAGTTCTGCACACTGAACCAGAGGTAACAATGTTGGGAAATTCCAGAGAGAAAAAACTGAGGTAGCTAAGACTCTAGAGACCATAATTTCTGTCTGAGGAAAAGTATTATAAAACCAAAAACATATGTAGCATAAATGTAAAATTAATGTTGAAAATTCCTAGATAAATGCTATAGAAAGTGACACCAGATTCATGCTATAAACAAAATATCAGAATATACAGCATGTTTTAAACTCTTATTACTGTCAGGGGAGCCATATAAATGTACTAAAAGCCAGAATAGGCCCCTTTAAATTATTAATTGTGGTTGCCTAATAATAACTCAGTGAACAAGAAGAAAAATGGTAAAAATGTACTATTAAAAACATATTAAAACAATAAAACATGTCAGAGGTACTGTGCTTCACAAAGCACTTTTCTGTATAATTTATATTTTTGTACAAGGTTCTTTAAGTAAAATTACACTTTTTGCCCAATTTAGTATTTATGACATTAATTTACAGAAAGTTTATGTTTTTTTTTTTTTTGTTTGTTTGTTTGTTTTTTTTTTTTTTTTTTTTTTTCTGAATGCTTATTTCTAAGCACCGTATTGATTTTCATAGTGGAAATAAGGAGGTCCCAAATGCTAGTTGCACCAATTTTTGACGTTTCCAGAGCAATTACAAGAGCAAAAAGCTTGTAGGTCTATAAATGAGCTGAAACATTGAAAATTCTGTTACACAGGGGACAAACCATGGTAGCAAAGGGATGCTGTAGCTTTTTTAATCCCAGTGGAAACAGACTGTACAAAGTGAGTCTTGACTGACTGTGGTATAAAAGGTTGCATGCAAATGTACAGTAATAAATGACTTAAAGTGATCTGCCTGTATGAAGCAATTTCCTAAAAGGCATGCAAACTCTGCTGTTTATGTACTTGAAAATGTTTTCTTTTTCTTTTTCTTTTCTTTTTTCTTTTTTTTTTCAAGTCAGTGTTATAAGGCAGTAACTCTTATGTCTATTATAAAATAGAAGTATTTCACAGCTTCTTCTGATCATGCTATAAGCCTCTCTATGAAACACTATTTTATCAAATTTTGTACAAGCACCACAAAAACAGATAAAGAAATTGTCTTTAAGCATAACCAAAAAAACCTGGCTCTGTGATCCACAGCAGTAAAGAGCATTAGGTAGCTTTTAAAATATTTTTGGAGAATTTCACTTCTGTGCTGCTCACTAAACTCCTACTAATTATTATGCCATTAAAATGTGAGTGAACTCTTGATGTTATTCCATTCTGGGCCTTGCTCTGAAAGAAATGGTACCATATATCAAGTTATGCTATTAGAATTCTTCTAAATGGAAAGGAAATCTTTTCAACCTGTCTAACAAATAATCTTCACTACTAAGATATTTTCTCCTTGAAAATAGTGGTTTCTTTTGACATTCTCTCATAAAACTTTGACTCTTTAATTTTTCAAGCTTGTTCTAAATGGTCTATTCAGAAGAGGAAAGTACCTTTCTTGATGTCAGTTTTTTTTTAGGTAAGTTCTGTAGAACACAAAGTACTTTTTAAAAAACTGTTTCTGAAGGGATACAAATGTTTGATTTTACATAAAATAAGAAAACAGCATGTTCTCTTTGTCCGGTGTTCATCAACCAGACTTTCACCAATGAATAAATGTGTGATAAGATATATTAATCATGAAAAATAACTCAACAAAGAGATATCCAGATGGTTCTATGGCATTTTGAATATTCCTAATGGAATTATATGATGTCTTTACCATTATGTGAGGGTATTTTATCTCCTTGTTTCTGCAAAAAGCACTTTCCCCCCTTACATAATATTAATAACAATAAAGCATATCTATAAGTGAGTCCATTAAGTGCTAATTAGTAACTAGACGGAAGAAAAATTTACGTTTTGGCTGGACCTAACGTTTGTTAGTAAATGAAACATTCCAGGAAAAATGCAATTAAAAAAAAAATCATAGTTATTCATATGTTCAATATAATATCCTGTGATTCAAATATAATAACTACCAATGATTGCACAGCTGTTCTGTGGAGATTGTATGCTGGGTTAATTACATAGATTGAGCAAATGAAAATCAACAGCTCTGAAGCTTGGAGTGTCTTCTGTATAGGAGAACACTCAAATAATAAATGCATTTATCCAATCTTTTATTTGCCTGCTAGACTGAGCAGGAATTCAGTTTCTTGTCCCTGACTGTGAAAGGCTTCCCCAGCAGTGACGCCTCAGTGTGCATGATGGACAGTCTGAGACTTCCCAGCTGTGCCAACTCTAGCAGTAGGGCCACTGCGGATGTGCTAGTGCTGTGATCTCCTGCTGATATGTGGGGGTGCCATCACACTTTTTTTTTTTTTTTTTTTTTGCTTCAGGAAAAAAAAAAAGGTATTTTCTTTTCAAGGAAAAAGGGGCTTAGTGAGAAATGCATAAGAAATGTATTCTACAAAGAGAAGCTACAAAGCAAAATAAATTCTTCAAATATCAAGTAAATTCCTATAGCCAGCCAGAAGATAGCTCTCTGTGAGGATGACAGAAGCATATAACGATATACTGGAGAAAGAACATAATGAAAGGAGGAAGATGATATGCTGAAATCTGAGAAAAGCAGAAAGAAATCAGTGTCTAGATGTGATCCTAAAATATGACCTCCACAGAGATCTTTTTAACTTCCATAAACTGAGTGGATTGAACTGGGAACTACTAATTCATTGCAAGATTAAAGTTTTTAAAGTTTTAAAATATAAATTTTACATCTTAACCTACTATGAACAAAAAAAGATTCTGCATTCTTCATATTCTAGCTTTATAAAGTTCATGTTATATGTGCCATGTGCCCTATGCCTATTTAGATCACATTTCTTTACTGATAGAAGAAAATATCTCTTAAAGTATTTTTTTTTCTTTCTTTCTTTCTTGTTCCCTGCCTCAAACTTTTCAGCTGTGCTGGCTAAAAAACATCAGCACACAATTAAAGAAATACAATTAAAAGTACAAAAATAATATCAGATTGCCATTTCTTATCATGCAAAACCAAAATTATCATTTAATACAATATTTTTAATTTATTTGAAGTGTGATTTCAACACATCAGTTTTACTGTTCTTGTTTTGGAGTACATATATGTAATAAAATATTGCATATATATTACAGACAATGCATCATTTTATAGTTATTGTTTTTATATTTATTTTACTTGCATATATCAATCACAGAAAAATCCTTCCACAAATGTCTTCAAAGAAGCTAGCAAGACCTCTAGTAGCCCCATAATCTGTCAAGAACATATATTATTTGTATTGTCAGTAACAGTGCTTCTCAGACATTTGTTTTTTCTTTTATTAAATTTATTGGTTGTATGAGTGTTGTACAGCTCTAGAAAGTTATCTATATCTCTTGCAACTTAATGATTCCAACAGCAAATATAAAGAAAAATGTATGACAGATCTGGATGGTTGAGGGAACAAGCCACAGGTAATACAAATCAAAATCAAGATTTCTTTTATGTTCAAGATGTTAACAGTATTGGGGAGAAAAGAACATAAACTACTTAGATGATACATTTTGCTTGTCAAAACGAAACCCAGTAAATTCCTGAAGCCACATATGCGATGTCTGGGAGAAGGTATAACCTGCCTGGATGGGTTGCTACTCTTTAAACAAGCTATGGAATAAATCTCTGGGGAAAAAAAGTTTACTGTTTTGTTTGTTTGTTTGTTTTCTTTCTTTTTGATGTTGTAACCAGAATAGATGATGATTTGGATGCTGAAATGTTTGGCTAGAACACTGGGACACCATCTCTATGAAATCACAAAAATAGCGTGAGTAACTACTAAAAAGCCCCAGATGTACTATGACAGTGTACTCCTATCCCCCTGTCCCACACTTCCAAGCTTAAGCAGCACATCCAGCCTAAGCAGATGTGCTTATCAGTGGCAGTCCTGATGACTGTATCCTGGATTTGGGGGAGACAGAAGACAAATAACCAAGGACTCATTTGAGCAATGAACCCACACACTTAGTGCTGCGCAAATTTGGAAAAAAAAAAAAAAAAAAAAAAACTCACTTGAGCTAAATTTGGAAGAAAACTAACATCTGTATGCAAATATGACCATCGGTCAGTCATCGTATTGCATAAATATTGTGCAGCCCAAAAACCATTTGAGCTCTCCTGACATGACAGCAGGCTGCATGAAAGGGCCTTCCCTTGGGCAGGGATGCATCCCAAGGTTCATGTGCAGATTGAGAAGACCCTTATCACTACAGTTAGTCAGTAATTGTACTGGGAAAGTAACAGCATGCTAACATGATGTAATGATGCTTTGTGGTCATACTTTATAATCTTAGCTAAGTAGCATAAAGGATTTGAATAATGCATATAATCCTTTAGACATAAGCCATTGACCAAGTCTGGGACTGGGACTTGATTCAGCATCACCTAGGCTTCTTACCTCTTCAGTTCAAGGAGTTTAAAAAGCAAGGGTTCTACTGTGACTGTGTTAATGACTCAATAGGAGAGTTTCCTTGATGCAGTATCATCTAACCCAGTGTCTTACGTAGTCTTTATGTAATATATAATGTCTTTTGTTTAGTATCTTTGAGTAGTATATAATGTCTTTTATACAGTGTGCAATTAAGTGTATCTTCCAATTACTATCAGGTGTACCTTGATACCATCAAATCTTTGGTAAGTCACATAAGCCTTGTTATCAATAAATCATGTTACTGCTTCTCCCTTTCCTGAGTGAAGTGCATAACATTCCTCATTCCTTTTTCCGCCCGTGGCATGTACTCCCACAGTTGAATACAACTAAACATTCACAGACTGGTGAGTGACAGAAAATCTAGCCAAGACACAGAGCATTAGCTGACTGTTAAGCTACCTGTCCTTTTTTCCAAGGTTCAGATTTCATTATTCTGCAACACAGAATTACATCCCTACGAATTAGGTCAGAGGTTGGACTCGATGATCTTGAGGTCTCTTCCAACCTAGAAATTCTGTGATTCTGTGATTCTGTGAATTGACACTTTGCTCTGCCACGTATATGATATTCCTCCACATACACGTACCCCTTTCTATTACACAAACACCAGCTATGTTGATGTGAGTAACCTAAATCTCAAGTGCATGAACGTGCATCAGAAGGCACACATACACAAGTTAACACGTCCAATTCAATTAATACATCTTCTAGGCATATTACAATAACCAAGATCAGAAACATGTGGATACAAGAAGTATCTCTTGTCTGTATTTTGTTCATCTGGAAGGTAAATAGCGACTGTTTCACAGGCAGTGAATTAAGCTGCCTGTAATTGTATTCCCTATCTACCTTTCCCTTTTTTCTTTTCTTTCTAGAGTTGGGGCCAGATAGTCAATGAACTAAACTGAAAAACACACTATTCCCTGACCCCAAGGTTAGAACTATCATAAGCACTGACTGGAACCAGCTGCAAATAGTACTTGTCATGCCCTCACTTTCCATTGGAAATCAAGTAATGACACAGGCAGTGAGTGGAAGCCCTTGCAAAGGTCACAGATTTACACTGGCTGAATCAATTTCCTACAACAGCATTGCAGAAACAGTTGAGGAGTTTTTACTAAGACTGTTATTTTTAACATGTTTTATACATTTGTTTTCTTCTTGTAAAACAAAACAAAACAAAACAAAAAAAATGTAAAATATGCTAGACAGCAATTTTTGTGTTTGGAAAGTTGTAAATTCAAAGTCTCTTGTTGGGACTTCCAGCGTCCAATATATAAAATCTAATGCTAGTTCAAACCCTTGATGAAAACAGAAGTAATTTTTCCAATTCTAAAAGAACAGAGACTGAGCTCACAATGGTAAAAAGAAAAACAGTTTATTTTTTAAGGGAAATAGAGACTACCAAACAAGTGATCATTCTCACTGAATATCAAAAGGGTATTAATTTGTGTTCAGGTTACCACAACATTTCCAAATATGCAAATACTAGCCTCTTCAGCTGGGAGGGCAACTTTGTTCTCTTTGCAAATATCTTCACATTCCACTGAAAAGTGCAATGGAGCTGAGAGCTTGGTTTGTGAGGGTTCCAGTTAGCTTTAATCTGCCTCTGGCTTGTACTGTTCAAATATTTGGATGAATAAAATTTCATAACTTGAATCCACTATCAATTAAATTCCAATGTAGATGTAGATAGAGGAAAGTAAAAGAGAAGTACATAGAGGATAGCAGTGTATGTGTAAACATTACCACCATGACAAAAACAAGTAATATTTTTGGTGTGCTAATAAAATAATAAATTAAAAGCAAAAATTGTAGATCTTGTAGACAGAAATTATGGTGATGTAGGCAGAAACACTACGCCAACAGTGTTTTTTCAAAACACTTGGAGAACAGATCTTGTTACCCTATTTTACACGCAGATTACAGTGACTAATTGAAATCCATTCAACAAGAAAGGCTTTGCTGTTTTTTTTCCAAAGCTTTTTTGTTGTTGTTGTTGTTGTTGTTTTGTTTTGTTTTGTTTTTCCTCCTCTTGTCCAGGGTTCTTCTCCAACCAAAAGGCTTCACCAAAATGACCTTTCCTATTAAGAACAGCACTTAGGAACACATTTAAATCACATTTAAATTTCAGTGAAGTTAGTAGGATTTAAGCATGTGTTAAAGTACTTTTCTGAATTACAGCCAAAATTTGAAAGTAAAGCTGTGAAGTTCCCATTTTTCAGTAACTAACACGTTCAAGCTTCAATTCACAGTAGTATTATAATTTTCCCAGGAAAGCTGAATTTCAGTGTTCCTCTAGTATTTGGATGGTCAGAACTCCTGAGTGTTTTTTTTTTTGTTGTTTTTTTTTTTTTAAATACTTATGAAACAAAGACAAAACAGCAACCAGAAGTGTTTCCACCAACTGCAAAATAAGAGCTGAAGTACACTGCATCTTTAAGTGAAGAAACTCTTGAAAATCTGGCAAGTTGAACCTTAGGTCTTTGGCCAAAACCTGTAACTTCGGTGTAGTTAAAAAACAACAAAAGTCCCCCAAACTGCACAAGATTCTTTGTCATTGGGTGGGGGAAGAAAGGTGAAAGAATGCAAACTTCTCAGCTGTTTCTTCACTATGATGATGGCCTTTCTGGTTCCTGGAAAGCTAGTTTGACAGGAGACACAGGCAGGCTTTCCCCAGGCACCCATCCTATTCGGCAGTGTGCCCACATTTTCCCTAGTCTTCATTTTGCTACTGATATATTTGAAGAAGCCCTTCTTGTTGTCCTTGACATCCCTTGCCAGATTTAATTCCAAATGTGCCTTGGCCTTTCTCATCAAATCCCTGCCTATTCTGACAATGTCCCTATATTCCTCCCGTTGGCCTGTCCCTTTCACCACATGCTGTACTTCCTTCCTTCTGTTCAAGTTTTGCCAGGAGCTTCTTGCTCATCCATGCAGGTCTCCTGCCCCCTCTGCTTGCCTTCTTACTCATAGAGACACATCAGTCTTGAACTTTGAGGAAGTGATGCTTGAATATTAACTATCTCTCAGACCCCCCTTCTAGGGCCCTAATCCATGGGGTTCTTCCAAGTAGAAGAGGCCACAGTTTGCTCTCCTGAAGTCCGGGATCGTGATTCTATTTTTTGCCCTGCTTCCTGCTCACAAGATCCCAAATTCCCCTGTCTCATGGTCACTGCAGCTAAGGCTGACTCCAGTCTTCATATCTCCAAGCAGCCCCTCTTTGTTCAGCAAGGTCAGCAGCACACCTCTCTCCATTGGCTCCTCGACCATCTGTGTCAAAAAGATATCATCAGCGGTCTTTAGGGTCAAGACCGCCAACATAGCTGATGCAGTGACTCCAGCAGCTCTCTTTCTCTCTTGCATGAGTTGCAGGACCCTGGCAAGACTCTGAACTCCCTGAGGCTTCTCTGAGTCAGAAAATCCCCTGCTCTGCTGCAGAATTCACCCATCCGGAGCTGATCTCCTCAGCGATTCCTATTTATTCTCATATCATGAAAAAATAGAGCATTTCTTGTCAGTAGTATTATCTTTGATACTTCTTTCAAAGACACCAAACAAATTTATATTCTTTGTTTAAAAGCTGTAAACCATTGCACGTGACATCTTGTCACGGAGAGGATGCAACATGTTGCATGTTTGGCGTCCAATATGGCAAATGGCAGATTGGAATTGTGCTAAATGGGGGCCTGAAAGAAATAGCTTATTTTTAAAGATATGGGTAGCAGATCAAAAATACTGAAATGAACTAATTTTAAAGTTTAAAAGTAGATATGAGAAATGAATAGAAATTAGTGGCCTTAAATTCTGGTCTATCTTTTGGCATATTTGTTTTCCACGTGCATCACTACTAAAATGGCTTTTTTTTATTATTATTTCAGTGTAAAATTTTATTTATACTTTAAAATGAATCACTAAGGTAAATGCTGCATTAAGTCAGACAACTTATCTCAAAGCACTTAATATCTACCATCTCTTATCTAGATTGTAACAGATAGGTGAGCATAAAAAGACAGTGTTATTGTACGAGATTGATATATGCCTCTCTCTGCACCTTATTTGCTAGGTGCTACCAAGTTTCTTTTAACCATTAGAGCAGATAAGGATTTCAGAGTTTTGAATGAAATATTTGGAGAGCAATCCAGGTGACCAGCATCTCAGTTTGTGAGACACACTCCACCTGGAAGAAGCTTTAGGTAATTCCATACCTGGAATAAGTTAGAGTACCAACTACTCAGATAAGACACCCTGATCATTGGCTCTCTTCCCTCTGCTGTGTTGTTTTCCACCAGTGGAGCTCCCACACAAGCTCACATATGCTAATAAACTCATCAGCCTTGATTGAAAGAGAGTTCATGTGCTACCAGCTCTTTCTGAAGAGTGCAGCTGGTCTTCCTGCATTTGTGTGGGCCTAAACCAAGCCCGTTCTTGCTATTTCTGATAAATATTTATGTAGGAACATAAATTTACATGGAACATTACAAACAGATTGAACATACTTTGTCAAAAAAATATATATATATATTCACATTGGAAAAATAACCATTGAACAATTGCAGGAAACACTAAAATATGCAGAAACATATTATTTTTAATGACAAATTTGTTATAAAAAGAATCAGATTTATTTATTTGTTTGTTTTCACACACAACTGCTAGTAGACTCTGAAGGTTGCCAGGTTCTAGATCAAGCTACTCAGTTAAGATGAAATTGCATCCTCTTTCACCAAAGTCCACTCTTTGATAACTCAGTAAGCCTACCTGAGGACAGCACTCCTCATAACTCTGAAGAAACCTGTCTTTTCAACTAATAAGAAATTGTCAGTAACCATGAAATAGTAAATATATATATATATATATACATTTTTGCTGAGTGAAGATGCTTATAGAACTCTGAGGATCCTGAAACCGAAAATATTTGTTGCAGAAAACTTTATCAACCTATTCAGAAATGCTCTTTGGTGTGAAACTCTGAACCAGATGCTAGTGAGAGAGTTAATAATATGTATGTCTGAGTGAGAAAGAGAAAGACCAAGAGATTCATCTTGGGAAAAAAAAAAATGGGAATTTGCTCAGAGCTATCAACAAAGTTTGTTGTTTTTGTTTTGTTTTGTTTTGTTTTGTTTTTTGTGTTTTTTTTTTTTTTTTTTTTTTTCCTGATTATTAGCTTCTTTGTCTATGGACTTATTTTTTCACCCCTTCTCAAAACCTGAAAGTAAATATAGTTCCAAGTAAAAATCATATTTGTAGAATTGTGTGGAGATGATGCAGGATGCAGCCATAGTACTTCTGGTATCTAGTACTCTAGTTTCCAATATTCTGTTATCATCAAAACATCATTACACTTTCTCGGACAGCTGGCCAGGAGAGTGAAGACATAATAATGCATTTCTTGTTCTTCCATGTCCCCCGCTGCATTCCCTATCAAAGCAAAATTAGGACTGGACTAGCATGGGAGACATGACTACTGCTTGGAACATAAAGAGATGAGGAATAAACATAACCTGCTGTCTCCCTCCGCCCCCACCCATATAGCTGCTGATGAATGTATGCATGAATATGCAGAAAAACAGTGTCATGCTGTTAGCAACTACCAAAGTTGATTTACCCCACATTCAAAGGCAGACCCAGGAAATGAATTATAAATGTAAAAAAACGCAGTCATTACCTTTGTTCTTCCTTAGGAAACTCTCATTTCTCACTGTCTCCAGTAATTGCAGAAAATGGATTCCCCCCCCACCCCCAAACATAAACAATTTGTGTTCACAATCTCATTTTCATGAACTGAACACAAATAAACCAAATTGATTCTCTAAAAATGGCCTGGTAAAGTTCTGCATTAATACCAGACAACTTGTTAGGCCAACAACAGTTAGTGGGCTTCTGGGAAAAAAAAAAAAAAAAAAAAAAAGATTTTTTACTTTGAGAGAAGTGATTCGATAACAAATTCTTGTGACAGCCAGGCCAGTGTCTTTACTAGGCTAAGGCTGATCAAGGGCTTAGTTTGCTCAATAAATTTATTCAGAAGAAATTCAGCAGATTATACCACTTTTAATTTGATATTTTTGTAGATTTTTGGTTCATTTATTCAAATTTTTTTTTAATCAAAAAAGATTTATGGTTCATTTTTCTCCACAGGAACTCAGAATTCCACTTTTTGTTTGTTTGTTTGTTTGTTTTGTTTTGTTGGGTAGAAAACAGTGACACAATGTAAAAAGCAATGGTGAAAATGCAAAGGACACTCAAATAACATCAGTATTGGAGGGCAGCCATGGCCTTCCCTGGTACCAGTAGCACTGCCTTGCAAATCTCCATGGTGAGTGTGCAGAAATTTAATCTTTCTCACACAGAATTTATTAGGATTATAAACCATTTATCTGCTGTACAAGAAATTCTTATGTAATATGCAAAAAGAAGAGGAAAAAAAGAAACTGAAACTGGAGAAAGAAAATTATGATTCAGAGGATTTTAATACTGATTAACAAAACCTAAGGGTAGCTTGATGTGATTTTTATTAGGAGACAAAGCTACCTAATATTTCAAGACTGTCTATAAGTATCCAAGGAGGTGGAAGGTTATCAAAATTCACCTATGGCAGTAAAATAAAATTATATCAATAAGTATGAAGGGGGACATGGCGGTAACCATGAAAACACAGACTTTGCATTCTCTGATGCACTGTTCTTCACTCAGAATTAAAGATTTATACAGTAGGTCATGCAGCAGCTGTAAAACTGTTATGTAAATACCGTTCACACCTTCAAGACATGGATTTTCTTTAAATAAATACAGACATTTAAGTGTTTACCTGGGCATACCGCATACCTATAAAGAGTTTCCACTTTTTTCTCAGATGTTATAATGACTATTGTTGAGTGGTTTGTTTGTTTTGTATAGGGAAAGAAGTAACTCAAAAATAAATGCTGATGCAAAAATTCTTCAGAACTCCTTTGCAAAAATGAGTGATGCCAGTTTTTAAAGCACAAATAATGTATACAAACTGCCAGTGCCCTACAGGCACTGCCAGTCCTTACCAGTCCCAAGGGGTCCCTAACACTAATAAAAAGGAAGTATTAGCTATGTAGTGGAGCAAAAGATTTAAATGTACATTTAAATTCTACTAATACAAAAGAAAATAATTAAATGTTCTTCAATTTTTCCTTGAAGAAGCTGTGAGTTTCTCAACTACTCCACAGGAATTTAGGAAGAAAAAAAAAACACTTATCCTACAATGAAATCACTTTGGTTAAAATGATTAAATAAAGATGGTTTTGCATAAATTGATTGTTTACAGGTCTGCAGTGTTCATATGTAAAGTCTCTGAAGATGGTAATGTTTTGAAGGTGTTATTTCATAATGTAGCTAAAACAGCAAGGTAAGTTCCCGTAGTTTGCATTACAGAAAAAGATAAGTAAATAAATAAACCAACAAAACCCTCACATTAAATTCATCAAAGCCAGTAGATTTCGTTCATATGCTATATCTGTTAAAATGGAAAAAATCTTCAGATATTAAAAATACCTGTTTGGCACAGGCACAGATGCAGATGCAGTCTTAAAATAGGGCTTCATTTTCTCAGAAACAGTTTGACACTCCTCCTCTAATTATTTTTAATTTCTGCATAAAAATATTCACCATAACTGATCTGTTTGGCAAGAAGATAAGATTTTAACTGCTACTCAAACTCATTCTTATGAATTCTTATGAATGATCAATATGGAAATATATCAGTCTTCAGAAATCTGACCAACTGCTATCATTTCAAGTGCTGTGTGCAGGATACACTTGGTGTTCATGGTATGTGATAGGTGAAGTCTGTTGAGATGGGCAAGCTGCTAGCAAGGCAAAGGCACACAAGGGTTGTTCTCAATCACTCCTGTAGAAGCTCATCTTTCTTCATTAGCTGTACATGTAGCCCAGGTTCTTAGTTTAAGCAGGCAAGGTAAGTTTAAAATAAATCAGCACTAAAATTTCTTACTGTGTTCTTTGTTTTTGTGGGCTTTTTGTTTGTTTGTTTGTTTCCTACCCTGAAAATAAATACGAAGAACTTTTCTTAGGAAAAAAAAAATAATATATATATATATATATATATATATATATGCCTAGGCATTGCAATCAACTTACATGATATGATTTATCTTTCACCTACTTCCTATTCCATAGTCTGAAATAAGACTTAAATAAGACATAAATCTTCTTTTAACTCTCTGTACAGTCAATAATTTCATGTTACATGAACATCCTAATGAAAATATGCCCTGAAAAATACTAAGAGAATGAAAGATAACAAATAAAGTTGACTTTTCTTAAAAAAAAAAAACACTACATTTTCAGTAATAGTTTTCATTTTACATTGAAACAAATTAGAATGATTTTAATGTTTTCATAAAGACTTTCTGTTATTATGTCACATTTCCAATAAAAATGTCAGATTTTAAAGTTCCGTCTCAGTTGGGTAAGAGATGCTTCAGCACTTAAAAAAAAAAAGAAAAAAAAAAAGAAAAAAAAAAAAAAGAATTTTCATCTGAAAACTTTCAACATATTTCCACAATTTTTAGTTCATCAAATTAGCATATTTTCAGAGTATTTTATTACAAATTTTCCAGTCAACTTCATTTGTAAATACTACTGAAGTACATTGCCAAAATGTGTTCCAACAACTGTGAGAGAACATTCATTTTCATTATTCTCTCAGCTCTACTCTACAGAAATATTGATTACTCCCGGTTCAATGTCAAGGTCCTAAAAATAGAAAGCACTATTTAATAAAAGGTAGAGGGGTTATTATTTCTATCCTGGATAACTCCACAACTCTCGTTTGCACAATAGATGGGTGAAAGGAGCAGGAGAATTATCAGTTTTCTCTTACAAGATAGTCTATGACTTTCTAGGTTTGCATGACCTGAACGGCTAGAAAGATATAGACTGGACTTGATTGAATTCTTCAAAATGCATGAAGTATATTCAGCTATTCCATCATAAGGTGGGGCTTGATCCCAAGTTCTGAATTTAACCTCCCATCCATCATGGACTAATTATGTTTCCAGAAACAAAAAAGGATAATTATTCAATGTGATGTGCAAGGAAGCGACCACAGAACTGCCATTAACCTATGTATCACACTAAGTAATTGTCCTTAAGTCCTACCACTAATCCTAGCTTTAAAGTTTTCCTTGCAATAACTATTTCAATAAAATGTGCCAAAGGAAAATATTTTGGTCTCCTACAAATGTGCATTTGTACTTACACCACAATCATTATATATTATGAAGGCTACTGTGTAGTACAGCCATTGATCAAACTAAGTGGGAAAAAATGTCAATGTTTATGCAACAGATATTCCTTGTCATAGTTTCACTTACATTCCTCCACTACTCCCAGAAGACCCATGCTAAAATACATAATTTATGCCATAAGGATTATTTATTAGACTGATTTATTCCATTACTAGTGCTGTATTATTAAATTCTTATATGCCTTAATGATGGTAACGTATTAAGAATAGTTTTATGAGGAAAATGAAAGAATACATAATCAAACACAAGGTTGAAATAATGTTCAACAGAACATGCCATGTCTTCATTGAACACTGCAAGGCAATGTAAAGGTCCCTTAAATAGTCATTGCAACAGAATATTAATGATACCAAACACTGCTATCTAAAATTAATAACTCACATATTGCTTGCTGCATTCCTGCTAGCAAATGCTGGCCTCCATGTAGTCCTGAGGCCAGAATAACTGCACAAACTCAAGAACCTTTGAATCATGCCCTTCAGATTCCTGTAGGTATGTCCAGTAATAGCAGAGGTTCAATGCCTTAACTTCAAAGATTTTTCCCTGACAGTGAGCTCTACTTTCACTGTTCAGCTTTCAGCATGTCTTTCCTGAATTATATGAGGTATGAGGACACAGTGAAGAGGGGACCAAATAAATTCACTGTTCTTCTTGGAGGAACACTTAGATATCCCTGACCATGACCATAACCGTGACCCTATGCATACCTCAACAGGTATGCACAGACCACCTATTCTTAAGAGTACTCTCCTTTTAAAGATAATGCTTATTTTTCCATGAAGAAAGGAAGAGGAAGAGGAAACAGGGAAAGGGGGAAAGGGGAAAAAGGAAAAAGGGAAAGAAGAAAAGGGAAAAAGGGAAAGGGAAAAGGAAAGGGAAAAAGGGAAAGGGAAAAAGGGAAAGGGAAAGGGAAAGGGAAAGGGAAAGGGAAAGGGAAAGGGAAAGGGAAAGGGAAAGGGAAAGGGAAAGGGAAAGGGAAAGGGAAAGGGAAAGGGAAAGGGAAAGAAGGCAAGGCAAGGCAAAGAAATTTTTTGTTCACTGTCTTCTTGGCAGCAACTAAAAAAACTGTGAGTGTACATAGGACCAAGACATAACCCTGTCTTTGACAATGTACTAATGAACAATGTACTAATTCTTTCAAATGCAAATGCAAAGAAGGGAGAAGAATGTATTCATAATCTTTAAGCTGTGTTACTCCAAATAGTAGCTGTCTGTTTCTAATTATGTAAGTAAAAAACATACTATATCAGAAAAGTTTTTCCCCAAATCCTTTGTTTACTATGAGCAGAGCTGAATGAATACTGCAGACAACATATGCAACTATGAGTATATTATTTTAAAACATCATTCTTGAATTCAGTTTTATTGATGTTCACAACTCTTTTCACTTTCTTCACAATAGCACTCAAATCAATATCTTTTTGTTTGTGAAAATATTCATGTGACCAGCTTGAGTAATGAGTACCACAGGTTTGAAAAAAAAAAAAAAAAAAAAGTATGGAATCAACATGCTATACTATTTGCAAACACCTGATTTGATGAATAAAATAATGAATTATCATGTTCAAAATCACTTCTGCTTACGGACACCTTATAAATTTAAATAAGCTATATTTGTTTGCTGCATAGGTCACTAAATGTCTGTGTTCAGCTACAGAAGAATGAGATATCAGAGAAAAGGATGTCATTGCTCCACAAAGAATCTGATGCTGATTATGAGCCCTTGTAACATTTGTTGAGGGAAAAAAAATCCTCAGAAATGTTCACTAGCTCAGACACAGTGCTGTGCTAACAACGCCTGGCACACAGCTGGACAGCTTGTATGAGCAGAACAAATATACATTCACAAAATGTTGAAGCAACATACAACAAATATATCAAAAAGAAAGAAAACCTACTGAAGGAAGTAGAAGATGCACTCACGGTCTAGCTTAGGATGGAAAAGCTCTTCTCAGTTCCCTCCTAGAACAGAAACAAGGTCCTTTCAATTCAGCAGGCTGTCTATCACAACAGGTTGAGATGCTTTAAGAGAAAATTGCACAATAATGCTAAGGCAGATAATCTTACTAATAAAGCTTCTAAGGATGTGGTTGAATCTTGAAGTTTACCAGTCCTTGAAAATCATTTGGTAGTCACCATTATCAACCTTTTGTATATTCTTCATTATTATATAAATATTAAAATATTTTTCAAATTTTGCTTTTTGGCCTCAGTAGCAACCAGTGCAAGTGTGTTTCATGGTTAACTTATATACTTGATAAAAAGAAATATCCCCATACAGATTTGAATCATCTTTCTTTCAGTTTCTCTTAATATCCTTCTCACAAGACAAGCAATAAAAGCTTCAAATCTATTCTCCTTTACACTAACCTGTAGGTCGGAGTTTTTTTGACGGGGGTGTTTGTTTTTTAAATGCTCATTCATATGACACTTCTTCACAATGAAAATGTTGATCTTTTCAGTTATTAATAAGAGATCTTATAATATTCCAGCTTTCTCATCAATTCTCCTCTCCTATTCCAGAACCTGTTCTGAAATTTGGCAATATTGTTCTTGAAAAGGGTTGCCAAACACTTCAGCAAAACTTTCTGGATGAGGCCATACAGTATTATATATAGTGGCATATTACCCAGTATTGCTCTCCAATAAATTCTTTATACATCCCCAAAAGATAGCCAGCTTTTCTGAACAGAGTTGAGAAAGTATCTTTAGCTGTAGGTTAATAATTTTCTCAGGTTTGTCACCTAAATTGATAGTTAACATAATGAGGGAGAAAATTGTTAACACAACTCCATATTACGCTCAGTTGAAGTGCTTAATGTGCTTATATCCTCTGCTATATTTATATTTGAATTTCAAAATGTTTTACCAATAGATTTGTGTATATTTAAATGAAAGAAAAATTCGTATGTTATTCAAAAGTACCTATCTATGTGGACATCTGTGGACTTAGGTGAAGGTTGAGCAAAGCATACTGTGAAAAACAACAAACAAATAAACAAACAAAAACATTAAAATACAAAAAAAATCTATTTTAGAAGTAAACAAAGTTAAACCTAGGAAAAAGGAGAACATGGAAAAAACTTTATTAATAGAAAGCAAAATGTTTTACTGAATCAGTTAAAAGGAAACAAAAACTAAACTGGATGATTATTACTCATCTAACAAGACAATTCAAGGGCAATTACAAGAGATCTTTCAAAACTAGGCTCTTCTAAAGCGTAACAGGGAACTTAACAAGATCACTGTGAAAAATGTTATCGTTCTTAATTCAACTGTATGAGAAAAAAATATTTTTGGGACAAAATACAATTATAGCCATTTTTATGCCCCGTATCAAAGTGATTACCACTTTGTGGAGACTCGAAGCTTACTTTCTTCATTCAACAATAAACCTCTCTTAAACCAAGAGAAAGACATTAATTGATGGTATTTTACATTTCCCTCTTTAATTCTGTACCATGTCACAGTGAGGTTCATTTACTTATGTGGTGTTTAGATTATGCTCTTCCTAAGTTTTCATCTCAGTCTTCCTTTCCTTTAAATGCAGCTTGATATGGTCAGAACAGGTGTTCTATGAACTCTCTATCCCAAATAGCAAGTATCTGCTTCTAAATCTGAAGTGTTACAAAGCCAGGCAGCTCAATTCTGGGAGTGGCATTTCTTTTTATGCCTCACAAAATTAGACTGCCAAAGGCTTTACACTCTCTGAGCAGAGTAATTCACTCTATAAAGGAATGAATCATTATGCTGACTTCTCAATACTTTTCATAAAAATTATGTTTATTTTTTACAAATGTGCTTTATGGACAATCATAGAATGTCTACAGGTAGCAACTACAGAGCTTTCAATGGGAAAGAATTAAGTCACTGCTACCCCTGGAGTGCTAATGAGGTAAAAATGTGCTGAATGTTCATAGTTCCATTGAAATGAACATATTATGCTTGCTACAGGTGCACAATGCTAATTTGATTTTTGGGCAAACCATGATCAATTTGCATAATTTTAACATCCTGAAAACTGCAAACATCAGGAAAATCTGTGTGTTTCTCTGCCTGTGGCATTAAGTCATTGAATGCCTAAGAATCAATATAAGCTCTTAGAATCAGAAGGGAAACCCTACTGGAGTCCTTCGTTAGCTAAATTATAGGATCAAAGCTTTGAAGCATACCAGCCCAAATCTTTTGTCTATAACCAACATAACTAAGGTAATTTCACTGTCTGCAGGACCATAACTATTTTTTTCTGACCCAACAATACTTTAAAATTGGCAATTACTAATGATCCATCCACTTCGAAGACATTGCTATATGCTTATATGATAAATAAAGAACTCAAACTAAACAATATCTTGTAGGCAAGTTGTGGAATAATTTCAAGTTTCCAATTTGCCTTAGCAATAATTGAATGTGATACAGCCCATAAATCTTTAAAGTAAAAGCACAATACTATTATTACTTCATATTTTTACCATTTGTCAAGTTAAATGCTTCTACATATGTTGAAATAACCTGAAATAAACACAGTAAGTAGATGAAGACATCTTTCCAATGGTCAGTATATCCAAAGAAGTTTGTGGCTGAGAGGATGTATAAAGAACTCAAAACAAATTAATACAATAATGAGAAAACATGAATACACATCACAGAAAAACAGCATATGACATACCAGAGAATAATTACAAAGGAATACTCACAGTTCAGTCTGTATCATTAACACTTTCTTCAAATGACTGTGGGTTGTTCAGGTTGGATTATCTGGCTGTGGAATGATAAAATTTTGGTTAAAAAAAAAAAAAAGAGTTTACTGAATACATCAGAGAACTTGATTCTGTTGTCTAAAATAAACAGTTTGACTTTTCTACTGCCACTATATGTCTGTGTGAAATTTCTGGTTTTTGTATTGCTTTGGTAACTGCACAAATGCACACCTAAATCAAAAGCAGTAGTCATCACAGGTTGTGGTCACAAAATGGCTGGAAAGAATTTGATAAAGATCAAGACCAAAAAAGCACTCTGTATTGAATATGGCAGAGCAAAGCAAACAGTTGAAACAGCAACAGGAAAAACAAAGTGTAGATCAAAGATTACAAGCAAACAGTAACTTGTCAGTATTAAAAACACAACTGCAATATACATCCTTCCATTAGAGAAGCATGTTTCTTTGTGAGAGACAAAAATGTTCAAGATCATGCAGAAAAGTTTGAATATTCATATTGTATAGAAGGAGTAATTTACTCAATTGAGAAAACAGTCTGTCCTGGATTCTAGCTTGTTTTGGTGTTTACAGGTGGCACTAGAAGGAACTATGGAGTTAGAGCCAAAGTGTTTGAATGTTGTATTATCATGTTGTATTAACATGTTCAGCATTGATTGCCTAGAAGGTCAGACCAAAAAGGTCAGGTCATCAAAACCTCATCTCATTCTATGCTTGGGTGACCTGCGTGGTGGATGGGTGAATGCCTGTTGACATAGTCTACCTAGACTTCAGCAAAACCTTTGACATGGTCTCCCATGGTATTTTCCTGGAGAAAACGGCAGCCCATGGCTTGGGCAGGTACACTCATTACTGGGTCAAAAATTGGCTGTATGGCCGGACCCAGAGAGTGGTGGTGAATGGAGTGAAATCCAGCTGGTGACTGGTCACCAGTGGTGTTTGCCAGGGGTTGGTGTTGAGGCCCATCCTCTTTAATATTTTTATTGATGATTTGGATGAGGGAATTGAATGCACCCTCAGTACGTTTGCAGATGACACCAAGTTGGAGGGAAGTGTTGATCTGCTGGAGGGTAGGAAGACCCTGCAGAGGGACCTGGACAGGTTGGATCAATGGGCAGAGTCCAATGGGATGAGGTTCTACATGGCCAAGTGCCAGGTCCTGCATTTCAGCCACAACAACCTCATGCAGCACTACAGGCTTGGGGCAGAGTGGCTCAAAAGCTGTGCAGAGGAAAAGGATCTGGAGTTGTTGGATAACGCTTGCCTGAACGTGAGCCAGCAGTGTGTCCAGGTGGCCAAGAAGGCCAATAGCATCCTGGCTTGTATCAGGAGTAGTGTAAACAGCAGGACCAGGGAGGTGATTGTCCCATTGTATTCTGCTCTGGTGAGGCCACACCTCGAGTACTGTGTTCAGCTTTGGGCCCCTCACTACAAGAAGGACATTGAGGCACTGTCCAGAGAAGGGCTACGCAGCTGGTGAAAGGCCTCAAACACAAGTCCTGTGAGGAGCAGCTGAGGGAACTGGGGTTGTTTAGTCAGCAGAAGAGGAGGCTTGGGGGAGACCTCATTGCTCTCTGCAACTGACTAAGAGGAAGTTCTGGAAAGCTGGGGGTTGGCCTCTTCTCGCAGATAACCAGTGATAGGACTAGAGGGAATGTCCTCAAGTTGTGCCAGGGAGGTTCAGATTGGAAATTAGGGGACATTTCTTTTCAGAAAGAGTAGTCAGGCATTGGAACAGGTTACCCAGGGAGGTGGTGGATTCAGTGTCCCTGGGGGTGTTTAAGGAAAGTTGGGACGTAGCGTTTAGAGATGGTTTAGTGGGTGATTGTGGCGTAATGACCACACGGACATCAGAGTTTCTTTTAGGATCAGTAACTCCTACCTTTTTTGAGGACAGGCTCCCTGCTTATACCATTAGCTCTACAAGTGGTACTTTGCCATTAACTATTCATTGGTTAACAACTTTGCCCGGCAACAGCAAACATTTAGCAACTTCTATGTCTTAACAGTTGGCGAACAAGCAGTTTGAGAGGGCAAGGCCTCTCCTGAATCACCCTGCTTTGTTCCTTCTAATTTGTTTACATTCCTCGCGGCTTAATCATCAAGAGGCCGATTTTATCACCAACCACGGGGCTTGTCGACCCTCATGGCATCAGATGCCCAGGTATTTACGATTTGTCCTATACCTCACTACTTCTTTTTTGACCTGAGGCAAAATGCTCCATCATCAGGCAACTTTTATTTGTTTCCTTGTACCTAATTTCTACTTGTCCTTTAATTGTTGTTGTTTATGTCTTGCTCCTCACCCTTCCTTCACCCTGTTCTTAATTTCCCACAATATTTTTTTTCTTTTGTAACTTTGGTTGCTTGCTTTTTTTTATAACCACTTCAACTACAGTGACTGTATTCTCTCTAACTGTCTGATGATTTTCAGTTTGTCTTTCATTTGGGCCTTGGAATGTTACTGGACCCTGTCTTATTTCTGTTTGCCTCCTCTAGTCTACTACTTTCTTCTGCACTATCTTAGAAACACCTGAACTATTAGAACTATGATAACACTGAACTCTCAAGACAAATTGTGGGGACTAAACAAAAATAAACTGAATGAAGCTTTTAAACGAATAGTAATTACTACCGCAATTTCTTGGAAAGGCAACTCTCACATCCCGTAGTGAAAGGTATCTCAACAATAAAGCTGCCCTGAAGGGTAAAAATACTAGCCATCTGACACATATTCCTTTAGTGAATTTCTTAAGCAGGTGCATCATTTATGGTTTAAACACTGATGATCACAACTACCTATCTGCAGCTTCATACCACAAATATTCCTCTGCTTTGATGCCTTAGTAATTTTCAACAACATTAACAATTACAGCAATTTTTGAATCAGAGGATATCTTCTGATTACTAGGAAATTATACCCTTATGAAAAGTAATATATTTTTAGTATACTTGGCACACTTTTAGTAGAGCTAAGTATCTGTAGAATACTTGAATTATAGCAAGTATACTCATTTTTCATAAGTGTAGAGTGACACATTATAAAACAAATTATTATAATCAGAGATTTTCTTGAAGCTATCAAAGGGCTTGATTCAAAATGGGATAAGTTCTTCCTAGTACCCTCAGCCCACATTAGCGGGTAGTGGGAACTGAGGGCACTCAGCACCTTCGAGGGAAGTTCCCATGTAAGATCCAATCCTGCAGCTGTGCAAGATGCAATTTCTTTGATTACTTCTACTAATTTGCATACTACATCTATGATTTGGGCACACAGATAATTCACACTAGAATATCCTGTCATTCTGCCAGCCTTATAGACTTGTTATATATTGTTTTTCAATTTGCAAGGTCTTTGGAAAAGAGCTTCTTGTTTTATCTAGGCAGCTCCTGCCATCCTAGGAAAGAGGATGATGAGGTGAAGGCTGGTGATGATGAATGGATTTCATGAAAATTTATAAAAATGACACACAAATGACACTCATAAATTTAACATAAATTACATTAGTTACATATGAGCCAGAATTTAGTCAGATTTAAAAAGGAATTATGAGAAATTACAGGAGTAACATTTATAAAGACTGTTAAATATTAAGAGTTTTGAAAGACATATTAAGCAAATTATTTTGGGGTTTAAAGTAGTCTCAGATTCAAATTAATCCCAGATCTGTTTGCTGTGGGATTTTTTACACATTTCTTTCAAGCATATTATTCCACAAAATGTTACAGATGAAATAAGCTTTGAAGTACTTAGTGGACACCGTCCACTCAATGACAACATGCAAAAGATTGTTGTTCTCTTCAATTCTTCTTTTCTAAGAGGTTGCCTATGCTTTACTGCTTAAAAGCTGTTATAAGACACACAAAGCAAACATTTGAACTAAAGAAGACTCATGTGTTCAAAAATCATTTACTTTCTTAAATTTTTGCAATCAAAAAGGGAAAAGGGACAGAGAGGTGCTGATCTCTTTCCCCAGTAATCAGTAATAGGAGTTATGGGTACAGCATAAAGCTGTGCCAGGGGAGATTTAGACTGGATATTAGGAAAATATTCTTTATCATGAGAATGGTCAAACACTGGAATGGCGTCATAGCAAGGTGTCATTAATAATATGTTTTATCTTTTGGTTAGCACTGAAGTGGTCAGACAGTTGGACTTGATCTTTGTAGATCCCTTCCAACTGAACTATTCTGTTCTATTCTGTTCTGTTCTGTTCTATTCTATTCTATTCTATTCTATTCTATTCTATTCTATTCTATTCTATTCTATTCTATTCTATTCTATTCAAAATTGCATGGGGTTTACATATATTATTTCTAAATTCAAGCCTGTCATGGAAGACCTTGAGATGTAGCTGTCATCATGCATAAATATTTGATATGTTATTTCATGTTACCGCATAATATTGACAGGAAGAAAAAAAAAAAAAAAGAGAGAGACCTGAACATAGGGTATACTTTTAAAATTAATAAAAATATTAATATAAAAATTATTCATTTTCTCTCTGAATTTTTTGAGGCTAGCCTCTTGAGACAATTTCACATCAATCTTACCAAGCTGTTCTATTAAGAAACTTCTATAACAATCTTCTTATTAACAGTTAATATCAAACTAAGTATGCTTTGGAAGTCAGTGGTCTTACCACTGTTCTCTGTTTTACCATGCTTTTCCCAGTTGATTTATAGCAATTGTCAAATCCAAACGTGTATATTATATATATACTATATATAGAAGGATGTTTTGCACCACTTGGACTTTCTTCATGGAGCTTCATGGAGCTTCAGTGAGAAAACTACTGCCACTATAGCATATAGAAAAATATATGCCAGTATAACAATATATAACATAATCTATTCTAGAACCTACTCAAGATTCATCAACAGGACTAGCTGAAAAATTAGTTTCTGTACCACTGAGAAGAACTAATATGGGTCTTTCATTACAGATTTCTCCTGGCGATGTGTACTGTTGTGTCCATCAACCCTTGTACTAGGAGGGAGTTAGAACTCTTATGTGCAAAAGTACATGTATGTGATATCTTCAGGTTTGAGATTTAGAGCCATCAATCTTCATGATGTTTTTGTCACTATAGATTTCTTCTTAAATGCACTTTATGGAAAATTAAAGGCCTGGTAGCTCCTTTGTTCGTTACACTGCATTTTCTTCCATGATGATTATGTTGTAAAAATGCAATTATCTTCACACTCAGCTTTCCTCTCATTTCATGAAAAAAAACCTCACCGTTGGATATGCAAATATCAAAAAACTTCCAATTCAATATTTCACATTTTATAGATATAGATACCATTGAACAGGTCTATTTTTCTTATAGCTTTAAACAGTTCTCTGCAATGAAGCTACCACGCCAAGAAAAATGGCATCTATATTTATTTCACAGATTTCACAGAATTTCTAGGTTGGAAGAGACCTCAAGATCATCGAGTCCAACCTCTGACCTAACGCTAGCAGTCCCCACTAAACCATATCCCTAAGCACTACATCTAAACGTCTTTTAAAGACTTCCAGGGATGGTGACTCCACCACTTCCCTGGGCAGCCTGTTCCAGTGTCTAACAACCCTTTCGGTAAAGAAGCTCTTCCTAACATCTAACCTAAAACTCCCCTGGCTCAACTTTAGCCCATTCCCCCTCATCCTGTCACCAGGCACGTGGGAGAACAGGCCAACCCCCACCTCACTACAGCCTCCTTTAAGGTATCTGTAAAGAGCAATAAGGTCGCCCCTGAGCCTCCTCTTCTCCAGGCTGAACAAGCCCAGCTCCCTCAGCCGCTCCTCATAGGACTTGTTCTCCAGGCCCCTCACCAGCTTCATCGCCCTTCTCTGCACCCGCTCAAGCACCTCAATGTCCTTCTTGTAGCGAGGGGCCCTAAACTGAACACGGTACTCGAGGTGCGGCCTCACCAGAGCTGAGTACAGGGGGACGATCATCTCCCTAGCCCTGCTGGTCACACTGTTCCTGATACAAGCCAGGATGCCGTTGGCCTTCTTGGCCACCTGAGCACACTGCTGGCTCATATTCAGCCCACTATCCACCATCACTCCCAGGTCCTTCTCTGCCTGGCAGCTCTCCAACCATTCCTCTCCCAGCCTGTAGCTCTGCTTGGGGTTATTGCGCCCCAGGTGCAAGACCCGGCACTTGGCCTTGTTGAACTTCATGCAGTTGACCTCAGCCCATCGGTGCAGCCTATCCAGATCCTCCTGCAGAGCTTTCCTACCCTCCAGCAGATCAACACTTCCCTCCAACTTGGTGTCATCTGCAAACTTACTGAGGGTGCACTCGATGCCCTCGTCCAGATCATCGATGAAGATATTAAAGAGGACCGGCCCCAGCACCGAGCCCTGGGGGACGCCACTAGTGACTGGCCTCCAACTGGACTTGACTCCATTTACCACGACTCTTTGGGCCTGGCTATCCAGCCAGTTTCTAACCCAACGAAGCGTGCGCCAGTCCAGGTCAAGAGCAGCCAGTTTCTTGAGGAGAATGCTGTGGGAGACGGTGTCAAAAGCCTTGCTGAAGTCAAGGTAGACCACATCCACAGACTTTCCCTCGTCCACCCAGCGCGTCACTTTGTCATAGAAGGAGATCGGGTTCGTCAAGCAGGATCTGCCTTTCATAAACCCATGCTGACTGCACCTGATCGCCTGCTTCCCCTGCAAGTGCTGCGTGATGACTCTCAAGAGGATCTGCTCCATGAGCTTCCCTGGTACTGAGGTCAAACTGACAGGCCTGTAGTTTCCCGGGTCTGCCCTCCGGCCCTTCTTGTAGATGGGCATCACATTTGCTAGCCGCCAGTCAATTGGGACCTCCCCCGATAGCCAGGACTGCTGATAAATGATGGATAGTGGCTTGGCCAGCTCCTCTGCCAGTTCTCTCAGTACCCTTGGGTGGATCCCATCCGGCCCCATATATTTGTGCACATCCAAGTGCCATAGCAGGTCACCAAACAGTTCTTCATGGATAATGAGGGCCACATCCTGCTCCCCATCCCCTTGCACCAGCTCAGGGTACTGGGTATCCAGACAACAACTGGTATTGCCGCTAAAGACTGAGGCAAAGAAGGCATTGAGCACCTCCGCCTTTTCCTCATCTCTTGTAACTAAGTTTCCCCCCGCATCCAGTAAAGGATGGAGATTCTCCTTAGTCCTCCTTTTTGTGTGGATGTATTTATAAAAACGTTTTTTGTTATCTTTAACGGCAGTAGCCAGATTGAGTTCCAGATGAGCTTTGGCCTTCCTAATTTTGTCCCTGCACAGCCTCGCTACATCCTTATAGTCCTCCCTAGTGGCCTGCCCACTTTTCCAAAGCTTATAAACCCTCTTTTTTCTCCTAAGATCAAGCCAGAATTCTCTGTTGAGCCAGGCTGGTCTTCTTCCCCGCCAGCTCGTCATTGGGCACGTGGGGACAGACTGCTCCTGCGCCATTAAGATTTCCCTCTTGAAGAGCGCCCAGCCTTCCTGGACTCCTCTGCCCTTCAGAACCGCCTCCCAAGGGACTCCACCAACTAGTGTCCTGAGCAGCTCAAAGTCAGCCCTCCGAAAGTCCAATACAGTGGTTTTACTGGTCCCCTTCCTGGCCTCGCCAAAAATAGTGAACTCCACCATTGCGTGGTCACTCTGCCCAAGACAGCTCCCGACAATCACATCCTCCACCAGTCCTTCTCTGTTTGTAAAGAGAAGGTCTAGCGGGGCACCACCCCTGGTAGGTTCACTAACCAGCTGCGTCAGGAAGCTATCTTCCATGCTCTCCAGAAACCTCCTAGACTGCTTTCTCTGGGCTGTGTTGTGCTTCCAGGATATGTCAGGGAAGTTGAAGTCCCCCACGAGTACAAGCACGGAAGATTTCGCAACTTCTATCAGCTGCCTGTAGAACTCCTCATCCGTCTCCTCATCCTGGTTCGGCGGTCTATAGCAGACCCCGACCAGGACACTAGCCTTGTTGTCCCAGCCGATCCTAACCCAAAGGGACTCTACCTTGTCATTCCCAGCCTCGAGTTCCACAACATCGAAAGACTCTCTAATATAGAGAGCCACACCACCACCCCTTCTGTGCTGCCTGTCCCTTCTGAAGAGCTTATAGCCAGGCATTGCAGCACTCCAGTCATGAGACTGGTCCCACCACGTCGCCGTGATGGCAACCAAGTCGTAGCCTGCCTGCTGCACGATGGCTTCCACCTCCTCTTGTTTGTTACCCATGCTGCATGCATTGGTGTAGATATCTTGAGGATCAAACGGGGATTTTCATCAAGATGTTACTTGTTACTGTTACATTCTCTTGAATATGCTTCATGTTCAGTGTTTGCTACTACAGTAACCATAAGGAAGCAGTGACGTTCAGAAAAATGTGTAAGTTTGAAATGCTTTGTGGTCAACTGAGATTTTGAACTATACCAAGTCCATAAGTATCTTCTGATTAACAACATGCCTACAAATTTTCTAACCATGTTAGATTTCTTCGGTCATGTTAGACTTTCTTTGGACAAAACTACTTTTATAGTCCCAAACCCACGTCTAAAGATATGATTCTCCAATTTTCTCAGTTGGAATATTAGATCACTAAACACAAGTGACACCTTCTGAAATAGCAGAAGACTTGGAAATATCATTAAATGCCAGTAGTGGGTATAAGGTCAATAAATATTTTAAATCCTCCTAAGTATGTAAGTATGCTCTTTTACTTTATTATTTATCTTTTCAGAATTGGTTTCAAGCAAGATTTTAAAATCTTGATCCTCCAAAGTTAGGCATTAGTAAGCTCCAAATATGCATTTTCCAGAGAAACTATCAAATTCAATTCACACATAATTAGTTGCTTCTTAGTTCTCTTTTCTGAATTCAGTCATACACATGAGCTAAATATCTCCAGTATTGTATTTATGTGCTGCAGTTCATTTTGTTGAATTGTATAGTTTTGTCTCTCTCTTTTAGTTCAAGATCTTCAACTACTTCATTACAAGTATCTTTTACTTTCTTCTTACTTTAGATCTACCCATGCTTTCTTCACTCACACCTGAGACTGACCAGTAATGTACAAATTAATGTGCAGAAATTTTATCTTTCTTTCCTCATACTGCTTTAAACCTCACTGGCTGTATGCAGATACAGATACAATTTCTGCTATACCTCTCTGTGTTTTGTCTGTTTTCCACTCTAGATCAACTTCAAAAGATAACAATGAATCATAAAAGAGAAAAAGAAAAGGAAAAAGAAAAGGAAAAAAAAAAAAGAAAAAGAAAAAGAAGAAAAAGAAAAAGAAAAAGAAAAAGGAAAAGGAAAAGGAAAAGAAAAAGAAAAAGAAAAAGAAAAAGAAAAAGAAAAAGAAAAAGAAAAAGAAAAAGAAAAAGAAAAAGAAAAAGAAAAAGAAAAAGAAAAAGAAAAGAAAAAGAAAAGGAAAAAGAAAAAGAAAAAGAAAAAGAAAAAAGAAAAAGAAAAAGAAAAAGAAAAAAAGAAAAAGAAAAAGAAAAAGAAAAAGAAAAAGAAAAAGAAAAAGAAAAAGAAAAAGAAAAAGAAAAAGAAAAAGAAAAAGAAAAAGAAAAGAAAAAGAAAAGGAAAAAGAAAAAAGGAAAAGTTGCCAAATGTCTTCTGTGAGAACTTATTCAAAAAAGCAATGGGTCAGCTTTGCATTGGGCCTGAAGCTCTTCAAGATGTAGTTGTTTTAGAAGGGTTACTGATAGTAGTTCCAGAAAAGGGAAAGATGTCAGAAATGTGAAATGCTTATAAGCATAGTAGAGGTTTGAGGTATCCCCAAAACCTAACCACCCTGTTTATTGAATGCTACCCTGGACCATTCCAGCACAGAAACAGATTTTCTCTCTCTAAAATCTTTAAAACAATTCCTGCTGTCTCTATCCCAGAAATAACTTTCTCCCTCCTCATATCTTTCTCATGCCTGCCTAGAAAACCAGTGTTCTCCAGAAAGTTTTAGTTTGATTTTAATTCTTTTTTTTGTTTGTTTGTTTGTTTGTTTTCTCAGCAGAATGATCCACATTCCTTATGCACCTCCTTTACTGTGTGCTTACTTCTTATTAGCTCTGACAGCTATGCCAATTGCATGTACGTGCCTAAAAGACAGCTCCAGCATTCACTTCAGCTTGCCAACAAATCTCTTATTTAAAATTACAACTGTTGGGCAGTTTCACATATGTACCTTTTAATGACTCAGAGGAACTTTGTTCTGACAATAGATCTCATAAGATCTCAAACTTGCAAGTTGTGTAATGTACTACATTCCCTTTGACAGCATATATGACTGTGTTGTTTCCAAGAATATCATTACTGCTGTTATCTCTTTATTGTTCAAAATCTATAAATATTTTGGTGCAACACACATTATTTTATGCAGTAAAAAGTCAAGTTTCTGTAAGGCCATGTGCTTCTTACAAGATATTCCATACACTTCTCAAACTGAAAGACCTATGAAGAGAGATAGTTTGGGATTTGCATTTCTTCTTATTATTATTTTTTTTATTATTTATTTTTGTGCTGCTTCAGGATGAATCAACTATGACACCACATGCTGCAACAATTGCTGAGGATGCCAAAAGTAATACATTTTTTTTTCTTCTAAAACTCAACCAAAATCACCATTAAATTAAGGAAATCTCCCAACATCTCCCTGTATCTTCCCAGCTCACTTAATGTCTCATCACTTTATTTCTTTGTAGGCTCTTCCCATATATTCTCCCACTGTGGCAAGCTTCTTGCTGCAGATTTAGAGAAACATGAACATCCTCTGGCTACAGCTGGCACAACTGATCTGTCCCCCTGTTTGAAGGCGGAAGAAACCTCCACCTGTGCCAGCACATCCACGCATATCACTGACTACCAGCATGGACTGGGCTTTGGCTTTGACATTTCCTATCAAAGAGCATGCACTGCTTTATTATGTGTTCACCATGAGCACAATAAAAATTAGGTGACAGTTAGAAAATACTATTTTTTACATAATGTATATAAGCACTAACATATCAGATTACAATTTTGCTCCTTTAAAAATGTGTCTTTTTGTTATATTGAAGCCTACAATTTATATGCTTTTCATATCAGGAGAGATATTTGCTCCTTGCTCTGTTCACACAGGTCAAGTTACTAGAATTGTCAAGAGAAATTCTCACTCTATATTTAAAAATAAGTGGATATGGATATCATCTGGCTGAATAAAAAGGAAGTCTGATTATGCTGTATGTACTGAAGATACATTGCACATCTAGCCAGTTTTTATTCTTGTTCCTTAACATGTTGCTTGGTTACTTCATCAAACTTGTCATATGGGAGAATGCCTGTTTTATTAAAAAAAAAATAATAATAAAATGTAAGGCTAACTCCTCTGGGACTGAGGTGGGAGAATGAAGGTTGTTTTTTTTTACACTTACTTCTGAAGTTTCAGTTCAAAACTAAATTGTTAATGGCTGTTTTCAGCCCAGAAAACAACAAGTATGGCGGCACACACCACTCCCAAGGGATTCTGGGATGCCTAATGCTGGAGTGTCCTGGTGACTCTTTCAGTGTAACAAGAACAGTCCATATTTTCAAGAGCTGCCAGGACCTTGGCAAACGCTACAAATAGATCACAACCAACGTCTTTGTCTAGGCCCCTGAGCACAAAACTTGAAGGCCGCCGCTAGTTTGGTATGACCGACTAGCTTCCAGGCAGGTAAAACCAATCTTAAGAAGCATTTAATTTCCTGAATAGTTTGCAAGCATGGGGAGAAAACGTACATTGAGACGGGTTTAAAACTACACCAGAGAGATTCTTGGCTTTCCAAAAGACTTCTCCGGTGGTCCAAAAGGTGAGCTGTGGTCAGAAGTCCACACCTTCATATTCCCACAGCCTTTGCAGACTCCTGCAAGCTTCGCGTGTGGAAACAGTGAGAGGCCTCCATCACCCCACACAAAGAGGTGGCTTGGCTGGGGGACGGCAGGGAAGCCACATCTGCAGGGGGGCGAGATGGGGTGCGGTGGGCACCTCTGCCACAACACGCCAAGGAAACCGACGGCTCAGCCTCGCTCAGGAGACGGACCGAGGCTCCCCCACCCATCTCCCGTTGCCCACCACTGCCTTCCCCTCCCCAGTCCTCCAGACCGGCACAGGCGACCCCTCCCCGGGCCATGCCCATCTGCGGCGGCGGTGCCCTGAGGGGCGGCGGCGGTGCCGGGCGGGCCTTTTGGAGGGGAATATAGGGATTTTTGGGGGGTCTGCAGCGAGTGCGGCACCGCCCCCGGCGGGCAGACGGGCGCGGCGGCGTCACGCGGCGGAACCGCCCCCCGCTCCCGGCGGCCGCCCCCGCCCGCCGCCGCCGCCGCCGCCGCCGCCGCCGTCGCCGCGCACCCGCAGCATCGCCCGCTCCGTCGGCAAGCGGCAGAGGCAGCCCCCGGCCGGCCGCGCCTTCCCCGGCCCGCGGCACGCCGCGCAGGTAAAGGCGGAGCGGCGGCGAGGAGGACGAGCCCCGCTTTGCGGAGCCGGCGGCGGCGGCGGCGGCGGAGGAGGAGGAGGAGGAGGAGGAGGAGGAGGAAGAGAAGGAGGAGGAGGAGGAGGAGGAGGCGCGAGAGGCTGGTGGGTTTGCATGCGGCGTTGTGGAGAGGTAGATGGCGGGGAGAAGAGATGGTGGAGCGGAGGGCGAAGTTAAAGGTTGGATGCGGTAATTTATTATCCCTTGCAAAAGCGGGTGGGGGGTGGGATCTGCGAGGCTTAAGGAATAAAATCGATCTGCTGCATGTTTTCCCTGGCGTGAGATGCTTTGGTGAAATGCGAAGCCGGGGCAGCGACGGGAATGAATATCGCAATATGATTGTTATTTCTCGGCGGCAGCCTGGAAAAGGCGAGGGGTTTGTGCAGGAAGTGCATGGATAATTTGGGACATTTTCTATTGTGAGCCAGAAGAATGAAGGCAGCCGGCTTCCTTGATATGTGTTTGAAACTGTTCAGGTTCCTGTTGATGGTACGCATTTTTGAAGGGGTAAAAATTATATCATAAACGTATTAAAATAAATACGTCTGCAGGCTGGAAAGGTAGCAAAATCGATCATTCCAGCCGCCTGGGAAAGAACTTGATTCTAGAAATTACGTAGAAATGAAGGGAAAAGATTAATGAGGCTGTTAAGTCTGCTTTTGAATTAGAGCGCTTCTCCCTTTGGCTGCAGCAAGGTTGTTTTTCAGATCCTTTTATTTCATCCGGTAATTTGTGAACTCTCTGGTCTTCCCCGCACCCAGAGACAATGCCGTGTATTTTATACAATAAGGATTCTGCCAAGGATTGTGCATGCCAACCGACCTGGCATTTATTAAGGATTTATTGACCTATGGGTGTCTCTCTCTCTCTTTCTAATTTGAAAAGGCTCAATCGGGGCACCTGTGACTAAATCATAATTTTTAAAGAAAAAATGGTTGTAGGGGGGTTGGGGAAGCGTATTAATTGACTGTGGAGGCACTGAATGCAATAGCTACATTTATGTTGAGCTGTGTGGATTTCTCACCACATACATGTGTATACATATGTACATCGCCGGGAGGGATATCTGGTAATTTAGATGGTAATTTAGACCCCATTTGAGACATATATATCTTAAAAAAATTGTCCTCCTTTGAGAATGAAAGTATCCCTCTGCTTTGGAAATGACTAGACAAGACAGTGCTGTTTACTGGCAGTGTGTTTAAATTATATCGGCAGTAATAAGTAAGCAATTGTTTTTTTTTTTTTTTTTTTTTTTTTGGGTATTTTTCCTTTTCAATCTTTCAATTCCCCCCCCCCCGCTTTTTCTTTTTCTTCCTTTCTTCCATTCCCTCTTTGTCTCTCTTGTGATTTTTTTTCTTCCCCTTCCTCCTTCTCTCTCTTGCTGGTGCTCTGCGTGTGAGTGAGAGGGGAAGGCAGGCGCGCCGCAGACAGAGGCAGGCAGCGGGCAGGGATGCTCTCGAGGTGGGATCCCCGCTCGGCGGCTCTCCGCGGACACCTGTAGGGATCGCTCTGGCACGCACGGCGGGCGCGCACACACGCACACGCCCGCGCGCGCGTTCCTGCCTGGCTCCCCTCCCGGCGCACACCACAGCCTCCTGCCACCCTCCTGCCGTGCTCCGCATTCGCACTCGCACCTTTGCCTCTTCCCTCCGTGCTCCCCCGCGCAGGCACCGTGCGCGCAGGGAGCCGCGCCGCCCCGCTCACCTTGCGCCCCGGCCTCTGCCGCATGCACTCCCCACCCGTCTACCCCCCTGGGGCTAACCTTTCCTCTCCCCCCTCCCGCCCCCGCCCTCTCCGGGCTGTGCATCCCTCACCTCTTTCCCGGGCCTCTTCCTCTCCCCCCCGCAAGCCATTTCCCACGCCGGCAACCCGCCCGCGCACGCTGTGTGCCCCCCAGGACCCGCCCCGCCGCATCCCATCGCACTCCACACCCTCTCCCTCGCCGCTCCTTTCCCTCCGCCGCAGCGGGTCCCCGCGGCCGCTCTCCTTCCCCCCTCCCATCCTCTAGTGCACCCACTCGTGTGTGGCCCCCCCCCCGGCTCCCACGTCCCCCCGCCGATGCGGAGGCTGCGGGGCGGGGGCCGGTGCGGAGCCCCCGGGCGCCGCCGCCCCGTCGGGGCCGCGCAGGGCGGAGCTGTTCCGGGTGCTGAAGCCCGAAGCGGTGCCTGCTGCGGAGCGGCGGCGCGGTGCTGTGCCGCCAGCCCCCGGCACCCCGACGGCGGCCACCGGGAGCCGGGTGGCTCCGGATGAGCGAGGGTGGGCGGGGGGGGAGGCCGCGGGTAGCCCGGCTCCTTCGACGGGCCCTGGTGGGCACCACTTTTTTCGGAGGAGCTGCAGGATGTTTGGTATTGAGAGGTGGAAAACCTGGGTCTCTATGTTGCCCTGCAGTGCACGGTGCTGCCCGGTGCTGGTTGGCACGGCTGGGCTCTGCCCATGAAGTTTGGGGGGGGGATTCTTGTCTTTCTTTTGCTGCTCTTGCCCGCCTCGCATGTGACAAATAATAAAAATAAACGTGTTGACATTTAGAGGAATGAAATTAAATATAAAGAGAGAGTAGGAGGTGACTTAGCGGCTCCGAACGTGTCAGGTGCAGGCAGCTGAGGTGTGTGCCTGTTTTCGAGCAGGTTTTTGCTCTGCCAGGCTCGTCCCTGCCCTCCCGCCCTCCCCCACCAGCCCAGCAAAGGGCTTGGCAGCCGTTCTGGACGTGATATTTTGCCTAAGTGCTGCTGGCTAAGAAGTGGGAGGGAGGTGAAGGGGAAGCAGTGGGTGAGGGAGGTGTCGGAGATCCTCTCCTCCATCAGGAGAGATCTGCTAATACATACCTTCCAGAAAAGATACCGCGGCTTGGGGGAGAAAAATAGAGAGGGGAGCCTCTCTGCTGAAATGCTTTGAATGCAGAGACCTCTTCAGAGGAACAGAGTGAACTGTGGCATATGTATGATTTTTAAAACGGAGAGTGTCCTTTTAAATAAGGGCAACTGAATAAACATACATAAAATGCTGCAACCCATTTCAGAGGACTAACACCTGGGATTAGCTGATCTGCATTGTGAATAATGTCAACATCAGAGCTGGCTTGAATTGGATTTTCCCTGCCATAACAGAGAATATCAGCAGCAAAAGAAATCAGGTGACAGGGAAAAATGTGGTTTGAAATTTTCAAAAA
This sequence comes from Aythya marila, assembly GCF_965140915.1. Classification (NCBI taxonomy): domain Eukaryota; kingdom Metazoa; phylum Chordata; class Aves; order Anseriformes; family Anatidae; genus Aythya; species Aythya marila. Next base: position 14,983,149 of record NC_139044.1, read on the forward strand.
GCCTTCTAAGAAACCATTGCAATTCTTTCCTCACCCCATGAAAATAAACCAGTAGGTGTGCCACATATGGCGAAACCTGCCAGTTCCTTCTGGGAGCTCAGTCCACTTTATATGTTTTTGAGCGATAGTAGAATGAACTAGAACCAGGCTTGGTATCATCATCTGAATTAATAGGACCCTATAGCTTCACAGGTGCAGCTATTTCTATAAATAAATTAAACCATATAGCGGGATAAATAAAATCTCTTCAGGATCCTTTTCTTTTGAACATCAGTATTGTAATAAGAAAATATGCTACTAAAGTATTTCAAAGTTTTGGAATGGTAAGTAGTTTACATATAGATTATTCCATAAAAATGCAATCTAGTGTAAGCATTTACATTAAGATTTAAGTTTAGCACTGCACGTTATTATGATTTCTCAGTAACTCCAAAATTACAGCAGCAGCACTTCATTTTCCTAACGTTGAACAGCAGTTCAAATAAAAAATTAATCACAAATGTACACTATTGATCAACTTTATGATTTAATGTGTTATTAGTCATCATTTCTTATTATTCTGTTTCAATTCCTTGCAGATTAGAAACAAAAACAATAGAGGAATTCACCCCCCTGGATCTTAGTCTTGGCCTTTTGCAAGCAAGCAGAAGAGGAGCTGTCAGGCTTTGCATGTCAAGTAGCCACTCGGCTGTTTGACAGCTTCTGGGTTTCAACCCCATTGGGATTGAGGCAGCTCAGGAAACCATGAGCGATGAGTCCTGTCGTCTGCTGACGCTGCTTTAGCACCATGGCAGACAGTCCGTGATCTGACAAGAGGATACGTCTTAGGGAGGCAGCACTGGGATCGGTAATTGGCTTCCTGGGAAACTACAGCTGGTGGATAGGATGTAAAAAGAGGTGCACGTATACTGGGATATTGCTGCAGTCTTGGCGAGCTACTGGATCCACTTGGAAAAAAAGGATTTTGCCACCAGTTTTGGTTTTTCTCCAGCTTTGGTAATGTTGGCTTTGGGGAAAATTTCTGCTGACTCACCCAGCCCCAGACATCTTTTGCCAAGCCTGGCTGACCAGTGAAGAAACCCACCAGCGCCTTCTCCCCTGTGGCAGACCGGTGGGGCACCTTCCCTTCCTGGTGCCCCACTTCATCCAGCGGGGCACTCACAGCCCCCCCGTCCCAAGACGGGGGTGAGCGTGCCTGAACCTCCAAGCGTGGCTGGTGCCCGGCAAGATTTTACCCTGTCTGCCACCGGGGCCCCAGCGCCGCCCCCCGCCGGCACTGCCGCCCCGCTCACCCGTCCCAGGCCGCGCAGGATGGGGGCGGCACTGGTGCGGCGTGGGGGCTGCCTACTGCTCTGGCTGGCCCTGCTGTTGGGCTGCTGGGCTGAGTTGGGCAGTGGGCTGGAGTTCCCGGGGGCTGAGGGGCAGTGGACCCGCTTCCCCAAGTGGAACGCCTGCTGTGAGAGTGAGATGAGCTTCAACATGAAGACGCGCAGCTCCAGTGGGCTGGTGCTCTACTTCGATGACGAGGGCTTCTGCGACTTCCTGGAACTCATCCTCACCCAGGGTGGGCGGCTGCAGCTCAGCTTCTCCATCTTCTGTGCTGAGCCCGCCACTCTCCTGTCTGATACTGCCGTCAATGATAACCTCTGGCATGCTGTGGTCATTCGCCGCCACTTCAAGAACACCACACTGATCATCGACCGGGCTGAGGCAAAGTGGGTGGAGGTGAAATCCAAGCGGCGGGACATGACTGTGTTCAGTGGCCTGTTCTTAGGGGGGCTCCCGCCAGAGCTGCGGTCAGCGACACTAAAGCTGACGTTATCCTCTGTCAAAGACCGGGAGCCCTTCAAGGGCTGGATAACGGATGTGCGGGTCAACTACACACAGACATCGCCAGTGGAGAGCCAGGAGGTGCGGCTGGATGATGAGCAAAGCCGCCTGTGTGCCCGAGAGGACGTTTGCCTCAACGGGGGCGTCTGCTCAGTGCTCAACGACCAGGCCGTCTGTGACTGCTCCCAAACAGGCTTTCGGGGGAAGGACTGCAGTGAAGGTAAGACACCATCTTAGCTTGCCCCACTGCCCCCTTTGCGTAATGGAGGGGACGGGTAGGAGGCCAGGCCTGCATGGAGTTTCATCTGTACAAGTGGGTCTCGTTCCCTTCCCCACTGCCTCCCTGCTGCCTTCCCTCTTCCTTGCCTTCCTCCCCCCACGTGTGTCTGTGGCAGACCATGGTGCCATCACTCCTCTGTTCTCTGCAAGGGTGGGTGATGGGAGGAGGATGCCATCTGGGTGTCTTCCCACAGCAAAGTGTGATGTGGAGTTGTCCTGGGCAGAGGAAGGACAGGGCCTTGGTGCCAGGTGGCACCCAGGCAGGAGGGGGTGGCCGATGTCATGCTTGGCTAGAGTCAAAGGAGGGGGTGGGCATGCTTGTAATGAGCAGCTGGTGGCAATTAATTCTGGGAACGGGAAGCGACAGGAAGAATTCTACTAGTTTAAGTGCAAAGGTTACCTGGGTTTATTTTTGTAGGGTAGTAGAGACCCAGAATCTGATTTATATTGATATCTACTTCTATTACAACATTGGAATAAAACCAGTGATTTATTTGGGAATTCTTTAAATTGTTGTTGGGGAGGAGAGGGACTAGACAGAGGATTATAGTTTTATACAAATGTGAACAGTACTTTGCAATGTATTCAGACATTTGGAATGCCAGGCTTAGAGAGAAGACAAAAGGGCATGGGGGAAATATATACTCGAAGACTACAAAATTACTGGGTATTTATACCAAGGAAGACAGCTTTGAAAAACAGCAGTTTCCTGAATCCCATCTACAAATAAATCACTGAGTAAAATATGATTCATATTCAGTGGCCATTGGTTTTGGTGATTGGAAGGAGTGTGAACATTTAATGCAGATACATGTAGGACTCTATTATTTGGCTGGTAAGGGTACCATTGCTTGAAACTACTTAAGCACAGAGGGTACTCATGTACCCTCATATGTACCTACAATAAAACTTAAAGGTATACGAATGAAGTAAGTACAAATGTAAAAATATAATCATGTCAAAATTTGAGACCGAAGACCTGAGTGTGAAATGTAGAAGGTAAATATAGATAAGATACTATGTATGCCAAATTAAGATATTCACTGAGTGGCTACAAGACATTTATGGCTGAATAATTTGCCTTTATTATTTCTATCAAATTTCACTCATTATAAAAAAGAAAACATCATTTGTGCTTTATTATGTAACATCTTCTGTCCTTAGTGTCAGTACCCAAAACACTACAGTCATTTTACATCTTGTTTACTTTATCAGCTGTTTATCTCTCATCTGCCATTCGTTAAAAAAATCAAAGCTTATTAACTTTTTAAAATAAGTAAAAAGGAAATGATAGTTTCAGAAAATAAGAAGTTTATACTTTCAGTTGCACACAGTCCCAGAAATTGTAAAATGAAGTATCTTCTATATTAGCCTAAATCATGTAAATGTATTTAGTATTTGAATGTAACTTTTTAATATGTATACATAAAATATTGAGTTGTCTTAGCATCTTAGAGTTAGACCCTATTATAAACCGAAAAGCAAGTTCAGAGGGGTAGCAGTTTGATTAAAGTGACAATGGTCATTTATATATTATTGAAAAAGATATGCAATTTACATTAAAGCTGTTTATTTAAAATGATTCTGAACATGTAATATTTATATGAAAAAGTTTATATAATTGCATGTAAAATAAGTCAGGGCACATCTTGTCTTTAACAGAATTAGTAAGATCATCAGGTATTTTTAAAGAAAATTTTTACGTTTAGATTGAACCTTAATGGAATACTATATATGTTTTTATATATATATATATATAAATTATATAGTGCTTGTAAGAAGATGACAGTCAAAATAATTTTGGAATCCCCCAAATTAGGATAAAGTATTGGCTTCATTCAAATGATAATGCTTTTACAATTGACCTCAGTGGGATCAAGATTTCCCTCACACCTCCCTTTACCACTAAGAAACCTTATAAAATAATAGCAAGATGTGTAATTTTAGCATAGTCTCATCATAAAGTAATCAGATTCCAATTTCATTTGAAATAGAATACAACATTTCCACTGTCAGCAACATAAATGGAACTGTTCCTGCAGTTTGTATCTGTTGATTGAGAAAAAATAACTGAAACCTATCAGTCAGGTTTGATGAAGGGTTTAGTAGCTTCTCATATGTGCTACCAAAAATACTGAACTAATTTGTAAAAACATTGATTTAATCTTCTGAAATATAAAAAGGCAGAAGGACAAGTCTGTCCATTGCGTCTATCAGGAAAGAAACCCTGGCTACTGTTGTCTATTTCTCTTATAGCCAACATAGTAATTATGATGTTGAGTTAACGATCTTTTGTTCCTGGAATGTGTAAATTTTCCACAAGCTTTAGCAAGAGGTTGCCATTAAATTTCCCACAAGCCTTAGTAAGAGGCTGCCGTTGCGTAGGATGGAGGATATATATAGCAATTCATATAGCAATGAATTTGAGGGGATCTTCTGAGATCTCACGCTCTGTCTTTTTAGCTTGTTGGCTAGAAATGGTTTAAATATGAAAGGTACCAAACTTACCATTTTTATCTGAGATTGGACCTAAATGTTCTAGTACCAAGCTTACCATTTTTATCTGAAATTGTACCTAGATGTCCCAGTTGGTACCTTTTGCCTTTAAGGTACCATTAGTCATTAAATAGTCATTAAATTCTATTTTCCTTTGAAATATATATATATATACATATATATAAAAATTTATGTAATATAAGCTTGTATTTAGTGTGCTTCTGCATCTCTGCCATCTGTCTAGGTGCAGAGTTTAACGTTCAATGGTATAATGAGAACTTTAGAAATCAATAATAACAAACAAACAAAAAAAACCAACCCTTTCAAAAATTTTGATCCTGACTTGCACATTTGAGAGATTTGAAATAACTGATTTAAAGAGTCAATGTTTCAGGTCGTAGGATGCATTTTTGGTGGCATTTAAGTTATTTTCAGAGAGAGATTATCACTAAATTAAGAGATTATAAAATCACTCTTTCTTTTTTCTTTCTTATGAGGTAAAGTTTTCTTAAAATAATGAAGTTTCACCAAGTTTTATTTGTTTTGAAAAACCCATATAACTTACTTCTAGCAATATAACTTACTTCTAGCAAGCTTAACTGTCCTTGTAGCTGTCTAAAACAGGAGTAGCTTCATTTATTATCTGAACTACACCAGTGTAAAACCTAGGAAAGAATCAGATTTATTATGTTCAGTCATGTTCTTTGTTCCAGTAGTTATAAACTCTCTTCAATGGGAGCTTTGGTATGAAATGCAGAAAGAGTATTGGAGTTTTGCTTGAATATCAAGGGCATGCTGCCTACAGCACAGAAAAATATGATCTGTAGCAGTTCTGTTGTGAATTAGTCTTGAGTGCTTATGGGTAAAGAGGCTTCTAAAAGAGCAAATATAAATTTCTGTTTAATACTGAAACAGGCAAAAGAATATTATTTCATGTAATAGCGACTCAGTAGAAATAAAAGTACATAAAATTATTATAAATTTTGTTAGAAATAAGACTAGCATTCAAGTAAACCCTGATTTCCATATCAATTTTCTGATAAATTTTTGACATACACCACAACCTTCTCAGCGAAAACTGTATTATTTGATGAAAAGAATCAAATTGGTATGGTTTGATTTTATTATAAGGAGAACTGCTTGGTAAAAAGACTGATTTTAAGAATCAAATTATTACTGAATTGTGTCAGGGTCCTAGAAGGTAAGGAGAATACATGATTTCCTACGGAGAAGGAAATACTCTGATATATACATGATTCCTAAGGAGAATACAGTGAGCCTTCATGTTCTTCTTCCCATTTTGCTTCTTATGTTAGAATTTCAGAACAACAACAACAAATTATCAAATCACTCCAGTAAATACTGACCTTCTGACTTTAGACAGAATTTATATATATTATTTTCTTTTTATCTTCATTTGTATATAAATAATGTTGTCCAGTTTCCTGTCCAAGAAAATATAAAGATACCCCTGAAGGAGGAAATAAAAAGCACGTAACACACTTTTTTGGGAGATGTTCCTCATTGACACCAGCTTCTTTTTCTTTTCTGTATCTGTAACTGTTTGAAAAAAAAAAAATTACGTATGGGGTGATTTATCTTTTTAAGATATAGCTGGTCTACTTGTCTTAATATTAGGTTGATATAGAGGCAATTACATTGTGAATTCAAAGCCTTCCTTTTTAGAACATATTTTATTTTAACTGTCCTACTGAGTTTCTGTTTTGTGGAAAAATTGAGGACTGTTCATGCAGCTGTTCACTGTAAGAGATACTCTTCCTTGTCAGATATTCAGAACTTGATGCCAGCTATGGTATGAATTGTGAAAGGGATTTTTTAAGGAAGCAAATTCCAGATGTCTTAGGCTAGCCAGCATTTAGATTTGTTTGTTTGGGTTCTGAATATATTACATGAATCTTTGTTGTGCATATTTGCTTCTTCATGTTAATTTTTAAAAACTCATCCAATATTTATATCTCTTTGAGAATTTTCATTTTATAATTAATTCAATTCCCTTATGTCTTGAATATAAATATATTTTGGCATTAATTATATTTTTTATGAGATAGGTGTTTGTGCTCAGAGTTGTACTATTGAACTCTGCAGATACTCAATCTTGCAAGAGTAGGCACTTCAGTCTTTATCCTTCCTGAATAGTTAGCTAAATATACATGTACTATGGAATAGTAAATACTGAGTAAATACCGTGAGCAAAACTTTTGTTTTGATTTACACTTCAGAATCTTTATCTAAAACACTCACCTCTGTTACATGATCTGCATGCTGAATTTCTTGTCAGTGCCAATAGCCACTGGGATGATGTTGATATAGGAGGAGAAATGGAAATCCACAAGAGACTACACTAAAATTCTTTTGTATTTACAGATTAGATTAGTTTAACTCAAATGTGTAGATTTTATTTAATATTTTTAGTGTCTTTTTTTTTTTTTTGTCTGACTATAATCTTGAAGACAGGTAGTCAAATAATCCCCAAATTGTTCAAAACTATGTTAAATGCATTCAGTTGTATGCAAACAGAATGCTTATGTCAGTTTAAAGCAGAATTTTGCACCATTTTCCTAATGAAAGCTGATATATTATTTTGCTTGCCAGGATTTGGCATTATAGGATATTGATTTCAGTATCTGCGTTGTGTAAAATCACAGCAATTTAAATCCTGTGTCACTGGTAATTAGGAGTTGGCAGTCTGTTTTATATTATATTCTAAGAAGGTTACTTGTTGAATATAGCTAATCCTTTCAAAATGCTGATATTGAAATGCTTCCAAAAGACCACTTATGCATATAGCATACATCTTAGTACCTCAAATCAATAGTATTTTATGCAGTGAGATTGTGGCTTCCCTTTGTTCCTAGCTGAGATATAGGGCCCATGTCAATTTTGAATCTATATTGCCAATTGTAAAATGTTAATATGCTAGAAGAATTTACATCTAGCAGCACAGGGCATTGTGTCACATTGTCAAATTCACTCTGAATTTTAAAATTACTTAATAAAATTACCTATATTTTAATGTAATTATACTTCAAGACTTACAGGCATTTTGGACCAAATGCACTTGATCTTTTGTGAGCTGCAGGTTGGCATGCTCAGAGCCTTTTAAACATAGATGCTAGCCAAAGAGTTGTGGGAAAATGTTTGGATTACAGAACACATAATTTTATCCCCTAGTCATTATTGACCTGGCAAGTAAAACCAATTCCTGACTGAAATAGCTTGACGTTGAGGCTTACTTTATCATGTACAATTGTGATAATTTACACTTCTTTTAACAAACATACCAAAATTGGATGATATTTTAAAACAAAAAGGTTAATCAACGTCTTGATGGAATTAATGCAGTGCCTTGTCTTCCAGAGAACTTGGTGTTACTTTCAGAAAGTATGAAGCCATGCCAGCTTCTGTAAAAATACTTTGATTAGTTTATTGTGCTGAAGTTGAAGTTGTGTACCTTCATAAACACATGATTTTACAGCACAGTGAAGGGCATTCTGAGTTGTTGTATATCATGTTCTACATGAGGAGTGAATTGCAAAGACCAAAATATACTTCCTTCAGGGAATGATTTTTTATAATGTGACAAACGTACATTTAGCTGTGTTGTTAGTGTTGTTATATATAAAACTGACTAGTAAAGTAGATAGTATCTATGATACATTTATTTTGTTCTACTCTGTCCAGGAATCATAGTAACCTTTAAAAAAAATAACATAGTTTTTTTTTTTTTTTTTTTTTCCCCCACAAAGATGGGCACTTTCTCTACTGACTCTTTCTGTTTCTTTACTGTGGTGATGGTGTCTGAGAGTATCACAAGCACTTTACTAGCCTGTATTATACTGTCATATATGCAGAAGTCAGTCTTTCAGAAGCTTGGATTCTCTGCTGCCAAATAAAAAGTAGTTGCATCTAGTGGGTTCCTGTAATGAATCGTTGAAACCATTCTCCTGGATTTTGCTGTACTCAGCAGAGCCAAAGAGCATTTCCATGTGTAAAATACAGCAACTAATGAATGAAGTAGGAAAAAGGATATGATTTTTGCAATGCTGCCTCCATGACCTTAGCCAGTTTATGCCACTTCTCCAGTTTCGTTGTTGTTGATGATGATTTTTCTTCTTATTGTTGTTGTTTTGCTTTGGTTCATTTTTTTTGCTTTTGTTGTTATTTTTATTTTTATTTTTTACATCTCTTAAGGTTAAATTGCTAATGCTCCATACAGGATTTTTGTTAGGATTTTCTTTGTGGCAGTCGGGATCCTGTAATATCAGAATTTCTATTAGTTGAAGTCAAGACTTGAAGCTCTACAATAGTGCAACCTTCTAAGTCTATAGAACTGATACTTAATCAGCTAGCTTTAAGTTGCCAGCATTCTTGCTACTTATCTACCCATGGCTCAGTGTTCAGAATACTGTGTTTCTTCATGTGCGCAGCTGGTCTGAATGTGTCTTCCATTAGTCTGGCTAGACTTGGAAAGACTTCATAAATCCAGATATTTATCACCATTGATGTGGTTGTCACCCTTTGCTCCACCCTCGTGAGGCGTTATTTAGAATACTGCATACAGGTCTGGTCCCAATTACAAGAAGGATGTGGATTTGTTAGAGTGGGTCCAGAGGAGGACCACGAAGATGGTCAGAGGGCTGGAACCCTCTGGAGGTGTTCAAGGCAAGGTTGGCCCTGGGCAACCTGATGTAGTGAGTGTTATCCCTGCTGATTGCAGGGAGGTTGGAACTAGATGATCTTTAAGGTCTCTTCCAACCCAAGCCATTCTATGATTTTATGGTGATTTTATGGCCATCATCATCATTGTTGTCATCGCTATTATAATTTTTAAATTTAATGTATGAGCATGAAAAGTGCTATAAAAGTAAAGTTATATAACAGACTTTGATTTCCATTTAAGGGACTCTGTAATTTGTGAAAAAATCTGTTTTACCAAAAAAGTGGGAAGTGTATTCAATAGCATCACTTTGGTAGTTACTGCCACTGCAAACAGAGAAACAGTGTATTTTGCCTATGTAGGGGTTATATACTGACAATTCTATGTAGGTGTGCAAGTTGCAGATTGCTTTAAATCTGTGGCACAATATATAAGGTCTTCAAACGGAAAGGTCTGACTTTTTGTTATTTTTTGTTATTTTGTGCATTGCTTAAAGGCAGAGAAATTAGACCGATTCTTCCAACAGTGATTTCTTTTTGTAATTAAGAAAATATATACAGTCATTACGGAGGTTACTGACATTACACTATACAATTGGGGATGCATGCCACAGTTCCAGAGCTTCAGAATTACATCTTCATTTCTGATACAAAATGGCCTTTATGTTCATCTTCTTTCCCTTCTAAGCTTTCTGGCTTTAACAAAAGACATAAAATATGACAATGTCAAAGGAAGTATTTCAGTCAAGAGAAGACTCCTTGAGAAAGATTATATATATTTCTTAAAAATTATATGTACTTCCTTTTTTAAGAAGCATGTAGAAAATCACAGAATTAATGAGTAGACATGGGATGAAGATCTGCATCTCTGTATTTTAATTTTCTTTAGAAGCTCATCCTGATTCTTCTTTGCCTGTTCCCAGAGGTAACAACAGAAATGCTGATGTGTGTCAGCAATTTGTGCAATGGGTGTCTAGAGAACAGCTGTGATGAATTTTGCTTTAGGATGAATTACAGTCTTGTGATGCAAAAATAATATTATTAATAAAAATCTGAGAATCAGGTCCCGATGATAGTTAAAAACAAAAAAACTCTATAGCCCTTTTAGGAAAGACATTCTCTACTCATTCTGCACTAATACTACTATTAGTACAGCAGTAATAAAAGTGATATAAAAAGTCTGGATTCTGCTGATTTTTATGCATCAACTAAATGCATAAAAATTTATGCATTTATGCTTTATGCATTTGTAAAATCGGACTCTTAACCTGAAAGGTCCAGGGACAAGAGGAGGAGAGGCTAATGAGACATCTTCTTCCCAGACTCCACATACCACTATGTCTAAGCACAGTGAATTTCAGGTATTTGTAACAGGATAGGCAGATGCTTCTCATGATGCCATCTTCTAGAAAAGCAGTGGATTTTTTTAGGAAGGTTCTACAAATATGATTGCTGGCATTGAGATTACTAATTTTTCATTTTCTTTTTTCTCCTATTTTTCCTCATCAGAGGAGACACAGGTGAAAGAGGATGTTAGAAACCACTGCCTATATGTCACTTAAATTTAAAACTGTCATGGGGAGTTATAAGAAAGATTTGTAAATAGATTTTTGTAAGAACTGATTAATGCCTCCTGATACTCCTGCTACATTGTCCTTATGTGAATGTTGCTGAACTTCCCAGGACGTGATTTTCCATGAAGTTCACTTTCTGGGATTTACTGGGGGAAAAAAAAAATCTGAAATACTATTACATTGAAAAAAATATTTTTTATTTTTCAGAACATACTGTTTTTCAGAGATAAATTATGAACAGTCTTACAACATCAAACAGAAGATCTGCCTTGTTTGGCTAAACATTTTCTGAAGAACTACAAATACAGATTTTATATTCATACATAAATAATTCCTACTTAAATGTTATGAGAAAAAAAAAATCCTACTAGTTCACCAGGAAGACTGGTTGAATATATTGGAAGACTTGAAAATATTTCTTTCTTGGCCCCAAATTTTATTAGTTTATTGGCCCCAAATTTTATTAGTTTTCCATAAATGCTCTCTCAGTTGTGGTCTTTTCCATGGATTTCTAGTTTTTGTCACTCTTCTTCATCCAAAGGATTTGAAGGAGGGGCTAGATTGAAAGTTATTTACAGAACTGTGAATTTACGCCTTTATCTCTGTGGCAGTTAAACAAATTAGTTTCTTATTATAAGAATGTATGAAGTACAGCACTTTTTATTTTTGTTTTCCTCACAAAATTTTCAAAACTCAAAATCAAAAATATTTTTCAGGTTCAGTTAGTTATGAGAAAAATAATTTCACACTATTTCTTATTCATATTTATGTAACAAAGAAAGTTTTAATGACAAAAAAAAAAAGTTAATGTAATAGAAATTCTGACCTACCATTCATGCAAATCAACTGGCAAGCACATTTTCAATATTTGAAAAATAATTAACATTCAGAGATTTTATCTATTCTCTTATCGTCAGCTAAAACGTATTCACTTGTTTTATATATCATTTGAGTCTTTAAATAAACATTTTCTTACACATTTTAAGTACTTACATCACTCACATTTATAAGAGACTAATTAAACAAAGCTTTGTTATTTAGTCATGTAGTACCAGTTGTGATATATGAGTCATGCTGGTGAATTTTGTCAATTTTGAACCATAGAAGCATTCACAGGAATGCAAGTGAATAAAATTTCCTTTCCATTTCTCCCCTACTTAAAAAACATAAACATACCTATTGGAATTGGAAAGATAGCAGTCTAAGTTGACGTTACAACAGGAGTTCAGAAGCAAAGCTACCTTCAATGAGTGGTAGCTTTCATCTTTTTTGTTGCATGTATTCAAGGGTGAAATTTGTTGCATGTATTCAAGGGTGAAAAATGTGAAATTCTTCACATTTGCATGAAAAAATAACAAAAAGCAGTTAGTGATGCTGTAGCTATTGTCAGGGAGATATACCTAAACCAAAAAGCATGCCTCTGAGAACTTACTAACATTTAGTTATTTTGATGGTGTATTTTAACATGGGCTTATTATTCCTGGATAGCCTAAACGTATAAGGTGACAAGTTTTGATGCTATTCACCTTTACTCTTTATCAGCTTACTCGCTGGAAATTTGAGTCATCAGTAGGATCTCTCAGTCAATTAAAATCATTAGTCCAGGTACTTCTGTCTGTGTAAATCAGGATTGATGCCTCTTGAAGCTAATGCATTACACCATTGTAAAATAGAGGAAAAGTCAGAATCAAGTCCTCTGGTTAAAAATAAAAATAAAGATCTCTTAATTCTAATAATATTAAAACACTCAAAACCCTCAAGAAGCAATCAGGCCTAACCTTGCCCAGTACTATGCAATATTACTTTGTGATCTTTTTAGAGGTTTCTTTTTGTCATTCAGATGCACAAAAGCATTTAGCCAGCACAAAAATGACCAAAAGGAAGCTTTGCTTGCATGTTTCACATACCTTTTTTTGGAAACAACAAATACTTATTTGTCTCATTAGTGTGTTTGTGTTTGTACAGGTATGATAGGAACTACCAATGCTACTTTCCCTTATAAAATTACAAATTAGTGGCTAAAAAAACCTTCATATTATAATCTCACTACCACCTCCATAAGTGTGCCGTATTAAAATGTTTGAGGTTTGAGAACAGCCTGTAATGTATTTTTCCATCCATGTATTTGAATTATTCTTCACACTCCTTTCATTGTTCTTAGATACCCTTTTGGTGCACAGGTTTCTAAAGCATAGCTCAGTATGGCCAATTTGCTTCTTCTCTAATCAACCTAATTCATCAGTATCAGTTTAACATGTATGAGCGTACTACACTCAAAAATCTATGCTCTGAGAATATTACTAAGTTTCAAAATAATATACTCAGAAGCTGTGGATTGTCAGGATAAGGACAATCTACAGTTTTAATTTCATCCCTTTCTGAGTACCCCTTATGAAACAATCTTTAATTACATGATCATATACCACTTCTTCCTCAAGCCTTCTTCCTCATTCAGTGCATAGTCTGGATAATAAGTTGTTCAGCATTTTGTTTTCTTCTTGCTGTTCAGTGTGAGCCTTATTTATTGTCCATATTCAAAACAGCTCTGAAGAGAAATTATCAATTTTTCCCAAGGCTTTTCTAAGTTTCTCATAACTACAATGTCTAAGCAGCTGTGCAAATATTAAAAATTACACAATATATGTAAGATGACAGATGCTATTATCCGAGTTGTAGGCAAAAGAGACTGCAGGTAAAAACATTCACTAATACTGAGAACACAAGCTGATGTTTTCCCACTACTTCACGTTTAACACTATACATGCACTATAACATCAAAATATAGCTCCTATTGACTTCAGATTATATCTCTGAGGGTATAGTATTGCATATTCTAGAATATCCAGCAAGGCAAGTTCCCAGAAAATGCAAATATCTTTAACAGCATAGGGAATGACCACCCAGAAAATGCCTGGCCTTAGAAACCTGAGCAAAATCACACAGAATTTTCAGGACAGAAGGGGGTGGAATGCTTCAAAGGAACGTTCGCCTCTCTTTGGTATGTGGTACACCCTACTCCTTTTTAGCAAGGACTGTTGTAAAGCAGGGGCAGGTATACTGCTCATTGTCACAACAGCTTTCTTGATTACTCAGTCATTACTTACTGCTAAGAATAGACCTCTTTTGCATACAGAAGACTTATGGACCCTCTGGAGACATTAAACTGTTTAATTAAAGGCTATATCATAACATATATGAATAAAGCAAATGGATCTAAGTTACGTAAGAAACCTTATGTCTCAGAGCTGCTATTTTTGACATCGCAACAACACAAAAAAAACATTACTGAATTCTAAAAGTAAAGTAGTCAGTGTATATAATGTTGTTTATAGTTTTTTTAGACTACGCCCACCCTTACACCCCAGCCTCAGCTATTGACTTTTCAATCAGGAAGCATCCTTTCCACAGCACCTGCTCCCAGCAGGGAGGCTGCAGAATGGCTGACACTTCCCCTACTCCAAGATCAGGTACTGGTACCTACCAAATGCTGCAATTATCTAGAGTTTCAAATGAAAGGCTCAAGTTAGAGTATAGAACCACAGTCCAAATAATTTTCCAGGAGTTTTCTGATAAAAGACAAGATATGTATCTCTGCAAGCACTGTGCGAACAGGTTTTTCTAGAAAGTTTACAACTTGAACAGATTCTAGCAGGTTTTCAAAGGTTTGGCAGAAAGCTTTGAACCCTGAAAGTCAAGTCACTCCTGCCCAAATGATTTTTATTTTTCTGCTTCAAAATAAGACTGAAGTCAAAAGGAATCATAATAAAAATGAAACTTATTCAGAGTTCCCTTGGGGATATTCTACTGCTAACATAAATGTCGTGTTTTCAGCTGAGCTGTGTTTTTGTTTGTTTGTCTGTTTTGTGACTAAATCTTTTTTTTTTTTTTTTTTTTTTTTCTTAATTTAATAAGTAGAGGACTTCCTTATTATTATGGGTCCCTCTCAATTTACTGTAACTGATCTTACTCTGAAGTATGTGTTTTATAAAGAAAGAAATCAAGCAAATTAAAAATCTTATGCCTAATTTTTTTCAGTATGTTTCAGAATCATTTTTCTAATGAATTGACTGAGTTAACCTTTAAGAGACCCATTTCATTGTTTAATAAAGTACACAGTATTTGCACTTGCTTCTTCAATGTTGCAATTAAACAAACAAACAAACAAACAAAAACGTATCGATTTTTCTTAAAGTTTTTATGTAGAAGTTTTATATGAAGCAATAGTGTAGCTGTGAAAGAATGCTATATACAGAAGAGCCATAAATGAAGCGCTATTCTTTGACTTGACTAGCCTATATTCTTAGGACATTTCTGTCTTTATGAGAGACACATTTATTAATGTCCCAGGAGCCTTGAATACACCTTCATTATTTTTGTCCTTGTTTAGAGATAGTTTCTTTCTCTACTTAAAAAATAGCCATTTCTCTATTTGTGTATTAAAAAATTATGAAGATTTACAAAATACATTTTTCCTTTTTGATTTATATTTTAACCACTATCTTGTACCATTTGACTATTAAGCATGAGAATTAAAAACAAACAAACAGGAGAAGCTGAAGGCAGATTAATGTCACGTTTTGCAGGAAGACAGTGCCGGTCAAAAATCCCAGTCCTCTCCAGTACTATATGACCCCCTAAAGGTTGTTTTTTGCTAAGCACTGAAGGAAATATGAAGTAATGCACTCTCATTTTACTGTCACTTAAAACATCCATAGCTCTGCAAACCTTTTTTTTTTTTTTTCTTTTGAAACATACAGGATAACATTCAAAGACGGAAGTAGAAGTTTCCTACTACTTAGACGTACTGGACTTCTCAAAATACCAGCTTCTGTGATTAATTACATCATTCATGCATTTCATAAATTGGCAAAAAAACTTTTCTCAGTTTAATAGAATTCTAGAAAAAACTTGTCCTGAATGCAATGTTTTAATGGCTCCCAAATTTATAGATAGATAGATAAACAATTGTTGATATACCATCTATAGCATCTCTGGGGTCTGTATGAGTAAGATTTATAAGTAGCTATTTTTCAGTATTTTAAAAATTAATGTAATTTTTAGTTTAGCCTAGGAATTTTCAGTCACTTGTAAAACAGCACATGAAGCAGCCTGCTTTAGGTGCAGCTAAGAGATGAAAACTGTATAGCCATTGCACTGAGGTTGTCTTTCAGATCTGCCTGCATAAACATACATGGAATCATGCTCTAGCTTGGTCCTGCTACAGTGGTTTGGGTAAAGAGAAATCATTTTTTGGGCAGCTAATTGTTAATTCCAGATCACTTGGATAGAGCAGTTACTCACACAGTTATGCCACTTGATCTGAAGGAGCAAATGGAAAGGAGTTTTTTGAGCACCAGCATGCAGCAGCATAAGGGGTGCCAAGCTCTTATGCTCAGCTGCATCAGAATGGGGCACATGACTAGGCTCTTGTTTGCACATCTTTGAATTTCTGTCTATATTGCTGTGATTGATTCCTGCAAACGATATGGATTTATCAATATTCTTGCCAGAAGAATTATTTAAGGAATTTCTTGGAAGTATTAGGAAAACTTTCAGTGATTTGGACATAGGTTTTATAGGAGTCTGTTTTCAAAGACAAATAAGGCAAAATTTGGCACTAAATAACCTAGTATCTGTACGGTACTATATGTTAATAAAAAACAAGAAGTTTTTAACTGAGCTTGGGAACTGGACCTCCATTTTCTGTGAGTCAGTGGCATCACTTTTAATAATCTCAGAAAACCTCTCAGTACTGAAACTTCCATACATGTCAAAAATATTTTTGAAAGTTGCTTTGCTTTTTGCTGCATTTCAAAACAAGCTCCTAAATTTTATTATTTCAATCTAGTTTCAATATAATTTGGTGTTCTCTCTGACTTTATATAAAAGTTAACCTGCACAACTGGTAATAAAATGAGACTGGCAGTAACATGCAAACAAATTACTGGTAACCGAAGAAATGAAGTCAGGGGAAGAAAGCAACTTAAATATCAGAAATATTTTTGGATAGTGTACCATGCTCAGCAAATTTCATTATCCCCTAGGGTGCACCCCAGAGAGTGCACAACAGTCTCGGCACGAGTCATCCCATACTTCTTATTGCAGGATGTTCTTACTGTGGTAAGGAAGTACTTACTTGCTTGGTAAGAACTGTATGCTTCATAACATATGACCAGCTGCAAGCTCTGAAATGTTGGATTCCTTTATGCAATCATTTTAATTTAGATAGTGATCTTTAATTTTGCAGTTTTTTTTTTTTTTTTTTTTTTTTTTTTTTGTGTGTGGAATTTACTACTGTTGCAAATAACTTACTATGCAGAAGGCCCTTTTTTAGGTTTTAGGTTTGGACCCAGATATTATTTCTTCTTCTTTAAAAACTGGAGCCTTCAGAAATGATTACATCAGATGAATGGTAGACATCTGGAAGCATAAAATGGAGAAAAGGAGAGATGAAGGACTAAGAAGTAACTAAGTACTGGAAATGGGATTTGGAATTGCTATTTTATATTCACAATTCTATTACAACTTCCTTATTCAAGTATTTAATCTCTCTCGTAGTTTTTCATCCATACAATAACATTAATAATATTCACTGTCTTCTTCCTATTCTCTGTTTTGTATAGTAATGTCTGAGATTTTGCTCCATAACAACTTGCACTACTAACTACAACAGAAGTGGGTTTTAGACATTACAGATTATACAATATCTGTAATGTCTAAAATGTCTTCAGATGGAGATCGGAGATTGGACTGGAGAAAAAGTAATAAATAAATGTTTGCAATTTAGGTTATTCTAGATTGCTCTAAGGGCAGCAAAGTTCCTGGTATAGTCATATATATTCGTTATAAACATTTGTTCTTTTTTTTGGCTCTTTTGGATACTCTCTTTGGGCCCGTATTATAGTTTATTTCTCATAACAGAACATGCCAACAAGACCTGTTAGCAAGATTAATATGTCCTTGAATAAAATGGTATTTGTTAATAGTATTTGTTAATGGTATTTGTTAAAGACATCTTTAACAAAACTACCATCAAAATATTCTTAACTTTATCTTGCTTGCATCTTGCAAAGATGGTTTTTGGAAATGAAGTGAAGACCTACCAAAATACACATAAGATTGTATTTTGGGGGGATCAATGTTCACAAATAAAAATAATTTTCTTAGGTGTAGTGGATTATTGTACTGGAATATTGCTTGTTGATGATATTGTATGAAGAATTTTGGAGTTTTCTGGCAGAAAGTCTTCATAAAACAACATAAAAATTTAAAATTTTGTGCATGCAAAAAGACGTAAGGGGAGAAATAGTGATTTTTCATGAATACTTGAATGAAATATTCTGAATATTCTCAAGCTCTCACGTCAAATAAAGATAAAAGCAATTTGTCATCTTTTTTGCCCCTCATAATCTAGAATGCTTGAAAGCTGTCTTAATTGTTATTTTCATTTGTACTACTCATTTTGGTTCATGCTTGTGAAAAAGAGAGAACAAACAGAAGTTAGGTAGCTTGCTGAGGAATGTAGGCACATTTTTAATTCTTCAACGTCCCAGTTGGATGTGGAGATAACATCTAAGTTTTATTTTATTTTGTTTTCACAAGGACCTTGTTGATTTTGGCTCCTTCATGAAGGAACATTATTTCCCAGCACTACTCTTCTGGAAGTTTTCTGAAGCAAACAAATATTTTTTTTTGCAAACCAGAATATATTGTTTGAATGAAGTTATGTTAACTTTTTTTTTGAGCATAAATTTTTATTAATGTAATATCAACATAATAAGAAATTATTCAAAATCCCATTAAATTTTTAACAATGCTTTTTTAATACCCTAACATACAAATAATTTGCAGTGGCAGATCAATTATGTTTTTCAACAACAGCAATGAATTGTTCTTAAGCTAAGGATTTATGGTCTATTTTAGCAAGAGAGTGTATTCAAGGCTAAATTTCATTTGGAAAAATAACAAATTATACCCAGTAAAGAACAGTCAAAAGAAAATTCTTCTACAATACATGTGAGATTAAAACAAGGGCTTAGTGGAGCATTGTTGTCCAATTCCTGGCAACCTGCACCAGATGTCCATGCTTGAGCAGGGTCCTTGGACCAGATGACCTCCAGAGGTTCCTTCCTCCCTTGACTGTTCTGTGATTCTGTGATTTTTCAATGAGTATAATATGTTTGCACTATGAAAAAATAAAAATTGGTATAAGCGGTTATAGCAAACTATATGAAATTAAAAAGAAAAGACATCTACCTTTTGTTGTGAAGGTACACCAGACCTCTGAGTGACAAAATTAAGTAGGTATTTTTAGCTCATTGGTAACCAGTCAGTTGAATATCCAAAAGAAAATGAAGGAATCTACAACTCATGTATCTCCTTCAAAACTGTAAAATAGAATTCATG
The DNA here is from genome assembly GCF_965140915.1 of Aythya marila. Taxonomy (NCBI): domain Eukaryota; kingdom Metazoa; phylum Chordata; class Aves; order Anseriformes; family Anatidae; genus Aythya; species Aythya marila. The sequence continues at coordinate 15,002,411 of NC_139044.1, forward strand.
CTTCTGTAAGAGATGAGATTGCTGGAAATAGAATGCAAGTTCTCCAGAGGGTAAGACTTTCAAACTCTCCATTTTGGTCATTCTTAAGGAGATTATCAAAAGAACTAACCATATAGCCAGTCTGGAGGATATGAAATGTAGTAGTAAAACAGCAGGATGCAATTGGACGATTACACAGTTTTACTTAGAACAGGTGCTTTCATGTTATATTTATGGAGTGACCAAAAACTAGTAACTGATTGCAATGCTAAGGTCAGAATTTGATAGCACTGCATTTATCTGATCTTGGAAATGCTGATGTATAGCATAAAACTTTCTTAAAGGGTATCCTAAAACCTAAGGTCTGAATCAACTGAGATTATTCTGCTTTATGTTTATTTGTCTGTCTATTGAAACAAAAGACTCCCTCCACTGCTCCCACTTTAATTTACATCTGCTTCTTTTTGTAGCTATGCACAACTAAAAAGGACCAAATCCAGTAAGCTTCTGTTTCCTCAAGTCTTTTTTTTTTTTTTTTTTTTCCAAAGAGGATGGTTCAGACTTCAAAATTTGTGGATCAGTGTAACCAAACAGATACTTCTATTAGAATACAAGTCCATCATAAAAGAAGGCATTTGCACTCATTTCAGTCTAAACTGCCACAAAACAATTGAAGTTTTATCTCAGCACTGTGTGAAGTGTGGACCCGCATAAACATGATTATTTAGTCTGAACAACTACATTTTCAGAGGCTTTCCATAAACCAAATTGTTTCTATACATATTGATATACAAATATCATTATGCCAATTTGTGTTAATCTAATGAACCAACATGGATTTTATCTGCCATAGATTTTATGTTCCAGGAAGATACCAGATTATTGGTCCTGGTTTCATTACAGCATCACTAAGGGCCTTCAGGTCAATATAAACATTTGTTGAAATGTGTTGCTAACTCTGCTGCTGGAGACCGTATAGTTCCCACTGAATATATTCACTATTTTATGCCAAAAAATGCCTTGCAATCTTCTGTCCATCATTTCTACAATCTGTTAATATCTCTGTGACTGTCAGCTGCATTCATATCATTACAGAGCAGTACATCCTCCTCTTTTACTTCACGTACTATTTAGGAAGATATACCTGTTACTATCTACTATTCTTTACTTTTTTTTTTTTTTTTTTTTAAATGAATATAACACTCATCTTCTCATGTTGATCACGTTTTCCAAGAGTGACAAGATGTCTAAGATTCTTAAGCAGTTTCCTCTTAGCATTCCCTAGTTATCATATTGTCTGATTTGCATTGCTGATTCTTTTCTGATGTTGAACCACATTCCACTAAAATTTCCTCCCTCAGATATTTCATTCTTATACTAAGTCAGACTGACTCACATTCCTCAGTGAATGATATTTAACACAGTGATAAAGATAAGGAAATATATGTAGTAATAGTCATTGATTTCAGATGGTTTATATTACTACGGATGGCCTCTACAGTCTTGAAGGAATATAGGAAATATTTTACTCCTTTACAATCTCCTTGAGTGTCTCCCCTTACTGCTAATTCTTCCTATTTCTGTTCCTTATGAGTTCCTTTTCCATCTTTGTTCTTGTGTGCTGATCCTTTCCAGTTTTCAGTGGTGTGGGCCTCTTCATTTCAGCTTTCCCAGTTTTGCCTACAGCCCATGTTTTCTATGCAGTTCTGACAGGCTTACTGTTCAAGGCATTGACTCTTTTTGTTCAAATTATTTATTCTTTGCATATTTTTAAGACTTTTTTTTTTTTTTTTTTTTTTTTTTTTTTTTTCCTTCAGACCACTGTCTCTGGCCTTTGGCTGCTCCTAGTAATGATTTCTTTCTCAGCCACAGTGAAACCTTTGAAGTTGGTAACTCCTACTTTAAGGAGTAATTTCATTTAACTTCTTTTCTTGCTCTCTCCCAAGGTGTGATTTAGATAGCTTTAACGTGGTGGTATGTTGTAATGCTACATAATGTAACACAGGATACATTTCATTAAATACATATGACACAGTTTCTTATAAATATACTGAGAAAGTGACACAAATGGAACAGTGCAGTACCTGGATCACCTCCTCAAAATTGTTAATTCAGTTCATACAAGAAATCCATTTCAGTATTACAGAATTTTCATGTCTTTTATGTCAGACTGGAGGAAAAAAGAAAAAAAAAGAAAAAAAAAAAAGAAAAAAAGGAAGTTTAAGTTAAATTGGCTACAGAAGCTATTTTAGGTACCCAAGTTTGGATTCCATACAGAAGCAGCATGTCTGTGTTTTCTAATGCACTCTCTGTAATGCACCTGCTGTTGTTTCCTGTTCTTTGAAGTGAGGTTCAAATGTGCAGGCAGAGAAGTCTCACAAGCTTTTCAGGGGACAGAAAATGCTTCAGCATCAAAAGCTGCCTGGGACTGCCACAAAGTGCAGCCCCAAACCTGCAACTGCACATGAAGATCAGCAGATAAAGTGGATGCAATTTCATTCTAACTGATGGACTCTAGGACCTATGGTCAAAAAGCTAACCTTGCTTTCATTGTATCATTCTAGCAATCACTTCAGCTGTGGAGAGGTCCAGCTGAGCTATTAACAAAAGCACTAAGGCTTGATTTTTTTTTAATTTATATTTTTTGTCTTTATAACCAACATAGCTGGGGAAGTAAAACAAAATTGGTCCAGAAATCAAGGGCAAAAAGGAACAAATTAATCAATTTTCCTTATTAGCAATACATTATACATCACTGAGAAAAAAATTAAAGGAATGAGAAAAGGTCTAACAATGTAGTTTATAAATTGCAGTTTTCATGTTTTGAGACATTAAAATAAATTATTGTCTATAAAAGATATAATGGTATCACTGAAGGTTTGGAAACACTGTCCATCATTGTCATTTCTGAGGGGTTATATTAGCCTTTCCCTCTGTAAAGATTTTGTGTTCATCATTTGACAATGTGGAGACCAGGTAGCCTGCATAAGTCCAAAATGAGGCTGAAGCTAGAAGAAGCTGAGGAGCTCCTTATGATAGAACTTCCATTGGTTTTAGCAGTGTTTTGTCTTATACTTCCCACAGAAACAGAGGATTTTCCTTTGTTGTAATTTCTCTCCTTGTCAACAAAAGAAGGAAGAGAACAGTCAATCCCCTAGCACAGAAAACATAATAAAAACATAGGCTAAACTCTGTTTCCAACCTGAGATAATTAAGGAGGAAGGTAGTCAAGGTCCTTCAGCATCAGCTAACAAAGAAAGAAAGCATGGTAGAACATTGTGTGCAAACTCAGGAGAGAAGGAACACATTTCTGCTTTTAACATTTGATCTTCTTTACTTTAACCTTTAATTACATCAGTGACTGTATGTATGAGAGGGGAATTAAAGCCTATTCTAAACTCTGAATTCTAAAACCTGTTGCTCTATAGGGAGAAATAATTTATACAGTCCTGTAATCCAGGAATTTAATTTAATGAGCCTTTATGCATGTAAACAAAGTTATAGCTCTTCTTAGCTATTGCATAGCTGTTCTGTAAACGTGGCTGGGGTGAAACAAAGCCGAAGTTGTGTACAGCTTTGGGGATCTTACTTGGATTTTAAGGATGGTGATCCTGTGGTAATTGTATTCAGACTTGTTAAATTGTTGCTTGACTGCTATTCTAGAGCTACCAAATACATGTATATGCTTAGACTGTGATCAGCTGTCCTTGTTTAGGCTGGGATAGAGTTTATTTTCTTCATAGGAGCTGAAATAGTGGTATGTTTTGGATTTAGTATAAAAAGTAATGTTGCTAACACAGCAATCATTTAGTTGTTGCTGAGCAGTGCTTACACTGAGTCAAGGACTGTTTGGCTTCTCATAGCACCAATGAGGAGACTGGGAGTACACAAGAAGCTGGGAGGGGACACAGCTGACCCAAACTGACCAAACTGTTCCATATTACATGCTATCATGTTAAGTAATAAAACTGGGGGGGGAATTGGCCACGGGGCTGCTATTTCTTGGGGTCTGGCTGGGCATCAATTGGCTGGTGGTGAGCAATTATGTTCTGCATCAGTTGTTTATTTATTTATATATCTATATTATTGTTATTATTATCATTAATTATTTTTTATTTCTTATTAAATTATGCTTATGTCAACCCATAAATTCTCTCACTTTTACCTTTTTTGATTCTTTCCCCTATCCCACTGTGAGGAGGGACGGAGTGAACAGTGGTGTGATGCTTAGCTGCCTGATCGGTTAAACCATAATAGCTAATACTAGTTTCTCTACAGTTCAGGCCAAACAATTCAATCTAGTCATTTCTTAAGCAGAGGAGGTATGAAAGGAAGTAGCCATGATGTATATCCAAAAGATTAAAAGAGAATAAATGGTTTTGTTGAATTTTGTCAAGGGTAAAGGATTCTTTTAAAATATGAAATAGGAATCAGCAAATGTGATGTATAGAATACAGAAAAAAATGTGTCTCTCTTATTCACATCTTTTACACCATCTCAAGATGATCCCTACTACAATACCAAAACCTACTACAATACCAAAGAAAATCCATCTCAGAAGGCGTTTTCTTTGTTTTGAAGCACAAACTTACTGCAATATGCCTCCTTATTAAAATATGCTTATACATAGCTAAGCTGAATGGAATTTTTTATGAAGTGATTCATCATTAGAAAATGATTGAGAATTTAATGAAATACTCCCACAGAAACATGTCAGATGGAACAAAGATTTCATCAGAGATAATCCTCATCTTAGCTGAGAAGCAGAGAACTGTATCCTTGCAGAGCCAGCAGTGTAGTGGTTAGGGTATTTATCCTCTGCTTCTTGAATAAATATATTTATATTTCTCACTAGAATAAATTATATATACATGTGCAAATGCTTTTCATATCAACACATACAAATAAAAATCACAATAATTATTTTATTCCCTATTTCCCCGTAGTCATAAAACAAGGTGGAAAAAGGGGAAAAAATGGAAAAAAAAAAAAAAGAATCAAATAGTCGGGAGCTTCCTGTATAAGTTTGTCTTGAAAATAATTTGCATATATTTTAACCTTATGCAATAAGTAAGTTTAAGCCAGTGTATTTGTAAATCAATATCAGGGCATTTTATTTATAGTTTGTGTTGACGGAAGAATAATAATAGAGGATGCTATGTAGGTCCTGTTACAAGCTTATATTTGAGTGACTTCCTTTAGTATTTATGGTTTGCACTGAAAGCCAAGACTGGAACAAAACATATATAAATATGTCACATTTTTGCATGTAATTCCCAAACTTTCAAAATCAGGAACTAATGTATGCCATTAAATCTAAATGGATCTTTGTGCCTATAATTATCTGATTTATGTAATATATGGTAGCCAAATCATGGACATATATTTTTAATTGAAATACATGAGTACTTCTGGGAAAAAAAAAAAAAAAAAAAGAAAAAAAAAAGAAAAAAAAAAAAAAAGGTAACATTCTCATCGTGCATCTATCAGAAAGTGTAGAAAATATACCTGATTTCCCTTCCTCATAATACCTAGTCTTATATAACCCTATAACATGGCTGCCTTGTTGCAGCTGACTGAGTTTAATGAGGGATGTGGTGCCTAAATGACTTGGGCCTTGACAGTGTCTGGGAGTTGGCAGGTATTAAAGAAACAAAAAGCATATTAACCATTTTGCACATAAGCCTTGAGCTCTATGTCACCTATATAATGACTTAACCATTTGTATGTTTTTACATGCATTAGACTTTATGTGACTTATGGATTGACTCTTAACACATCTGCAAAGGAGAAACAGTTATTTCCTGCTTTTAAAAGGGTTACATAAGCATAAATTTAAACCATTTTAATTTTGAATTTATGTATTATAGTTACAGAGACAGAGCTATTTACAGTATCCAAATGAGTTAGTAGTTAGGAAAAGCTGACAACTTATGTTAGAAGGAATTTGGTATATTTATGCCATCTTTTATGATTATTTCTTACAGCCACAATGGCTCAGATGCTTAACAATTTGTCTTTCATAACATTTGCTAATTGAAGGACTTGAGACAAAAATACCCTTAAAAGGTTATATCAAACAGTCACTACTGTTTTATAGAAATTAGCTCAAAATCAGCTCTGTCACAGCAGAACATTCAATGAGCAAAACCTTATCTAGTCAAACAGCTGAAAGATAGCAAAGTAGTAAAAGGAGGAGTATAGTGAATGAGCACTGCTATAGTTAAGCTACAGAAATATTAATCTATGGCCTCAATATCAGCACGTCTTGAATGAACATGCCACTTGAGAAAATAACGATGTATTAAGGCTCCACTGAAAGATTTAATATTCAGTTGTATTGGTTGATCAAAAAGTGTAAACAACATAACAATAAACATGCAGTCTCTGTATACTGATGATAATGGTTAGCTTTAGCTCTCTGTCTAGACCTGCTAAATGCTGCTAAATGAATTACTGAATACAATGATGAGATGTGATTTAAGCATTCTGTTCCCAATATTAATTTTTTGGATGCTGGCAGAAGTTACATAACCAATAAATGAAAAAGTACATGGGCATATGCTCACACCTGTCAATAGCAAATTGTAACTTTGACAGCTCAGGAATGTTAGGAGTAGAGGGGCAAGTGGCTACAGTACCTGGACAATGTGGAAGGCAGACAAAATGACATTTTCTATTTAATATGGGTGCTAATTTCAGTGCCTACTTTTTATTACTGATTTTATCCTTCGAAAACTGAACAAAATAATGAATTAGTTATGTAGGAGATTAGGGATGTCATTCTCATGGAAAACTCTTTTATGGGAAAATAAATTCAGTGCAAGACATCTGGAAGGCAAAAAAAATGTTCAGTTATTAAAGTTGTTTTTGTCAGTATTTTTGTCATTTAACAAAATGGCAAAGAAAGAGAACAGCTCAACTATGCACATGAAAATTCCATATCCTTCTTCATATTGAGCATAAGCATATTTGTATTTATCTTATTTCATCGTAGTTTTATATTCTATATATAAAAGAGTGCATAATGATGCAAATGTAGCTGAGAACAAAAGTGGGAGAAGGATGGAATGAATTTCAGAGCTCAGTAGAAGTATGCAAAAAGTAATACATGAAAAGGAAAAAAAAGATATTAATATTTTGGAGAGCAAGAGTATGAAAGGGAAATTGTAAAATGATGTAAGAAAATGTATAGACTTGTATGAAACAGAAGCTACAAAGAAGAAAACTAAACACACGTAAAATAAAGAAAAGAATAAATATGGCAAATAACGGGTCACATTCTCACCTGGATAAATAGATGTAGCTTTAATGATTTCAGTTTTAGCTATACTTATTAACAGCCAGATCTACAGTAGCAATTTCCCTGTGGTAATTGACCTGTGGTAATTAACAATCATTGACCTGAGGTAGACATAGTTGAGTTCCTTGCATCTCTGCTGTATCTAGCATGGGGGTTTACTTCAGCTTTCAGACTTGCCTGGGTTAGTGTTATATATCTTCCCAAAAGGTGCATTGATATTATATTTAAAATAGTCCAACATGCCTGCGGTTCTGCAAGCATAGATTTCCCTAGGAAGCAGCATGCTTAGCAACACTGGTATCCATGGCAGTATCTACCATGAAAGAGTCTAAATGTGGAAGCTCTTTCCCCTTTCACAGTTTTTTTTGCATTACTACCGCTATGTTGCCTACCACTGGTTCCAGCCCTCATTCAAAACTGAAGCTGGACCACGTATAGATGCACAGGAGATCTGATCAGATGATTGTGCTTGTGGCCAGGTGTGGGGAAGAAAAAGGCTTGACGACAGGCACAGGGGTCACTGCTGCTGTCCCACACTGAAGTTGCCAGGCACCAACTGGTATGAACACACGATCCCCTGAGCCTGGGTTAACCTGGCTTGCAGTGCTTTCTAGGGTGATGAATGACCTTTGAAGTCCTGTGCCAGAGAACTTTATCATCTTTACACTGAACAGTGGCCTTTTCGTAAATGCCTGCAGAGTGGAGGTGTAATGTGCAGGTGTAACATAGAGCCAGCCCTGTGTCTGACTGCAACTTACTGAAGCCTGCTGTGTATTGCAGAGCCCATCTGGGTGTACGGGAAAGCCTTTTCACCCAGGCAGCCATCATTGGGGCTGGATGCTGCAGCCACTATGGTATCCATGATTTATGGGCTGTCTGAGTAGTACTAAGGTAGAAGATAGAATAATTTAACTGTTGTAAACAAAGATGAAACTTTTTATTTTTATTTTCATTTTTATTGGGAGTATTCTCAATCTTTTCTCTCTCAGTCCTTTTTCTCTTCCATCGGAGTGGTCACTGGCTCCTTTCCCTTTAGCTATGGCTTTTGACGCTCCTCCTGAGCCCTGTCTGTCCTGCAGCACTTGTGTTTTCCCTAATCCTCCAAAGCCTTTCCAGTTGGGTCTTTGCCACTTCATCTGTCCCATTTCAGGTATTTCACCATGTTCCCAGGCCTTCATTTTATCTCCTGGGACCTCTTCTTTACTCTCAGCAGCTGTTTTGTTCTGGTCCCTGATGAATCAGGGAAGAGGACACTGCCTCCTGTACCTCCCTGGGCCTCTGCCCTCTGCTCTGGCTTCTGGCCAGGACACTTCCCTCTCTGCCATCCCTCCAGAGCGAAATCTCAGCAGCTGTCCCCCAGCTCCCCCATCCTCAGTCCTGTTTATATCTCGCCCAGGCTGCAACAGTTGTTGCTCTCTCCCCCACACCAGGCTTCTGTGGGACCTCTTCCGCCCGGACCAGCCTTCTACCCCTGGCTCGGGGCCCATTCTCCAGCTGTCTTCCCTCACACTGGGCCTCTGCTGCCTACTTCAGGCCCCTCTTCCTGCCCAGCTGTCTTCCTCCCCCAGTCCCCAGCCTGAATCCCAGGATGCTGCCTTTGGTGTCTCAGCCTTTTCTCACCCCTTGGCAATCTCTTGTGACCCCCTAGGTCTTCATCTTAAGGTCAGACTTATAGCCTGTGTCCCATAACTAGGCCTCTGCCATTCTTAGCTTTTCATCCTGACCTAGCTCGAAGGCTGCTTTCCTTCAGCTTACATCTGCTGTTGGCACCTTGTTTCTCCCACCCCACTCAAAGCCTTCCTCCCTTTGTCACACTCTTTTTCCTCCCTCCAAGTCTTTTCCTATGGGTCCCATTCTGCTTGCCTAGTCCTCAGGGTCCAACTTTTCCTTCTTTGCCTCCCCACACCAAGCACTGGGAAGTGGTGTGGTAACAGGTCAACTGAATTCCTCCCATAACACTTTATTATTTTGACAGCACATCACAGCAGTGACAACTGAGTTGTTGGAATGGCCTCCAGAAACATCTGTAAGTCAGGGGACAACATGGTCCATGGCGGAAACACTGTTAAAGAGGAAACCCATTGAAAAATCTGTGATAATGCAGTGGCCATCACAGCCCTCAGGATTAATAGGAGCTAAGGCAGTGAAAAGAACAGCCAGAACAGCTGTGGAGTAAGCTATGATTTGCTGCAATTGTTCTTCAGCTGGCAGGGCCCTCTTAGACTGGATAAATGGAAAACAAGCAACCATAACTTGCTGTTCCAGTATCGGGAATGCAGGAGGTCTGTGGTAGTAGCCTGTGTCACCTTGATGCCAGTACTTGCATGGGCTGCAGCCTGCAGAGATGTGGACTGCGTATGAACAGGTGTGAATGCTGCAGGAGACTTTAATTTTCTGCCCCAGACTAAGCAAACTGCTCATTACTGACCAGGGGACGGGACAGTAAGACAGCTGCCATGCAGAAGAGATTTCCAGCAGCTTCTACCAACCAGAAAATGACATTTAAAGATAACAGCAGTCTCTTTGTCTAACCCACTGATTAATCTGGTTAGTCATGCCATGTTTTTGCACTGCCATAAGCCCTGGCAAAGGATGGCCTGATTAGAATGCTGGGTGGGGTATAGAGGACTGGCATCTCAGTGTTCAAGGCTGTCTTCCTGCCAAAGCATCAGAAAAGACCCCTTCAGCCGTGCACAAGTACTGTCCTTCTCCCTCTGCTGCCCTAGGCACATCCCAGGATAGAAGAACTACTTCATCCTGTCTGCTTGTTCAGTCAAGTCCTCACTTCCGAAAGTGACATCAAAACCTTAATAAGTGAGTCCAGACTGGTTTGGCAATTAATGCCTTGGACCTTTATAAACTCTACCTTCAATTTTTTTAATTTGAATCTCCACTAATTTTCTTCTTGGGCCTAACAGCAGCAAGCTAGCTGGATGCTTCTTGGTTCTGTCTCAAGGTAGTCGATCAGGTAGTAAAGCCCCATCCTCTTCCTTCCAGAGCTGGAGAAGTCCAGGTGTGTTCTTTTGGAACCACAGGTCAGACTGCCTTAAAAATGTTGCTGGGAAGAGGGATATCTATTCTAGGAGAATCAAGGTAGAGGAGAAAAATAAATTAATAAGAAAAGAAAGGAATGACCAGGGCAGCAAGTTGGTTTAAGGAAGGAAATAAATCACAGATGCAAAAAGAAAGAAGGTAGGGAAGGACAAGGACCTTGAAGTCCAGGAAGAGCTGAGAGGTTTGATGAAGATCAGTTTAGCAGTAAGCAGCAGCAGTAAGGTTGGTTCAGTAACTAGGTTTTTGAAGAACGTTACCTAAGGACTTTTTCCAGTGCTGAGCTATTCTATGGGGCTTAAGTACAAAGTTCCCACTGCACATGCACTCAGTTTCCACTTCCAATTGATGTGGGATATGAGTTAGAAAGAAACTACTGTTTTACCTTCATCTGGATGAAAAAACAGTTTCTTATACTCAAATGACTTTTAAGACCTAAACTAGCTCAAAATAAATTGTTATGGGTAGTCCTTACAAATAGTGAAACTAGTTCAGATGTAAAATGTATGTTAGGTGGCTGTGCTCTATTGTTTGATTTAGTGAAAGATCTGATCCTATCTTTAAAAGTAATGAAAGTACTTAAAATCCATGTTAAAGCATTCAGCTGTTGTTGTTTGTTTGTTTATGCTTAGCTATATTTGAGGAGGGGTGTTTTTCCTCATTTTATTTTCTTTGTGTATGAATCTACCGTTCTTTAACTACTTAATAGCTGCATTTTTGCTACTAGATACACCCTGCAGGTGAGCAAAAAGAGCCTTGCAAACCCATGTTTGTCACTCTGAAAAGCAATATCCTTCAAAGAAAGCCATCAGATTCTGCTGCGATGCAGTGAATGACTGGCTAGGGTTAAAAGCCTTGTGCACAATTCCTGCTGGCTGGCTGCTAATCTCCAGGAAAAGCCCCATGTCTTAATTGCTATTGTATAATTAGTAACCTCTTCCATCTAACCGATGTTAAGCTGAGACAGTAATGTGCCAAGTCACCATCATTCTCTGTAAATGAGGATCTAGAAATACTGCTATAAAAAGTGAAATACTTTCTTTTTAAGTACTTTGAAAAATACTAAGATCAGCACCGTCAATGTCATATGGCCAATTCTGAAAACCAACAGAACTGCCACAGACAGCTGAAGTGTAAGTGACTGGACAAAGTGGTCCCCAAGTTTGAAGATATAAAATGAGAAAAGTCTGACGGGCTTATTATACAATGTATGTTGTAAAGGAGTCAAACATACCAGCCAGTAACCATCTCTTAGTTTGAGATTTCGAGAATATGGAGCTGAAAGTAAGGGAAGAATGAATTTATTTTAATACAGCTGTGAACCTCAGGGCAGTCAAATGTAACTACGCTTGAAGAAATTGATGTAATTTTATTTAATATATACAGGAAGATATCTGAATGTTTGATATTGGATTAATTGATAGCTCAGTATCAGTGGGAAATTTCATTTTCCCTGTGGTGTTTAGTATGTCTGTCTGGCAGAGGTTTCTGTCCTGAGGAAAATACAGATATATTCTGTAAACCCAAAATTCAGATGTAGAAACATTGAAATATTTGATTTTGATAACAAATTGTTGTCTGTCAATGATTTTTAAGAATTATATTCTAGTATATTATACAAAGCATAATAAAAACACTGAAAAAATAGAGGAAATAGAAAAAAACATATAGACAGCATTGCTTTTAAAGTACCATTTTTGTCACAGAAATTCTGCTTTGAATGGAATTGCACTTTCTGAGGAAAAAATCTTCTCAACATTTATTTTACCAAGCATAATTAGCATTCAGTTAATCAGATTCTTGTGTTCAGTGTGATTGTGAAAAGGTTCTAGAAAACTAATAGAGCTAGCTGTCCAGCTGAATAGTCAATGATAATTAATAGCAAAATTATACTCAGAGAATTCAGCGAATGTGTCGTTTTCTCTCTGATAGAACTATATAACTGACAAAACAAAATTAATGCAACAGAGATGAGCATCTGTTTTGCTTTAGGACAACTTTTTCCACTTTTTTTTTTTTTTTTTTTCCCTCTATTGCATTTTCCCAGGATTCTTGCAGATACAAATGAGTACAGCATCAGGCCCAAATGATTTCTTGGTGTGTTTATGTAGTGCTGAATATCTCATTGAAGGCTTTGTTGTTCAGACATATTCACCTGAAATGCTTTCTTTTTCTGATTTTAACCTGTTTTACATGGTTAAAGTGATGGAGGATTTCAAAAAATAATATAAATCGTCTAAACTGCCTGTTTTGCTGAAAAGAGCTTGAAGAATTCAGATGAGTCAGCAAGTGATATTTAAATAGTTTCTCATTTTATTCAACTAGAATGTAATATGGCATGCTTTATACAGTGTCAGTGGGTTTTCATAAATGTTCATGTCCGAAATAGAGAGGTCAGAAACCCTGACTGTTTTGTCAGAAACATTTTTTTTTAGTTATTTCATTTTCTACTTATTAAATCCTCTAGATTTAATCAGAATACTTAGCACTCAGTGATAATTCAGACATAATTTGGCTTGGCTTTTACATTTTGAAGAAGCTTCTTGGATGTTATTACAGAATTTCCCTGTTCTTACAGTGATTTCCAATAATTCATAATATCCTTATATTTTTTTTATATGTATAGTAAATATTTAGTTTTATATCACAGTACTGAAGAGTTTATCCCTGCTTAGAAATAAATAATTATGTAAATAATATCAATACCTTGGATTTTTGTTGCATCTAAGAGAGGTATTGTGACTGAATTCCATTTATAATTTAGGCATCCATCTGACATAGACTCTCTCAAAGTTCCCTTTTCAGTAGAAGAGACAGAATATGAGGAAGGACAAAATATATACCAACATAAGAACACTGTAGGAGATCATGGTTCAATAGGGAAAACCTTGGATGTGGTGTAAAACAGATTACCTTTTTGTTTCTGTTTGCTCTCTAAACCTACACCTGATGTTAGGCTCTTTGAGAAAAAGACAGTCCTTAAATATCTATTCCTCATAAATTTTTCAGGATGCGTTGCTTGCTGATTTAACAAAAAAATATTTTTATGAAAAAGAACAAGCTTAACAAACTCCCATTCAATTTTTACATAGTTTTAATTTTTCTAGTGCTTTCTAAAAATGAACCGCCCTTTTTTCAGTTCATATGACTTTTCAAACTGAAATATAGCTGAGAAAATATAAAACACTTAAAGTCAAAACAAAGTTAATTAGTGTCATAAGAATCATTAATTGATGAAATGTTATTTATATTTAACCTTTATGAGAGTTTTGCTTGTTCCCTACAATTTAACTTAAGATTTTGATGATATCTTTAAGTTCAGAAAGGCATTTTTCTAACTAGTTCCACCTATTACAATAATAATTGTAAAGTTCTGATCTCTATGGAAACTTTAGTTGGTATTTTAAAGTTACATCATAAGGATGAGAGATGACTCTATGTTTTCTAGAGTTGTTTTCCTCATTCTCATCACTTTGAAAAATGTGTTTGATGAGGAACACTAATACAATTCCCTGGACAGGAAACAAATATTATGTTAGAAAGCATCTGTCTTTAAGCTCAATAAGTGTTTTATTAATATTATTCTTGTCATTTTAAATGACCCCTTTTGGGGTCGTGAGGAAAGAAGGAAGGTTACAAAGAGAAAAAGAGGAAGAGTAAAAAGAAAGGCTCCAGAAGATTCTCCAACTTGCTTGTGTTTCTTTAACATTTTTGTTATATTGCTTGGAATGTTATTTGAAATTTCAGATTAGCTTTAACATCTATTCTGTAATAGATTAGATACTGGAACTATAATCCAAGTATGCACGCAAAAACAAAATTCAGGCTACTGGGTTAAAGCTATGTTATGGAGATTAATGTTACCCTGGGAATAATTTATTCCTACAGGCAAATTCATATGCTTTAGAATAATTTCAGATATTTCTATAGACTTTACTAGAACAAAATGACAGAAAATTAGGAAAATTAGAAAAGAGAAAAAAGTATATAAGCAAAAAGTATGTTATTTTGAAAAATGAAATCCCATGTATCCATAATGTTTTGCTTAATTTATCACTTTTCCATTGCTAAAAAGCTAGTTCTGCAATTAAAAAGTTTGTACTGAGAGGAATAGCCACCACTTTAATCAAGTGAGCTTTTCAAATTACATAAGGCAGTAATTTTCAGACTCTGTCCACAGAAAACTCTTCCAGGTGGTAAAGGGATATTTCTGTTCTATTCTGCTACTGTGGTAAAATACTTGGTTAGGTTCCATAGACTGTAATTACAGGATGAATTTCCAGATTTTTTTTTTCCATTAAAGCAGTAATCTTTCTTCATCTATTGCAGCTGTTTCATATCTTCTGATTTTTTCAAAGTTTTAATACATGTTCTTTTTCATTATGAGTAAATGTTAGGTGGTAATCAGATTATGGAACTATTTGGAGAAATACAATTAAGAAATGAGTCTTGAACACTCATATGATTTTTAGAAAGGGATTTTATAGTTATTCATTTTCCTCAGAGAAGTTTGGTTAGTTAAAAATAGTCTTGAATATGCTGTTTATTTCACCTTGGAGACAGAAAACTGCTGTTATTGCTTCGTATCTAACCTACTTATTTGAATCAATGTATTTAAAGAGGTGAAAACCACTAAAGGATGAGGGAAGAAGGTTTGAGAAAAAGGTGGCTGTGGAAGAGAGCCTTAAGCAATATGTTACTTGCAGAAGGGAAAAAGTCGTTGATCATTTGCACCTATCTGCTTAGCAGGTTTCCACTTCACCTTCTGGGTTTCTCCCTCTATTCCCACATTTCATCCACTCCCTCCTCTGTTCTGCTGAATGTTACTTGCAGATAAATTTTAAATTAAGGAGATGTTGATGGCTGGTGCGAAGTAGGATTGACAGTGAGGAGGAAAAAAAAAGAATGTCTTGCAGGGATAAGACAAAGATTAACCATTGTAATTTGGGAAAACAAAAATTGGCAAACAGGCTACTGTTTAGTGATACTGTTTTCAAGTAGATACCTCCTGACAAAGGTGATGAAAGAGGTGACAGAGCTGCATGCTCCAGAGCTGCACCTTCCTTTAATATCTGTGGAAAGAGAGTCTGGCAAATCACAGAAGATAGTTTCACAGATCATTTTTACCAGGAACACTACTAGGCACCAGTTAATGCTAAATAATATTTATGATGATAACCAAAGTTAAAAACGTACATCAAAGAAGCAAACATACCAGAAGACGGGTCTAAAAAGAGTACTTTGGAGAAACTCAAGCAATTAATAAAATTTAGAGTTCTTTGTTGTACCATTTTCTTGCTAGCCATTCTCCTCTCTTACCCAGAAAATAGAAAAGGCCTGTAATTCACTACAGAAATTGTCATAATGCACTTAATTTGATTCATTCCTGTGTATACTCGTATTATGTCCAGAGTCAGCCTTGTTATTTAAGAACATTAATATTCTTCGAAGAAATCTGCCCCATCACAGTGAGTGACTGGCTGGGTTAATGGCACATGGCACAGCTTCTTCTAGTTGGTCATTAATCTCCAGGAAATGCCCTGTGCCTTAATTTTTATTGCTTAATTAGCAACCTCATCTATCTAAACAAGTGGCATATGACCTGAAATAACAATGTACAGAGCAACAGTCATTTTCTCAGAGCTTTTAAGCTATACTAGAGGCAGATTCCATGCAAGTAAATCAAGGCATAGGCAGTACGTATCTATTCAAGTAACTTAGAGATGTGACACTAAAGTAATATTCTGCAGATATGATCATCAATAAAATTACATGATCAGTCTTTTCTCAGAGTTGTGGAATGTCAGTAGTTTAAATCAGTGACTAAACTGATGCCTGTTATTTAAAGAGAGAAGGCTGTGTTTGCATTATTCCTCTTACAATTCAGTGTTCCATATTTCTAATTGATATTGCCATTATATTTTCAATCTGACAGTGGTTAGCCGTGTTTTTAAATCACCGCACGATCTGCATAAACACACACACTTAAACTCAGAGTACATTCCTACATGGAATATAAACTAGCATTATTGCATAGAACTTGGGTCATGGGAATCTATACTTCGCACTTGTGGCCATTAACCTTTTCTCTCTCTGCTTTGTTTATTTTCCACATTCTTTCTCTACTTAAAAATTACTTCTTTGGCTTGTAACTCTTTATAACGGAAACCAATTTTTGATAAGTGCATGTATGGTACGTAACCCACAGGGGACTTTTGTACAGGTCTGGGAAACTGTGTACAGAAAAAACTCAGTACATCATCAAATAAATTTAGAATCTGAAAGTCAACTTCTGCCTTTGTAATTGACTTTATAAATAAAAAATAAATGCTTTATTTTTTATTTTGAAGACAGAAAATAAATACAAAAGATCTGTTAATATTTCAGTTTGCATCTTCTATATTTTGATATTGCTTGCCTAGTAATATCTTGACTCATCTAATGCTTTTCCATGTGAAATAATAGTGTTGCACAAATAAAATCTTGACTGGTTTCTGTTTTCCTAGTTTGTTTGTTTGTTTGTTTTTTTCCCTAAAAACATTAATGTTAGGCGTTCATCATCATTATAATTCAAACTCTGCGAATGGGAATAGATTCAATGACTTACAAGGGCTCAGGTTCATGGGAATTATTTTCTAAATGTAATTTTTGTGAATTCAACAGTTGTGTACTCTATTATTAAAAAGAAAATTAGATTGCTTGGGTTACAAACCAGATACACTTCATAAATGGGTATGGTTCAACACATGCAGAGTCTGAGTCCTGTTTCAGTAATAATTTTCCGCACATTTCTTTGAATCATCAAGTTGCAGTCCAGCTGTTCTACTTTGCTTTGTAATAACACTGAAATTCTGGATATTGTAATCTATATTGCCAATATCGATCTGCTTAAAATACTGAAGAGTACCATTATGAAACTGGGGACAGAACAAACAAAAACCTTAGTATGCTCATTTTTGCTGTGCTATTGGATTTTGTCAGCTTCCATGAATTTGAAATACATATACATATTATACATTTGTCCAGTTTTAGTACAGCGTAGTAGTAACAGAAAAGTTGTGAAACCTAGAATGGAAGCTAGTGTTGTCCTAAGCATGCACAGAGCCCCTTAGTATCTCTACATGATTTTATTTTAATTCAAAAAGTATACAAGACATTCAATTGATTTGAACTATTGAACTTCTATTGCTGAGTGGACTTCAAAGTCTGTTTTGCATTGACTATCTGTTTATTCACATTAAAAAAAAAAAAAAAAAAAAAACAATAAAAGAAAATAAACAGCTTCCTTTAACTAAATAAATTTCTATCAAAAACACACAACATAAAGGTTGCTAAGAGAGAGCTTAACCTGTTTTATGGAAGTCCATATAAAACTTCTGATAAGTTAAAAAAAATGCTAGCAAGACCAAATTTACCTCATAGTTGAGGAGATACATAACTAATTTTGATCCATAACAATATAAAAATCAAGTTATATATGAGTACAAACCTGTTTCAGTATATAGGCAACAAAAATGCATTCATAATTTACCATACTCTATGAATGTCATGGGTGTAATGGTTTCCTTTAAGCACTTGGCAAACATAGCTAATATGTATTCAAAAAAGTAATTTTCCAATCAGAGAACTATTTCTTGTAAGCATACATGGAAAGAACTGTCAGGAATGCAATGCTTTCTCTGCAGTTCTCTGCTATGTTCACGCAGTCAAGACAGAAGCTTTAAATGCATAGGAAATTAACAGCTGGCATCAAATTCATGATTAGATATGGAAAGATCATCTTCTTGTGAGAGCAGACGTTCAGTGTTACATAGCTGTAGTTGTTAGTTTTCTCTCTTGTGTCTTTAAGCAAAACCCCTTTAAAGTTTAAAGCGGATTTCTGCAAACTTCTTAAAACAAAATAAATCTGTAACGCAGAGATTCATATGATAGACAAAATTACCTATTTTTTATTTTTTAATCTGCATGTTCCTGTGCTCCTAATAAGTAAGGGAAGATAGACGTAGCTGAACAGATAATAGTTTACCATGCCTCTAACTGTATTTCTCTCCTATTCGTGTAATTTTGGCTTGCTTCTTGTCTCTATGAGAACAGGTTGCCCAGAGAGGTAGTGGAATTTCCTTCTCTGGAGACTCCACAACCCACCCGGATGCCATCCTGCACAATGTGCTCAACAGGGGGTTGGACTGGATAATTTTCAGAGTTACCTTCCAACCTCAGAAATTCTGTGATTCTGTGAAGTGTGGATAGCTTCTGTTTTCACGTATATGACCAGATATGCTAAGACTTGGAGGAGAAAAACAGATAATATACAACTATGTTCTATTTCTAATACCAATTCATTATAAATAAGTAATTATTGGTATATATGTAGAATGTAGCTGATTAATGCTACTCTTCTTCAGTACTTTTGTCTGTATCCACACTGCTTAAATTTTGGAGAAAGATGCATTCAAATTTAGCTTTATTGCCATTGCCATGGCATTTTGAGCAAACAAAATGGCACAGAGAGAGTGTGTTCACATACCATTCTTTATGTATTCATCCATCAAGAGGAATATTCAGGATTAATGTTCAGTTCAACTTTGCCTTTCATTATTAAATGCACTTCAGATAAAGCATCTGCTAGTTATACTCTTATTTCATCAATATTTCGATAATGGAAGTTTTAAGAACTTCAGTAATGTAGACTGCTTTTTGGAGACATTATATTTTGAATGGCTCTTGAATGTGGAGGAATTTTTTATTTGTAGGTTTTAAGTGATATTTGTTCCAATGTAAAATTATCAACGAGGACAACAAAATTTAGATATTATATATATTTGGGAAAAGGCATATCTTTCTGTCTAAAAATTTCAGCTATAAACCAGTAAGGTACCATAAACAATAACACAGTTCTTGTTTCTTAAAGGACATGTTTATAATATGAGGGGAAATAATTGAGATAGATACATTTTTCTGTCTTTTGCTATAAACCACATGAATTTATTGGCTAGAAACCAAAGAGAAAAATAAAGGGTTGTGATAAAATCATGTCTTAAGCACAGAAACACAAAAGTTAGAAATAGCATGTCTTTTTCCTTTCATTGGTTAGCTTTTTGAAAAGTGGATCAAAATAGTGTAGACATGCATTCTGCTGCCTTATGCAGATGAATTATCAAAATGCTATGTGCCAGTTTACTTAAGTAGAGATCTAACAAATATTTCTAGAGACACATGCACAAGACAATCTTTAAAATCCTTTTTAGATAATTAAAGATTAAATAATTCAGTATTATGAATGCTATAATACTAAATAATACTAATAATATTTATAGAATCTCAAGTAAAATATTTAAAATAATTACTTTTTTACAATGTTTTCATCAGTGTGATTTTATTTTGAAAGATTACAGGTGCACCAGATTAATTCCTTATTACCAGATACAGTGGTAACTAATCCTATAACTTCCTAAATACTGTGTATAATTGGGTGATAAGGTTGTGGTTAACTCATTTGTAAAAATTCGCAAAGTAATAATTATAAAAAAAATGCGAACATTTGATGTGTATATACTAATCAAGAATATGTATGAAATGTACCACACACTTCATATGATTTAGTGGATATTTGGCAGTATTTTATATGAAAAATTGTGAAGCAGAACTTTGTGGAATTGTAAAAATTCTAGCCTTACACCTCTCTGGGTCTTAGTCTCCATTTAAACAGTTTTGATTATACTAAAACTATTTCCTTTCACATATGTCGCATTCTAAAAATGTTCAACATTATGTAATTGGAAATTACTTAAGAATACTGTATATTAACAGTTATACTGTATGTTCCAAATGCTTCTCAGTGCAGAAAAAAAAAAAGCTCTGTTTAAGTTTTAATTAATTACACTGTTATCCCTTGTCATATTCTCACCATATACATGGAACACAGCTAAGTGTTGCAGCTGCGAGTCGGACTCTGTCATTCAGTTTCTATTGCTAACTTTAGAAGGTTATTCTTTAATTTACACTGATGGCATAAAAAAGAGCAGCTCCAAGTCAATGGCAATGTCCAAAGAATTTTAGGAAACAAACCAAACTCTGCTGAAGACAGAGAATTTCATTAGGCTTTGTATAAAGAATAGAAGTTAAGAAAAGAAAGAGTTTCTTTCTTCTGTGTTGTCATATGTTATGTACAGGTGTTTTTGATTTTTGCCAAATGAACACTGCTTTTACCTAAGTGAGAAATGAGGCAGAGTTTAATTAGTTTCCTATTCATTAAAGCAGGTGAATGTTGAGTGCCATTTTAATAAGCATGAAAACCAGACAAAAATGATACTATTTTGAAGGAATTGGCTGATGCAGTTGCCAAGCCACTCTCCATCATATTTGGAATGTCGTGGCAATTAGATGAAGTCCACAGTGACTGGAAAAAGGGAAACATCACTCCCATTTTTAAAAAGGGTAGAAAGGAGGACCCGGGGAGCTATAGACCAGTGAGCCTCACCTCTGTGCCTGGGAAGTTTGTGAAGCAGATCCTCCTGGAAACAATGTCAAGGCACATGCAGGTGGAAATGATCCAAGACAGCCAGTATGGCTTCACCAAGAGCAAATCATGCCTGACCACTCTGGTGGCCTTCTATGATGGAGTGACTGCATCAGTTGACAAGGGAAGACCAAATAATGTTATCTACCTGGATGTCATCTAAGCTGATCAGAGGGCTGGAGCACTTCTCTTATGAAGAAAGGCTGAGAGAGATGAGGATGTTCAGCCTGACAAAAAGAAACCTCCATGGAGGTTTCATTGCAGACTTGCTGTACTTAAAGGGATCTTATAAAAAATGATGAACAACTTTTTACTTGGGCAGATAGGACAAGAGGGAATGATTTTAAATTAAAAGAGTGGAGATTTAGATTAGATGTTAGGAGGAAATTCTTCATTCAGAGGGTGCTGAGGCACTGGAACAGGTTGCTCAGAGAAGCTGTGGATGCTCCATCCCTGGAGGCGTTCAAGGCCAGGTTAGGTCAGGCCCTGGGCAACCCAATCTAGTTGGCGGCATTCCTGTGAATGGCTGGAATATGAATATCAATACCAAACAGTATATAGTTTGTTAGGAAATAAGTTAAGCTTTTAGGCTGGTGTTTTGTGAGGTGTTTCCATCCTTTCCAACTCACGAGTCCATGTGTGAAAAAGTGAACTAGAAAATGTAAGTTGTTAAAAGATATCACAGAATCACAGAATTTCTAGGTTGGAAGATACCTAGAAAGAGATCATCGAGTCCAACCTCTCACCTAACACTAACAAGTCCTCCACTAAACCATATCTTATATAGAAACCATATTTATATAGCAATGTATATAGCATGTGTCTATAAAAGAAGTGATTAATTATTTATATAAATCTATCCATCTCCACACGTGGATCCTAAAAGACAAAATATGATTAAGTACCAAGTCACTGATAAAATTAAGTTTTTGTTGTTGTTGTTTGTTTGTTTGTTTATTTGTTTATTTTCTTGGAGCACCTACAAAATAGGATATCCCAATGCAAAGAATATTCTGAGCATGTGAACTATAATTCTAAGCTACAGCCACTGCGTATAAAATTAAGGAACAAAGATCTTCAGGATACATCCATATTTCCTACTAGCACTCTCTCTCTTTTGTCATTATACAGCTTCAACCACTCGATATCTATGCAGATACTGATCTCAGGAAAAGAGCACTGTGAATAGTGCAGTTGTTAACTGACATAAGGAGGGGTGAAGTGGATGTCATTTCTGTACTTTATCTCATGGCATCTTATGAGATTCACAGTGGCTTACTACAGATATTAGGAATGGTAGGAAAAAATTAGATTGCTTCTAAGTACTAGAAGTAGATATTTGGTTTCACCATAGTATAAAAAAATGTTGAAATAAATTAATTTGTGAATTTCATGCTGACTGATATTACTGAAAGTAATAAAGTAAAATATTTTAATTACATCCTGTAATGACGTAGACTATTAAATAAAAATGTTAACATCTTCCTAACAGTGAAAACTAAAGTAATGTACAAATGTATGTAAGATTTTGATCACAGAGACTATTAAGTTTGTTTACAATATTATTCTTAAGGATTATAAGTGCTCTATGATTATTTAGTTTTAAGGCACTCTCAAATGCCAGGCATGGATTTACTCATGAAAGTTTTAATTTCTAAAAGGTTTAAGAATTGTGAGTAGAATATTTTTGAAGAAGATATATATTTTTGCTGCCTAACATTACAAGTGAAAAAAGTGCACTTGGGAAGCTCAAACACAGATCCTATCCTATCATCTATGGCTCTGTGGGGAATTCTTCATCAAAATCCATTAAATGTTAGGTATGAATCTAACTCTTAATTTGAGTTCTCATGATACTATTTGCTGAAAGTATATTACCAGTATAATTGATAGAATTAAGTTTTAGCAGCAAATTTTCATTATTTAGGAAATTAGCATATTTAAGACCAAAGTCTGGCTCATGTTATCCTAATGGTGATCTTATTTAAATGATGAAATTTTGTTTATTTAAATCAAGTTATGAACATTTTTAACCAAATATATGGTATGAATGTATCATGGGACTTGTGCTCTGATAGCACTTTCAATAGATTTGCAAAAATAAAAAATAAATATATTCACCACAGACTGATCCAAAAATATAGAAGGATCCTGTAATCTCAGAATAGATTTGAAATACCATGTTAACTTGAAAGTTTTTTTTTCCTCAAAAAATATCACACAAATGTAAATAAATGCACCCTTAGCTCATATAAATTGACATGGTTCTATTAATTTCAGTGAAGCAATACAACATTAAATCAGATGTGGCCTTAAAATACAAACAAATCCCAACAGTCACATACAGTAATTGCGCTAGTTTAAAAGATCATGAAATACTGTGATTTGTAGATAATGATACGGAGTTCTCATAAATGACAAATTTACAGGGAGATGGGATTTTTCCCGGATGCATCACTTTAGTTTTCACATGCATCTTTTAAAAGTTCTGGTGCCACCAGTATTTATCTGGCTCAAATCTCTGGTTAAATTATTTTGCTAATTGCAGAGCTGCCTTCAGCTGAACACAAATATTACCCTGTGCCAGTATATTCATGCTGGCAGGAACCTTGCATGTTAAGGAGCCAGAAATATAGAAAGGTCCTAGACTGTTACTTTTTTTTAGAGCCATTCATGAAAATTCTTTCTAATAAGGGAACGATATAACATGCTGCAGGTAGATTATGCCTGTATTTACTTCTTTTTTTACTCCATACTTGAACTGTCTTCACCGTAGTAAATACAATAGCTTCTAATTTATGCAATTGTGAATTTAATTAAAAAAAATCAAGCCCTGAGTAAACACACACAATAGTGTGCAGTGTTTCAAAAATGCTGATCAAACATCACAGATTTATTGTCATAGACAAAATGTGCTGAATATTGACAGACTTTATGAAGCATGGCAGTAGTTTTATCTGTGTATGTAAAGGTATATTTAAAACACATTATTGTATGATTAAAAATGGTTCAATAAATTTTGATAATGGAAACTGTAGGTTAGTAGGCATGCTCTTTAAGAGCAAAAAAAGACACCTTTCTATGGCTTTAGCAGGACCTGGAAACAAATCTTAATACATGCAGCAGGTATACAGTGTTTTTAAGGAAATTTTGAGAAAGAAACTGAATTATAAGTGCACTTGGATAGTTGGAATGAAAGGTTTGTCCACTGGGGAAGGTTACCACTAGTTATGCTTTAAGTCCAGTTGACTAATCAAAAATTTTGAGGCTGGAAAACTAAGCAGTAACTGGAATGGTAAAGTGTTTCCTGGCACATTGAAACTACAGAGTAGTAAATGGTAGAGTCATAGAATCATGGGGTGGTTTGGGCTTGGGATCATCTAATTCCAAACCTTTGCCATGGGCAGGGACTGTTCAGGATGGTTGAAATTGTTCACTGATGATTTGACCTGAGGAAAAAAAAGCAAAACACCACACCACAAATTATAACGTTTTGCTGATTTTCTGACTTAGAATGTATTGTTTCTCTGATATTTTAATAGCCTAATTGACAGAGGTCTGTTTTTTGTTTATCTTAGTAACCTTGAGTATTCTCTAAAAGAAAACAAACAAACAAACAAAAAAAAACACTAACACAAACACACACACACACACAAAACAAACAACCTCCAAGCTTTTAAGCATGCTTAACCTAAGACGTGTAGCTGAGAAAAGCTATAGATGTACTTTATCAAATTTTAGCCATTACAGATAATTTGGTGTTACAAACTACCATAGAAGAATATTTCTGACCCAGAAATCTAGGAGAGGAGATTTAAATGAGGGCTGTTATACACCATGATACATAGAAAGCGAGGAGCCAAATTTATGCATTTCAATCATTTCTCCTCTGAAATCAAACCTGGGAATACAAAAATGGCAATAGAAATGGAAGTAAAAGCAATACTACTGAGCATGAAATTAATCAAGGCTGGCAAGCTTGTCAATTTTATAGCACACCTTCTGGAAGCATTTACAATGCTAATACATTTACGTAAAGAGAGACTTGTGATTTTAAAAGCTGCTGTGTCACACTTCACTTTCACCAGAATGCAGCAATCCCTTGCCAATATAGACATATTGCTCAGTATAATGTGAAATTGCAAATCAGCTGGACACATCCACATGTAGTCAAGCAGAAAGGCTGTTTGTTAATCAATATGCTGAGCAGCTATTAAGAAGAGAATGCTATATGACACAGGAAAAAGCTGGAAATTGATCTTCCTGATAAACAGGCTTTTCACAAGTGAATATGTGAAAAGCAGTGTTGGAATCTACATGTGTATTTTTTTTCTCTCTTTCTGTTTTTGTTGTTGTTGTTTTTAAAGAATGCAATAAATGCCATTGAATGCAATAAAATTAAACACTTAACCTCTTTGCTTTAAGTTAAACATTTAACCTCTTTGCTGCATACTACCACTGTTCCAAAGTGTGATCAAACAAGAGATGCTCTATAAAACAGAAAAGCTTGACCATGTAAAGCTATGCAGCACAATCAAAAAGTAAGATCACCATCACCTGTCATTATAGTCTTTGGCCCATTTTTTTATACTTATACTTTTTATACTTAAAAGTTCCCAAATATACTTCCCTCAGCAGCATAGAAAATAAATAATGCATCCAAAGCCTCTCATCTTAGTATTTGATTTTTATCTTTAGCATTTGATTTGAATTTTATTTGTGTACCTTCAAGGAATGATATGCTGATAGAGTTGTGTTGTAATGACTTGAGCAGAAATAATGTCTTTTGTCTATCTGTCTTTGCTGTATATAAATCCAGAATAAGGTCAGTATCACTTTATAGAAGATGAACTTTACTTCCTTTACATTATATTTCCTTTTCTTCAGGAAAATGTCTCAATTTCTGTTGTCAAGAGCAAAGTACACCAATTTTTAATTCTCATTTCCTTGTGGAATGTTGAAGTGGGAATGATTCAGAATTCCCAAACTGTACAAACTTGAACAGATAAAAGAAAAGTCATAAATTCCATTTACCAATTCTATTTGGTGTATGTGTACTTAAATGATAGAAGAAAGGGGAAAAAAATTCTACTTGTTTGGAAAATGCTTTTAGCTAATGAGATTGCTGAGCAGCCATGCCAAACAGTTAAACACTTGTACATTTTAATGCAGCATTTGCAGAATACTTATTTCTTTTGGTGCAGTTTCATTGAGCAGAAAAGGGTTAGGTATTTTTGTTAGCTTGTTAGGTATTTTTTTAACAAGGCAGTTTTTCATTAATAAGGTCAGTGGGTCAGTGGATTAAATTGAAGTGACTGTTAAAGTTGTATCATAAAATTCAAGAAATCGTCCTGTTTGGAAGAAGATGGGCTACATTGTGGGCTTAATTGTGCAGACAACAATAATTGTGCAGACAACAATAATTGTGTAATTACATTATTTATTTCTTTTTCTCTTATTTCGTACAATGTAATAATTCTAAAAAGCCTGTATGAACCTTCACAGTATGAGCTACTATATATTTCTATAGACATTTATGAGCTCTGATAACCTCTAACATCCACTAGCAAGTAGATATTTTCTCCAGATTTCACAGTATTTCCTTTATATTTACAACTCTCTATCTCTCTTTGTTGATTTTTTTTTTTTTAATTCTGTGCCGAGTTTCTCAAACACCACTGAATCTTTCTTAGTGCAGGAAATAACTGCACGATTCCCTTCTGTGTAATGCATCTCAATACAAAGCTGTAAACTATATGCACACTGCATAAAGTTGTTTGTCTTTCATATTTTTTCCAATAACAGGTTTAACTTTCCCTTATCATATACTATATGAAGCCATTTCCATTTCTGTCAGTGGTGCTAGTTTTATACTAACCCAGTATGAAAACTATGGTCATAGAAAAATGTCTTTTGACTTCAGTGATCTTTGAATTAGATTACTTATGTCTTGATATTTTTGTTAAATAATACTTTGAGTTTATTTGCTGATACCTTTTTCAGTTATCTTTATTTGCCTTAGTAATTACAATAAGTTGTATTTTGGGGTTTATTTAATACCAGTGGTGTAAAGGGGTTATCTGAATCCTGTGCAACTTCTGCATAACCAGACATAAAGATTATATTGGAATTAATTAAGTTTCTGCAAAGACATTGAGAGTGCAAAATTCATTCATAAGTTTGCACAGATGAAACCAGAGGCACAGTCTGCAGTATAGCGGTGTGCCATTGCTAATAATGAATAAAAAGAGAAAAATAGATTGACTACAATTCTTGAGATTGTAGTCTGTGAACTGCCAGGCAGGCAATTATAAAGGTACCCTCCTTCTTATGAACAAAACAGAACTGAAACAATACTCAATGTAACAGCATCATCATCACGTCATTCTGCAATATATGAAAAATTGCTTAGGGTGAACATAAGATTTTAGTTCTTTCTAAATATGTGACTCCAGGTGAATTTTAAAATAAGATAAATCAGGAGGTAGGTAAACCAGCCTTGATTCCAGGTTTTGATGTATATGTTTAAGTAGCCATCCAACTACTAAGCAATCTTACTGCAGTTTGTGCAGGTTCTGTATGCATATGACTGTGAACAGGAGAAAAAATGAACTGCTATTTTTATCATCAGACAAATGAAATTAATGACAGGATTGATAAAGTTACAGTAGGCAGTAGATAATGCTATGCTATATTTCAAAATAATTATTAATGTTACAAAATCATATTAAAGTTTTACTTCTAAGATTAAGGACAAAAACGTTATGAAAAGATGAGTAAGTTTTCTTTTCTTTATGATTCCTGAGATGCTTATGGTAGCTTGTATATATTAAACTGTTTGAAGAAGAGAGGCTTTATAGAACATAGATAGATACATATTTATAGGAACACTGTTCAGTGTGAGCTTTGTAAGAAATTCAATGCTGTATGGTATTTCTTTCACGTGTGTGACTGGTATAAAATATAATCATATTAGTTTAGTTTTTCTGTTTGTTCTTGGATTGTTATCTAGAACTGTAACTAAATTTGGGGCTTGTTGAATTGAAGCAGAAATGAAACTTGTGAGCTCTGTGAAGAACTTCAGGTTTTAACACTTGAAAATAAAGATGTTGAAAGGAACCAGCAGTACATCTTTATAAGATATGCAATGCCTCTGATACTCAGCAGGTTTTATGGCTGTGAAAAACAGTTTCATGCAAACAATGATTATCTAAGACTAGTTTTTCATACCAGCCTCCTCTCTGAGTTATATGCCACCTAAATTCAATGATTTAACAGGCACAGAAAAAGCAAGACCTTCAAACCTGTTATCGATACCTCTTCATTCTCTTGACATAGCTGCTGCTTTCCTTCTTCAGCAGTATGATCATATTCTGCAGATCTTTTTGACGGTCATTGTGCGTATTTCAAAGTTATTAAAAAAAAAAAAAAAGATTTTTATTTCTCAGCACGTTTTCCCATGGTGCTAAAGATTCTGTAAAAATGTTTGCCTTGTATTTTTTTTTTTAATGTTGTTGAACAAACCCATAAATAGATAGTTAGATAGGTAGATAGATATGTTAATAAACAGTCTTCAAGTTCACTTTTAAAATTCTAAAAGTGTTTTCTATCATCAAAATTATGTATTTATTGGATGGGGGCAAATACTTTAAGGAACAAACACAGGGGCAACAAAATTTAAAATACTAATTTTTACACATTATTTTGATTATGTGGAAGTTTTGTATCAACCTGTATACTTTCTAATTTGATTTAACAATCTATTATATCATTCAAATACATAATTAAAATTAACCTGCAGTTCATGTTAACACAAAATAAATCAGTTAGAAATCTAATGAGAAAATATTTGGATCTATAGATTTTCCTTGTTTTCTTCTAGTCATAGGTAAATGAAATTATCTTTTATATCTTAGTATCTTCATTTGTAAGGTGGGCCTGATATGGATTGGTTTTAGTTACTGCTCCTAAAATATGTTCATGCCCCCTAATAATGCTATACAAGAATTGTTTGCACATGGAAAATATTACAGACCTTGATGTTAAGCTGGAAAAGACAATAAAACAATTACTCTCCTTAAAAGTTGCAAAACTTTGAAACTTTTTTTTTGCAACTAAAAGTTGCAAAAACAGCAACATGTTTCCCTGCAAACATTTGAAACTTCATCTTTGACCTGAAAAAAGGAAATTGTCCTTTGTACTTTCTGTAAGACTTGTTTTTATTTTGCAGAAGCTGTGTCTCAAGCTAAAGGCCAGAAACCTTATTTATTTGCCTACTATTTTTGATCAGAAACTATACATATGTTGAAAAGAGCAAACTAAAAGCTTCCAATAAGACTTTTGAGATGTTTGCTAAAGAAACCTTTGACATTTTACTTAAGCTAAAAAAGTGAAAGACATATAATCTTTGTAGTTTAGAGAGCAAATGGTTGAAAGATAGTATTAGTAACAAAAAGTATTTTCCTGTTCATAATGCTGCCAGTGTGGATGCAGGACAAACAAAAAGCTAGGGAATTCAAGCAGAGTAAGAAACAATACGTGACTTGAAATTTAGATAATCCAAGGCTGAGTACATAGACTGGTTTTGGAAGAAAATGGAACTGGCTCAAACTATAAAGTCTGGTGTCTATCAGATAGATAGACAACATTCTAATTCTGATGTGTCTGTTTAACATTTTAAGAGAAAAGAATAGTCCTATAAGCAAGTAGCTTTCTGTTAAGAAAATGTAGATGGTGGTGAAAAAAAAGCTTCCATTTCCCCTCACCACAGTGTTGAACATTTCATCGCTGAAGCAGAGTTTCAGGCTTTTTTTTTTTTTTTTTTTCCCTTCATGATGCTTGTAAAAACAATAATACATTTGCAATAAGGCTGGAGAATTACTACATTTTTTTCTGTCTCCTCCAATGATAACATTTTTTTGGGGATGAACATCAGTGCAAACATCATCAGAAATGTGGCCTATAGATGTTTTGTCTGTTACTCTGCAGCCTATTCCTCTAGTTTTTGATGCTCTGTAGAAACATAGACATTCTAGATGGATTACTAAATAAACTTCAGATATGTAAAGTAGCTATGACCTTAGCTAACAGGGTAATTGCCATACACAGAAATATACAGAAAATGCATTTAAACTATTTTGCGATGCAGTGTCAAATGAATAACGTAAAACAACACTTTTTTAAGTGGAACAGAATAGAAAAATATGCACAGCATTAAATGATATAGGACCATATAGCTCCATTCACTTGTAGAGGATCTGAACTGGTATCAAAGTTTCCATGAATGTCAAACATAACTGATAAATGGCCAGTAGCATTGAATTTGTAAGGAGAAATAACATGATAATAACTGAAGACACTCTAAGAGGTAAAGGTAGTAAACAAAACACTTTTTCAAAATGTGTAACTTTCAAAGTACATCTTTGGTGATTTTATTTATTTTATTTTATTTTATTTTATTTTATTTTATTTTATTTTATTTTATTTTATTTTATTTTATTTTGCCAAATTGTACCAAACTTAATGGATTAAAAGAGTAAAGGAAAGAAAAACAGGGTTTCTGAGAAGAACAACACAAATTTGGCAACTAATAAGCCAGATTCTGCTGAGCAACTAAAATATGTATTTTCTTGTTATTTGAAGAAGAAACAGAAGGCATCATCTCAGAGACAGATACACTTTCCTGTGGGAAAGAAAAATGTCAAAGACTTTGCTGATATGCTGGAAAAGACAATAAAGCAGTTATTCTATTTGAAAGTTGCAACGCATTAGACCCAGGTGAATTTCATACCACAGTGCTGAAGGAAATAGCAAGAAAAATAGTTAAAATATCAGATACGTGTTTTGATGATTTCAAAACTCATAAGAACAAGGTATCTTATAAAGGCTATCAACTTAACTATGTGATATTACATGTAGCAAAACATTAATATCAAAGGAAGCAAATAATTACAGTTTAAGGAGTAACACATTTTTTTTTTTTCTCTAGTAACAACAGCTAGCTGACTTGCTGCTCCCTACTGTCCCAAAGTATAATATTGATTTCCAAAAATCAAAAAGATCAATTTTAAAATTTTTTCTTCTGATAGCTTTTGCCATATAATGTATGCCTTTCAGTAAAAGATTCAGCACACCACAAAACTTTATTAAAAGTTTAGCAGATGTCTAATACTTATTGAAGGCAATATAAAACTTAAAAATCTAAACACCTTAAGTGTGTGGTTTCACATGCTCTAGCAAAATACTAATTTCTACATTCTTGCAAGCCTGCTTCAGAAATTGCATTATGAGCTAAGTACCAAGATCACCAGAAAATCTTGTCCTCTTAGACATTAGACCAAACTTCTGGCAATGTAAGTAAATCTCTGCCTGTAGATGATGAAATCCTTTTGGATGAACTGATTGCTAGAATCAAAATTTTTTATTCAAAAATCATAAAGCAATCTGTGATATTTTAGAATTACACTGAGACATAAATATTGTCAGCAATGAACATCCAGAGAAAAATTTTTAATATCCACATCTTCATTTGTGAACTAAATAATTATTTCATATGTAATTTCATAAACTCCTGTAGCTGCTATGTGCCAAAACAATGATGCTTTTTGAAGTACAATCTACAGAAAAACTATGAACACTTTAGTGTAAAGATTAGATTATGAAAAAAATAATATTTTTAACAAACTTAGTTTACTGTGAATGTTGGCAAGCAATTGATTTGCCTGTTCTTTGAACTTCCATTTTTCCATGTAAAGTTAGGCAAATGTTTTTATAGGACAAAAGAAAGAACTAATATATGGATATGAAAGCTAAACGAGTGAATAAGTCACGTGTAATCTTATAAAAACTCTATATTTTAGATGAATTATAGAAATCTTTAGAAAAAAAAAAAGTAAAATTTATAATGTACTACCTACATGTTATTTAGTTTTTTCATGCTTCTGGATCAACCAAAAAATATGGTATAATTACTTAGTACATAATTATCCTTACTGCATATAATAAAGCATGTATTGTCTATACAGAAATCAGCATACTTTTCAATGCAAGCAAAAATTTTCAGATGGGTAAGCTGCCTGTGTTACTAACTTGATTAGAGATATTTCTTGATGTCAATACATGTGGTAAATGCATGGTCTTAACTTTTTGGAATTACGAATCGTGTCTCTTAGTCTTCCATCTAACACACCTGTTGTGAGTTTATCGCAACCAGCACTAAACAGCACTAAACACCCTTGCAGCTGTTCACTCACTCACCCTCAGAAGGATGGGGATAGTGTAGGAAGAGAAAAAGTGAAAAAACTCATGGGTCAAGATAAACAAGTTTAATAAGTGAAGGAAAGAGGGGAAAAAATAATAATAATTAAAAAAAAAAAAAAAAGTGATGCAAAGGCAATCACTTACCACCTCTCAAAGGCAGATTGATAAGTCTCCAAGTTACATTTGAGACATAGCCTCCCAGTTTTATTCCTGAGCATGATGTTATATGGAGTATCCCTTTGGCCAGTTCAGGTCAGCAGTCCTGACTGGTATGCTCCTTCTGTGGTATCCTCCTTCTTGCCTATCCCCAGCCTGCATGCTATGGGGGCAGAGTAAGAAAAAGAAAGCTTTGGCATAGTTCAAGCACTGTTTAACCAGAGACAAAACATTGTTGTGTTACCAACACACTTCTAGTCATGAATCCAAAACACAGCACCATATGGGCTACTATGAAAAAAGTTAATTCCATCCCAGCCAGACCTAGCATACCACTACTGTATTTATTGGTAGGTCATGTACATGAGTATTTTTGCTGGCAACCAATTCATTGCACAGTGTAAAATGCAATAAATTTTTACTGCCACAAATTAAAGTTTATCAATGCAAATTCAAAAGGCTCTGGTCAAATAGCAAAATAAACCATCTCATTATTGGCACTTCATCCTTAGCTTCCTTATGCGCTGTAGGACTATCTTGAATAGGCATTTTAAGCATTTAATACAAAAATGGTATATTCTTTACATTAATCTTATTCAAGACTTTGTTGTCCTTGTTGTAATACAAGAATTGGCACAATCTGATGAACTGCAGCTTGATACTTAGGAGATTACTGGACAGAAACAATCTTACCTCTCAAAGGATGTTTCCTTTGAGAACCTGTTTAAAGGTTGATGTTGTTTTAGAAGGCTGGAAGAGTGGGAACATAGTGCCAAATGTTAAAATGGCAAGAAAGAAAAGCCAAGTCTAGCTTGTCAGCTTAGCTTTAATTCCTGGAAGATTTTGAAGCATATATTCAAGCAAATGATTTGTTAGCAGCTGCAAAATAAGGAAGCAATGAGCAATAGCAGACATGTATTTGCCAACAAATTGCATTAAACCAATTCTACAACAATTTTTACAGACTGGCAAGAAGCAGTACATGTCATGCATTCTGAAAGATGTTTCAGCACTAACATGATATTCTCTTATGCAACTAGGAAATCTTGGGCTAGATTAAATTTCTAAATTGCTACTAAACTACATGCAAAGTTGGCTGGATAGCTGTGCGAGCTGTCAGTAATTCTTAGTAAAGTGAAAGGACAAGCCAACCACAGGTGTCTTTTCTGGAATCAGTTCTTTGTTTTTTTTTTTTTTTTTTTTAATCAGCCTGGATGGTAGAGCAGAGACCAATTTTACTAAATCTGCTGTAACACAGAAGGAAAAAACAGCATACTCAAGAACAAGCTTTGAATTCAAAATCAGCTTGACAAATTAGAGAAAAGGGCCAAAAGACTGGCTGAAATTCTGTGGCAACAAGAGAAAGGAGCTAGGCATAGGAATGAAACACGCTATAATACGCAAAAACACACTATAGAGAAAATCTGTTGAAATATTGTTTATTTTGAAAAGAATCTTGGAATCTGCCTGTACCACATTCTGAACAGGGAACAGCAAAGCCATTAAGTTTTCCATCTAAGAAGATGAACAAGAACAAGAATGAGAACAAGGACAAGAACAAGAACAAGAAGAATTAGAGTTGCATACCTTACAGGAAAAGTGACTAACGGAGGACCTGATACCAAAGATCAAGTTTGTAAAGGGGTGGTATAAGAAGCAAAGAAATTATCTGATCTTTTATGCCCATGGTGCATAGGAGAAAAAATAATGGAGTTTAATTGCAGCAATTAAGAGTCAGGAAGAACTTTCTAATGCTAAGAATAGTGAAAAACTGATCTGTTGGGAGAGGGGTGTGGAAGATAGATAAATGATAGGTAAAGATAAGATAGGTAAACTATGTCTCTGGAATGACAGAGACAGAAAATCTTACTGGATGGTTCTTTTTTTTTTTTTTTTTCTCATGATTTTAGGATTTCCTTCTCTTCATAATGACATTAATAATTACACTTAAGCATTCCTGGAACAGAGTAAAAGATCCTGCTTAACATCTGGTTGGTGGCTACAGAATGTTGTCTTCCAATACAGTAAATGTCAAAGATCAAATCTGCTAGTAGTTGTAATAATTTGTACCTGATCCTTTGAAGTTTAATATAAAATGTTAGCCTTCCAATTAGAAATAGTGTTTGTTGTTGTTATTCTTGTTTTTCTCATTCTCAATAGTTGGAATGTGGGAAAATTCTACTTGTTTCTACTTGGGCGAATAGCAGTGGTTGAGGGCTTCTACCCGAATGTGTTACTGCAAGGAAGGAAGGAAGGAAGGAAGGAAGGAAGGAAGGAAGGAAGAAAGGGTGAGTCAAAGGAGGGTGGTTGGCAGTTAAAGAGAAGCAGCTATGGTGCTGCTTTTCTGTAATGTTTAGAAAACAATAGGAAAAAAAAATGAAAAAAAAACCACCACCACCACCACCACAAACCATATTTCAGTTTACGTGGTTTGGAACATTACAGGACCGTTGTTAGCCCGGGAAATGGCAGAATGAAGTCTGAAACAGCATAGAACTTTTTGAACCTTTGTTGCTTCTCCCATCTCCCCTCTTTAGATCCTACAGTGAGATAAAGATGCAGCCTGTTTTTTAGATCCTATCGTGAGACAAAGAACTAAATGAGAAGGTCTATGCGAATTGTTTGTGTTTACGTCTTTCATGGAGTGGCTTGATGCTTTGGTACATGATGTTATTGTAATTAATAATATGTGGTGATGTTGTTCTGGTTGCTTTTTGAAGACCCTGTAGTTTGGACCCAACTGAACTGAATATTTCTCTTCCTTATTTCTCTCCTGAGAAAATTTCTCTTCATATATAACAACATTTCTTCTCTATTGCGCTTGATAAGAAGAAATTTTTTAACTTTCCTCTTGGTGGAAAAAAAAAAAAAAGTAAGTCTTATTTATTTTCTTATGTTTGCCATTTTGTCCTTCATATTAAATCTACAATTCTTTCTACAGGAGACAGAAAGACAAATCGTAAAAGGGAAAGTCTGCAAATAAATTAAATTGGCACATGGAGGCATTTCCTAAAAATAAGTACATTTATCTAGAGTGCAGGAAGATACTGATCTGTTTCTTTCTTCTTTCTGTCCTGCTCATTGACAGCAGCAGAGTTGCTTTTTAGTATGATAAAAAAAAAAAAAAAAAAAGTTGTCTAAATACAATGAAGAACAGCCAGAATTCTTAGAAGATGTAAGCATAAGATAGTAAATTACTTCCATGGACACTTACCCTCCTTAGTTGCCTAACTGAGTAAAACAAGGAGTTCACAAATTCTCATCACATTCAGCACTGCATATTCTTTTCTACGTAACAACAACAACAACAACAAACAAACAAACAAACAAACAAACAAAAATATTTAGAATTAATTCCACTATCTGAAAGATCACAACAATTTTCACAGGTGTTATCGTTCAGAGAAGCAGCATTTTATCCAATTTAAATATTTCTGTTACAACACTATATGGCTTATATGATGCCTACATAGTCTGTCATAAACAATTAAGTCACCTACCTTTAGACATAATATTGTATGTCTAGGCCTATCCAAGTGTTCTATATTTGGCTTTATTCTTCAGTTTTCCTGAATCAAATTAAAATTCCACTATAGAGTTTTCCTCAGCTCAGAAAAGTGGAAGAAGTTGTAGAGACACACATTCACTTGAACTGAATGACCCTCATATCAATCATAAGCACCATTTGGGCTTGCATGGAAACATCAACTACTGAATTTTCTTTCTGCTTCATGGAGGCATTTGTTTGTGTAAGCCACCAAGGTCCTTCTATGAAAGATGCTATAGAATCATAAAAAGGTTTTATTGCTTAACAAAGTGTGGATACTTCATCAGCGAACTAAAAAGATTTCTACCTGCAAAGATGTGAACTCAGTGCTCTGAGGCTGAGTACATAAAATCACCTGAAAAGGGAGAATCATTTCCAGTGATCAACCTGAAAAAAAGAAAAGAAAAAGTAGTGTAAGCAGAACGAACAAAACTTAACCCTGGGAAGAACATACTTAAGTGTTTTTGTTTTGTTTTCTACAGAACAAAGTAGTTAGTTCACCTGTAAAAGTATAGATTGGCAACAAAATAAAATGCTTTGTTTTAATACTCTTCGCATTATTTACTAGGACTCTATACTAGGACTCCACATTAGAGTCATGGTGTAGGTGTGGCTCACTGTAGCAATCAAGACCCATATCTTTCTTTGATATTTCTTTACTTTTGAATCGCCGTTTCCATCTTTTTCATAACATCGTAGCTCTGCAATTCTTTTCTTTTTTTTTTTTTTTTTTTTTTTTTGTGAGGGGTGACTCTAATGTCTCCAATGGATGAAAATGCTTTCTCAAGAATCTGTTTTTTCAAGGTACTGTGTAACCTCTGCATGCTTTTTTTCATTGTTTTTTTTTTTAAATTTTTTTTGGGGGGGGGGGGGGTTGTCTTCATATATACGAATTTTAGAATATGACTGTGCTAGAGTATCAGAGTCTATGAAAGGATATTTTGCATCCCTGTAGCCACAGGAAAGTAGCAGCATGCAATGTAATTATGTATTACATGTAAGATCACATTCACATTATGTCTTCTAGAGGGGGTCCTGATCAGCAAGGTAACATGTTTTATTTTAATATACAGTTCATCTATTTCAGTGTTCAGTTTCTTTAAAATATTTTTCAAACATCTATAAATTAGCTATGTAATATTTTGTTCAAAAAAAGAACATATACAAATAACTGTATTTGTTGATGTTGCACTGGAAATGTGGGCATATGGATTTGCTAATTTTTTAGTGAAAAGTGTGCTTGCCTAAGCTACTGATCTTGTGTGGGCTTGATTCCCGTGAACATCTCTCAAGGTCAGAGAGAGATGAGATAAAGACTGAGGTCAATAGTACATACTTAATGCTATACTTCCCATGGCAGAGCAACCTGACAAAAATATATTGTCTTGGAATCATTTTGTCTAAAGTATTATTGTTGTCATGACTGTCTATAAGTTAATTCTATACTTTCCAAGTCACCCAAGTGCTTTTTTAACAATTGCATGCGAGTTATTACTCTGCAATGGGTGTAATTTTTATCCCTGGATATCAAGCTCAACTAGTGAAACCCTCACTGGTAAACTGATCTCCAGCTTTCCCTTATAGCTATCAATCATTCTCCATGAATTGTGCTAGAAATACAATCCAAAAAGACTTTAGCTGGTACAGATGGTCACAACCATGTTTATGGTTTGCACAGAATATATTTCTGAAGGGGAAAAAAAAAAAAAGGCAATTATATGGTTATTTTACCCGGGTCTTGAATTGCAACTCATTTCTGAAGAGATTTGTCAAAAAAAGCCAACAAACAACCCACCTTGAAACATTTTTTTTCACTTGACCATGAAACATACTCAAAGAGATATACATATGTCTGAAACAAAAGTATTTTTTCCTTTAAAAGGCTCCAGTAAATAGTTCAAGAAAAATAAATTAAAGAAATTTAAAGAATAAAGAAAAAAAAATGCCTCAGATGCTTTATAATGGTTCATAAAATATTTTTGGATGGAATGACTCCTGGAAAAGTAGCCAGGGTCACTGAGACCCATGACATTGTGCTGAGTAAGTTACACTAATTCTTAGATACTCCATTTTCCAAAAGAAATTGCTACTCTTCTTTCCCCCAGCCTTTTTTTTTTTTTTTTTTTTTTTTCCCATTCTTCTTCTTCTTCTTATCCTTCTTCTCCTTGCTCTTCTTCTCTTTCTTTTTGTTCTTCTTCCTGTTTTCCTTTTCTTTTATTTGCACTTAGTCCTTAGATTTGCTAAGGAAGTTGCCAAAATCCAGGAGGAAATGCACAATTTACATAATTGAAGGGAATAACTGATACCAAAATATGTGTCACTGTTGCACAAGAGGGAGATTAAGCTCTCTATGTAAACTTCAACCTTTAGGCCCCAATCCTGTAATCGCTGAATTCAGTTGCAGAATTCCAATTGACCTTAAATTCCCAGTGGCACTGTTACTTCATTTCAGAGAGTACAGATCATGTTATTCCTACATGATGAACTTCAGTTTTCCTTTGTACGTATCAGTTTTCTTCCAACATGTGTAAACCCTATTCTTTAATTTCTTTGAAAATTTATTTTTTTCTGCTTTTAGTTTCAGGAGAAATTGGGACTTAGAAAGCATGTGCCGTTTCTACCCAAATCAAGTCTGTACTCCACTCTCCACTCTTGCCGTTTGACTTATGTTCTTACTGTTGATGACTGTAGGTATTTTTTACAATATTTCAACAAATTAGAAAAAATAGCCAGACGTGAAGGATACCTTTTTTTTTTTTTTTTTTTTTTCTAAATGCTTTTCTCCTTTTTTTATGCTCCAAAGTGTTTGTAATTGAATGATCCAATTTTAAGACAGCAATTCCAGTTTCAAATATATGTGTAAGAGTTTAAACCAAAGATTTGAACTTATATTAAGAGACTTAAAACCAGTCTCCATATATTTGAAGTAACTCTCTTGTCTCAGTAGAATTTTACATAACCATATCTTTCCTCTGAATCTTAGTTTTCCCATTTCATGCTCAGTTCAATCAATTTGGATGAAAAATTTATTTGACCTATTTTAATAACTTCACTACTGTAAGTGATATCTAAATACACAGGTATGTAGGCATTCACAAATAGAACATATGAAGGTGATTTCCCTGTGATTTCCCAAGATTTTCTGTGTGGCTTTTATTTCATCTTACAAAATACTGGTTTGGACAAGCAGTGTTGGCCTAATCTATAATATGCAGCTTGGTGAAGCAACAGCTATACACTAGAGATGACACTAAGCTCGTTTTAACTACGATATAAACCCAGATCTTGAAAGCATTGTGGTAATTTCCATTACACTAAAAGCTATTGATTAGAAATGCTTCCCTGGCAGCATTTCTGGGTAGACTCAAACTCATAGAGTGCCATGGGAGCTCAATGCACATGCTAAGGAGCAGCCCAGCATATAAGACATGAAAATCAAGGAGCAATCCAGGTTTTAAACTGTATGAAAGGATTTCTATCCATCTGAACGGGTTCTAAAGAAGATTCCATTAATAAGAACCATTCCTGTCCAAGTTTTTTATTCCATCTATATTTTTACTAGAACTTTATTTGGTTTTGACTATATGATTTTACACTTACCAGACTATCTATTATTACTGAAGTCAGAAGAAGCATACATTCTTTTCTTATTTATTTATTTATTTTTAACGAAGGACTCATATGTTTTTAAAGTAATTAAATCATAGT
This sequence comes from Aythya marila, assembly GCF_965140915.1. NCBI lineage: Eukaryota > Metazoa > Chordata > Aves > Anseriformes > Anatidae > Aythya > Aythya marila. The sequence goes on from NC_139044.1 coordinate 15,041,933, forward strand.
GTTTTTAAGGCATATCTTTAATGTGTCTTTTAAATACATGCAGATATCATTGATACAAGATGTAAGACAGTAATAACAGCAGAGTTGTTTAAAGGCTATGCTAATGCTCTAACCAGAAGATGATGTATTTTAAATATTTGCCCCATGACAGAAAACTATGATAACTCACTATAATAATGCAGACTGGATGAAAAAAGATAGCTGTCAGTATTGAATATTAAGAGGTACATGAAAAGGGATAAAGTAAAACACTTTAAATCTTCATATTCTAAACTACTTTTGGAGACAAATGCTTTTTTTGGGAAGGGAGAGTTAGTTTGTTTTAATGGAAGTAGAATATGGTGACTGTTACACATGCATTGTAAGCATGTTACGGGAAATATGCTTAGAATTTATCTATTTATTATAAGTAAATTATTTACCGGCATTAGACATTCTTCCTATTGTATACTTTTGGAATAAGTATCTATTTCTAAAAGTGAGAAGGCATTTGCTATAAGCTGTGAAGATTTGAATTAAAAAAAAAATAAAAATGAACAAGCACTTTTTAGCTCGCTATATGAAGAGTCTTCACAAATAACTTACGGTGTTCATGGCTTTTGCATATTTTTTTGTCTTTTGAATCAAACTAATTATAGAATGACAGTACCTTGAAACATTTTCTTTAAACAAAGGAACATACAATTTCAAAATCCTATTAATCAATATTGCCTTTTCAAGTTTCTTAAGCATCTTCATATGCATTAGTCATTGCTTTGTTGAATTGTAAGATTTTTCCTGAAATTTTGTTACCTATTTCTGTTCCTTGGCATGCTATGACATTTTGTATCAGTATTGTTTTAGTGAAGTAAAAATGTTTACTATGTTGAATGAGAAGATTGCCCCTGTTTTAGTTTCTGTATATATTAACAGTTGGACCATAGCACACCATTTATTGCTCCCTATGTTGGCTGTGTTCATTACATTTATACATTCTTTACATTGCATAGTAAAATTACTATGCATTACTATATGAATGAATGTGCATATGTGTATGTACGCTATCTATTCAATATATACACAGATGCCCCTTGTAGGCAAGAAAGTCATACCAATTTCACCTTGTTTAAATATGAATTTCTCTCTTAGTAGGTGGTTGGTGGCTTAGGATAGTCCTCTGTTCCATAATCTTGATTGAAAAAAATATGCAAGAAATATTTGTGGTTTGTTTGGGAGTTCTGTTAATTTGATTAAGTACATAGGTTATATGATACATGATCCTTGCTTTCATGATTATAATTCCGTGAATTGCCTAATGGCATAAATAGTCTGCTGGGGAGAAATTTTAATTAAGGTTTAGATGCTGGAGTTTTGCCACTTTGGGAACCTCAGAATTATTCCTCCTCTCTATGAATAAAAAGTGGAAGGCAGGTGATTTATATGTTCATTTTAATGAAGGAACTAATATAATTGTTTCCGATAATGTTTTAGCCCAGAAATAGATCTTTGATAAAGAGTCCTACACTGATTTTTCCTTGATACCAGCCACTGTGTGATTCTTAGCAATTTGCTGTATACAGAAGAGCTGACAATAGAAAAGAAATTTTCATTGTCAACATGTTACCGTGATGATGTAAATGATATGTAGTTTTAGCAGAAGAAAGTAAAATAGGTAAAGATTAGAACTGGAATATATATCTGAGACATATCTGTCAAAAAGGAACAAAGGTAGCAAGGAATACTTCAAGAACTATGCATATTGATCAAACTGTAAAGTAGCTCCAACTTGATTTGTGTTCTTTTTATAGATGTCGCCTAAGTGTGACCATCTTGAAAGATCTGCTAGCAATATACATTTTATTTGTCCAGTTCTGAGATAAGAACAGACATAGACAAGAAAATTAGTGTAGCTAGACATAACATCAAGGTTTTGCATAAGCATGTCAGGCACAATATCTCCTTGTTGGAAACCGCCTGTTTCACCAGTTCTAAACTACCACTGTCAGGTTTGTTGCATCACTTAGAAGCCTTAGAAGAGTTACAATAAATATATTTTTATGCCGAGAAAATAGCTGGGGAACTAATTCATATCAAAGTGCTTAATGAAAGCCAAGCATCATTCTAAAGCATCTGTTTCCCAATTGCAGTGTGTATGAGTACTTTGTACACACAGAAGCTCAATCCAATCATTCACACACCTACAGAAAAGACATGTTGTTATTCAGTTCATGTAAAATCCATGGAGGAAATTTAAAAATTTCAATTCTTACTTCAGCTAAGGAAGAACAGATTTTAATTGAAGAAATATTGATCTTAATTCTAAAATTTCTTGTAATTAAATTATTTTCATTACATTTGTTGGCTAATTAATCAGCATTGAAATGCTGAATTAGCATTGAAATGATTGTAGACTAGTTCAGGAGAAAATTAAGTTCAGTTCTGAAGAAAATAAATCATGAGAAACACATTTTGCTCATGTGCAGTCACAGATAGCTGTGATTAAATATTAACTTGATGTCAATTAAAAACCTTCATTACAGCCTTAGGATTTCCAGAGTACAGCTCCACTCACGTCAGAGGAATTTCCTATTTCAACTAGTAGAAAGTTTGTTCTGTACCATTTTAAAGGCTTCCAAACACAGGTTCAGTTCAGTTCAAATGCACAAAATCAATCTTCACAGTAGGTAAGATTTCTGATGATTACCTAAAGAACTATACAGCAAAGTGATTTCAAATATTGTTACTGTACTTTTGTGTACAGTGCATCTTCTATATTTTCAGCTGCTAATTCTGAAGAACATTTCATCCCAAAGTATCTTAAGCTGCTTTTGTTAAAGTCACAGCATCACTGGTAGCACCCAAGCATTTCTCATTTCCTGCATACAGTAAAAGACAGAGTGAAAATATAAAAATATGTGCAGCTTTGCATGGTTCCTATTAATTTTGGTGTTATATTAGTGTAACTAGGCACAATGCTGCCATCTGGTTGGAAAAGGCCCTATGCTGTTTGTCCATTTTGCAGCATGTCTACTGTCTGTCCAGCAAATCCTATTGTATTAATGGGGCTAACAGACCAGTTTTGTTGAAAGGATGATTGGACAGGGATTTGATTTCATCTGATAGTAATTTAGGCTTGATTTTGTAGCCTCTTGTGTAGATGTAGTTGACTACAAAAAGCACAGAACAATAGGGAATCAGATTTATTGGTCTATTTTCTGCTCTTATTTACACGTAAAAAGTCACAACTAAATCTGAACAAATCTTGATTCCTTACTTAAGCAATTTTCTTAAAGAAGTTCTACAAATAATGTATGAATTTTTCAAATTATTTTCAAAACAGATATTTGTAAGACAGAAATCCCTTTGTCATCCTGCATCACTCTTATAGAACATAATTTGTTTGCTACTGTTACTCTCTGCCAGACTGAACGGTTCACTCTCTATGAAAGGTTTTGATTTGGATATCATGAAAATACATTTTTGTGCCATGTACGTAGCAGGGTTAAGTTGGAGAAGATCTAAAGGACTAATAATAGCACTAGGAAGAAAAGATGCATTAAGGTAAGATGCAACCATGCAAAGCTGACTGTATACAGGCAGTATTTAATTCCAGTTAGCATGTCCATTCTCCAAGATAGGAAATAAACTAGTGATTGCTATTAAGATGACTGAAAACACAAATCAAAGTTAAGTGTTAAAATTCCAGAGATTTTCAATGAAAACTTAAACTTTCCAATCCAGAGAAATAGTCCAAGAGGCTATATGGAAAAAGAGAAGCAGATCCTAAACAATATCATATTACTGGGCTAAGTACTTAGATTTGCATTGTATTCAATTTTCTGCTTGTACAAAAAAATTAAAGCATTTTCTGAAATAGCATTAAAGCACGGAGGAGGGAGTGTTTCTTTGACTTGCCTTCACTTGCACAGATAACTTATTTATCCTTTCATTGTATCCATTATTAATATTAATAAATTCAATTGTAAAAAGACTTTTGATTCCACCTTTGATTCCTGGTTGTAATTACCGCAGCCATTACACTGATGCAAGAACATTTGTCTCAATGACTGATGGAAATTTCTTTAAAGCACCGACAGATTGCAAGCACTTCTGAAGTTTAGTGCATATGAGACTAGCCAGACCCATTTTAGAGAGAAAAATTCAGCTTTAATGAGGTGGCAAAATAAGGCCAAATTCACATTTCTTGGGACTGTAATATAATTAAAAAGACATCATTTTTACATTTACATCATAATCTCTCCCCTGAGTCAGTACAGGTTTATTTAGAATTATGGTACAAATTACTAAAATGAATGGACAAGTAACTTTCTAAAAGTGTCACTGCTGGGAAGCACTTGAGAAAAATGAAATAAAGGTATCACAGAGTTTTTAATTACTGTAACTACATAAAAACACAAGTCCACTCAGATGTGCAATATCAAAAACTGTGTAACAGTAAAATAACCATAGATTAACAGCATTAAATGAAAGCAATGCCAAATAATTTAACATTTAATACTCTTTTGTTGGGACAAGATAAAAAAGTGATAAAGGTGCATAGAAATCAAACAGCAGAAAAAGATACTGTGTCAGAAAGAGTGTTAATTATGTCTTGTTGGTTTTGATTCTGTTTGTCATCTGCAGACCCTGGAGAGGGTATTAGGAAATGTTACAGCATGTAAAAGTAAATTGGGTGTGGGGTATTTTCCTACAGGGAACATTGGTAACAATTTGAATTATTTTTGTCACCAGTCATATTTGAATTCTTCATGGGAAACATATGTCATGACTGTTGCAAAGGATGCAGAGATTGGTTCTGAGAAAACAATTTATTTGAACATTTTAGTATTTTACAGAGTGTCGAAGTTTTGCTGTTGTTTATATTTGGTATCTGTTCTCACTTAGCTACAGAGAATTAATAGATTCATACAAGTTATGGCCAAATGGACTGTTATGGAAATATTAACCTGATCTCTTAAATGGCAAAAGGCAGAACTACTTCCTGTGATTCCAACAGTGTCACCCAAAAGTGTCTGATTGAGACAGATTCTGTTAGACAAAGGCTCATCTTAAGACTTGAAGAAAGAATTTCCCAGTATTCCCATTATTTTTTTTTGTTTTGTTAAAGTTTTTATTTTACTTTCAGTTTGAACTTTTCTGACTATTGATCCCAGCATTTGTCTGGTTGAAATGACTTCCAGATATCGATTCTTTTTTGCTTCATTGATAGTTATAGACTGGTTTCAAGACACCTCTTAATCTTGCCTTTCATACATTCAGTAGATTGATCACCATACGGCTTTCATTTTAAGACACTGTTGCTGAGTTTTCTGAGTTTTTTAGTGCTGTAAATGACTGTGAGAATTGTTTTTATTCTTTTCTGCAACCTATTTATTTTTCACGTCCTTTTAAATATATGAACACTGGAACTACACACAGTAATGGTTTTAGTTACGCCACAAAAAGTAATATCATTTTCTATTCCTGTTCATTAGTTCTTTGCCTATGCATGCAAGACTTGCAATGCTGCCCTTAGTTGCAGCTTCACACTAGGAGCTCATCTACAGTAACTTAACTAAAATTTATTTCATTGTCAATGCACCTGAGGTACAGAGCACTCTCCCAAAATGATAGCCTCATCTAGTAAATTCACAGATGTTAGTAGATTTTACAGAGGTGTGCTGCATTTGAGCTAATGTCTTTGTCTTTTACAAAACTGGCAGAAGTTTCTAATTTTCCCTGATGATCCTCAGATTTAGACTCTTCCTCATTTTTGGTGAACATGGGTTATCTGTGCTCATTATATCAGACCTTTTACCTAAGTTTAGTACAGAGTACACTCCCCAAAAGAAGGGATCTTCACAGAGATGTAGATAGAAAGTGGAGCTAGAACAGAATTAAATTCCTTTTACTCTGAAATTTCCCTCTTCCACCAAAATAAATAAATAAATAAATAAATAAATAAATAAATAAATAAATAAATATAAAAAATATAGTCCCTATTATATTTCTACCCACTGCACTGGAAGGTACCCTGAGTGTGTGTACCCAAAGCTGTGTGGAGTCTGGGCAAGTCCATTGACTTCAGACCTAACGGAGACATTCTCTCACAGAAACACAGAAACTACTGGGCCTTTTCCCTTAGATTCAGTTAGATTTGAAAATTTTGTGGATGGATTCCAAATTTGGTTCCATAAATCCCAGCTATAGGAAATGATCCTCCCCTATTTAATCGATAGTCAAGTAGAAGGCTACAACGGAATCCAAGTTCTCTACTAGATGTCTTTGTAATACATTTTGAATTAATCATTATTATAGTCAATAAACACAATCAATATTTACAGTTGCTTTTTCTTTTCTTCAAAAAAAAAAAAAAAAGTATGTAAGTAATCTGAATGGAATTTGTCAGATATTAAACATTTGAGAAAAGCAGCACTATTAGCCATGGCTTTTCAATGTATTGCTTTTGTTCATCATTATTGAAATTTCCTATTTTTATAACATAGTTCAATTTTCATATCCTTTCCAAGTATTTATTTTGAACCAGGTTTTAAGTAATACAATTTATCTAACAATTTGAGAAACTGACTAAATCATACAATTCAAGAGATCCTGGGTGCAGTCCTGTAGAAAAAGCTGCCTCTTGAAATGACATTTTCCTGTATGATATTTTTAAGTAAATGAATTTATGGAGAAGCATATCTGGGAATTGTTCTTTGGGAAAACAAACTGATAGTATCACGTCTTAAATTTCTAGCAACCATTTTTATTGCAAGACACCTGCAAAAGTTAAGCTTTATTTCAGGCTACTTCCTCACTATTCCTGCTATTGAGTATCTTATGAAATTTCATAGACTGTGTCTGTGGTATAATTAATTGTTGTTAAATGTTATTGAACTGTAATTCAGATAAGGAAAAAAAATGCTTTAAAAATGCCATTTCTAATATGCTATCGTTATTATGTTATTTCTAGAATGATATTTTTGTAATTTCATAATACTAACATATATTTTTCATCTGTTTATCATGAGCATACTGCTCTTTTATAATTGTCAGGACAAATATTGTGCTCTGTGTGTGGATAAGGTATAAATATTTTAGGAGAATAAAATTGTAATAGCAGGAAAAACAAAACATATGAGCAGTCAGTTATTTTGTAAAAGAATCAAGAATTCCATGAAGCATCACCAAATGTTAAAATGATTCTTGAATTAATAAAAGCATCCTGTAAAAACATGGTTCACATCACTGAATCAGGGTAATAGGCTAACATAATTGGATTGCATTGGGCTTTTGTTGCAAAAAAATATATGGAGTAGATTCTGCTCTCAGCTCAGTAGGGACAGCCTGGGACAACTCATCCAAAGATAATGGCCAGATTCACAGCCTGTGTAAGTGTAAGTTCTACTGATTTCAATAGTGTCATGACAGATAGAAGTGAACTGAATATTTGGCTAAATATGTGAAGTCAACAGAATACACCAGTAGAGCTGTGAGCAGAATTTGGCCAAAGAAATTAAGTTACAAACACAGAGATTAGCAGTGCAATTTAGGATTGTTTTTGGCAGAGGGGAGGGGGGGCGGTCTAGGAAATAAGTATTTGCAGTGGATAAATTCCTCTCTAGCTCTTCATCTATCTGAATGCAACATGAAAACAGGATTTTTCATGTCTAGTAGAAATCAAAACAGTGATGAGAAAGTTACCTGTCTGGCTAGTTGACTGGTGGCTGATGGAGGCCTTAAGGCCGTTCTGCATCTCTACTGTTGCATTGGCAATCTCTTTTAGCCTCTCACCTCATACCTGGGCTGTGCATTAGTGGAGATCATTGGTAGGATCTGTTGGTGCAGAAAAGGCTAAGAGCCCTCCTGTGTGAATGCTTGTGACAATGAGGACATGGCGTGTCTTGTATCAAAGCCTTTGTTTCCACCAATGCCAACAGAGTTGCTCAGTAGAGAATAAGGCCCTCCAGGCTGGATGTATGTGGACATGGATAAACTGCGGGTGGCTAAATCATCAAAAATAATGGGAATGAGTAACATTACTACTTGCTTCCAGTTATGTAAAGTTTACACCAGTGCAACTCTAATGACATAAGTACAGGTACTCTTGATTTAAATTCATGAATCACTGAGGAAATTTTGCTTCCTCTAAAATGCATACTTATAACATTGATCGCGTACATTGCTTTCAAAGAGGTTTTTTTTTTATTACTTTTTTTTTTTTTTTTTTTTTTAAGAATGGCTCGAGGAAGCAAAGTGAAAAAAAAAAGCCAAAGTTAGAATTTGGGTCTTCTGGCTTCCTCATCTCTACTTAGAATGATAGGCCATGCCAGGAAAAGGAGAATCAGGAAAGTAAGGCAGACTGTAAGCGATACGCGACAGGATGTAGGACAGCGATATAGGACAGCACAATGAAATACCTTCAATAAATAATGTCAAGTTCTAACCTAACATAAAAAAAGAGCAAAACAAAACACACACAAAAACAAACAAACAAACAAACAAAAAAAACAACCTTGGAAAGTACCGTAAAGAAGCCTAACAAAATATTTTCTTAGATTGCAGATCTGTTAAAAAATGTGTGATTTATCCTGACAACAACATGAGGAGGAATGAATTTTCATTGTTGTTTCCTAGCATGTAGGGATTTGGCTATATCTACATGGTATTATTCACAGAGCAGGAATTCAGCACTTTTAATTTTCTTTAATTTGAAATGTTTTGACAATTTAATATAGTATCAGTTAAAAGTTTAATCAATCAGACATTTACGGGAAGCTACTCAGCTAGTGTAAATCTTTCTGGTGCCAGAGCCATCAACAAAGACATGCTAATCAGTGCTAAGAATATACCCATCATATAAAACAAAATATACTAAACGTTCTAACTAGGTGAGTTTAAGCATCTGGTGCTGCCTGTTTCATTGTGTTCAGAACTCTCTGCTTGACTTCAACATCATGAGCCTTTTAGCATGTTCATGCACTGATTTTAAGTAATAGTAATTTGAATAAAATATGTCCAACAGAATGTTATTGCAGTATTGATATTACAATATACTGCAGCACTGAAAACTAAATGAAGGAATTTGGAGTTTCCCCATTTCCCCATTTCTTTGTTGTTTTTGCACCATCCATCTCCTTGACGTCTATGTTGTTTTTCCTTTCTTTTTTTTATTTTTTTTCCTTTCTTTTTCTCTCTCCCCTGGGATCTCTTTGTACTCACTACCATCCTCTCCTCAGTCAAAATTGTAATGGGCAACAAAGATGTACTCCCTCAAAATCATCTACTTAGTGAAGGAGTTGTGGAGTACAGACACTAGCATGAATACTAGGATATTGAGCCTGCTTCTTAACTTTGAATTCTGTCCACTTTACTAGCTGAGGCTCAATTCCTAGTCCCTTCTTACTGTGTCAGCTTTAGGGGAAATTTCTTTCCCGTACCACCTATTGACATGCAGTTGGGGATAGGAGGCCAAATTATTGCAGCTTTTACTTAGGTAAAATATCCTCTGATCTCGTTTGGGGGCAAAGCCCATGTCTGAGGTTGCTGTGGCCTTTGCTAGCTTTGTAACAGGCAGTGATCTTACTGATTTTTTAAGATGTGTATGTTTCTGATGCTGACAAATGTTGTAGGACCTGATTCTATGTACAACTCCGTGTAAGGCCAAATGGTTAAAGTGGCAGTTATTGCACACTGGATTCCTAGATGTGACCCATTGACCTAGTAGTACAGGATCAGCCACACTACCTGCTGTAACATCTTCACATCGTATTGTATATCTTGTTATCTTGTTCTATCTGTTTAAAATCATCTACTTCATACAGGTCATTAAGGGAAATTCAGAATGGGAAAGTAGAAGCAAATGATCTTAGAATCTCTATCAGAAATGACTGATGGTTTTAAAATATGTAGCTATAAACACCTTGCAAGATGATCCACTGATTAATGAATAATAATTACTGAACTTGCAAGGAGCTGCAATAAATCCTGTCAAAAATTGGCACTTTGGAAAGAGCATTGTTTTATTTCATATCACATAAAGGTTGTTAAATAGGGGAAACACTGCTTCCCTGGTGCTTTTGTTTTTCCTTCTGGATTGTAGCAATGGAGCACTTGCATGTTGTGTTTGATGCCTTGCATGATGAAGACATGCAATGGCAAGTTCCAGTCTGCATGCTGCTTAATGAATGTTTTCCTTTTCTCTCCTTCCCTGTTATGTGCTTACAGAAGACAACTATGTAGAAGGTGGGTGCTTTCTACCTTATTTTCCTAAGCTCTTCTTTTTCCTTTTTGTTTAGTGGGTTGTTTTTTTTTTTCCCCTTATGCTAAATGTTATAAAAGTACACATAACATTCAGTACGGTAAGTTGCATTTTTTAATCCATAAAGGTATACAAGATTTTTAAATAAGCGTGATTTATTTTTCCATACAGAACACAAGCAAAGACTCATTTTAATATTGGACATATTTATGTAATATCTCCACTGAAATGATGGGATTTTTATGCGTAGAATCATAGAATGGTTTGGATTGGAAGGGACCTTAAAGATCATCTAATTCCAACCCCCATGCCATGGGCAGGGATACCTTCCACTAAACCAGGCTGCTCAAAGTCCTATCCAACCTGGGATGCCTGATATCAACCTCATATGACTGATACCACTCTTTGAAGTCATTCAGGAGTGATGAAGAAATTACAACTTTTTCTCAAGTTCTGTATGAAAAATGCTTCAAGAAAATATACTTTTCTTCAGTGTGGAACATGAATCCTCCTTGTGAGAATATAATGCATGTTAAATACCTATAGTTTAGGAAAATGGAAAGTGCTTTTCTCCTTAGTCTTGCTTATTGTATTCTCCTTTACAGCACAAAGTTTTAGGAAAAAAGTTTATCTGTCTAACTTTTCAACATAATGCACTCTGCCTTTTGGAATTTGTACAAGAAGAGGCATGTGATTTTAATAATAATGTTGGTATGTAAGCAAGGTCCTTTAAGACAGTATGTCACAGGGCAGTGGAAACTAAAACACAACATCAACTAGCCTGAATATTGGTAAGTATGTCTATTGGCTGGTAAAATGTCTGAGTGACTATATTTCATGGTTGTGATGGCACAGAGATCAGTTTTTGCTAGGAATCAATTTTGCATATAAGCCAAAAGGTGCAGGTGCTGTTTAAAGTACAAGTACTTTAAAAATCTGCTCTGGGCAGTGTCTTTGCATACTGTATAAACAACTATTTCAAAAATGGTTTGATGTATTTAAACTGTGTAATAATTTCTATTTGTTTATTTATTTGGATAGTTTAAACATTTTTTTTTTTTTTTCCTAATGAAGAACTTTGTAAGCTAACACATATGCAAAGTGACTGCCCTGATATGTCTTTGACCTAGGGTCCTGCAGTGAGACACTGTGGGGCCTGAGTTTATTCAGGATTCAAGGCACTGTGGGCCACTGCCTGGCTGTTCACTGGCAATTTTCTTGAAACAACTGGAAGTATCAGTACTATATTTCTCTATGCAACTGTATTCAAAGACAAAGTGAGATTTAGTACATACATGATGTGCAATTTTATTTAAATACATGGAGAAGGAGAGAGAAAATTTAAACTGTTACAGTGCTTTAATTGTGCACTATCAAGCACTTATGTATCTGTACAATTTTCTCTTCATTGTGAAATTAAAATATATTCAACAATATTGGGATAGGAATTCTAACTTAGAAACATAAAAACATAGAAATAAGTACTTAATTTTACATTTGACATATGCATGAAATTCTTAATGGTGTCAACATGAGACTCAAATGTGAATTAGGATCAGTACAACTAGATAAGGAAGTTAAATTTAATTTCACATACTCATTTATGTACAGCAGTACAAGATAAACCCTGGATAATAGTTAATCCAGAAGTTACCTGAATCTAATTCTTAAAACTGCTCCTTTAAATGTATTCCAACACAGGTCTAGATACTAATGCATGCATTAAATTTGCAAAAGATGCATATCTAAAGAGTGGAACCATGGAATGTGTATCCAAAGCAGAACTGGGAAAGTGAGCTATCACTTTTCATCTTTGAATTCTGTGAAATCTGTGCATCTCCCTGAATTAGGCTACATAAGAAAAGAAAAGGATTTAATATTCATAAATTTGCTGGTGTGAAAAAGATACATTTTATTCATATTACTAAAATTGTGCTAGGGTTGAATATGTTCACCTCAAGTTTACCATGTTTAAATTTTTCTTTGGCCTGTGCTCTGCATGGAACTTAAACACAAGGTTATGAAAATAGACTATCTTCATGCTGTTTTCCCCCTTGCCCCTTAACTTTGACCTTTTGGTGCCAAATTCAGTATAAAAATGGAATGGATCATACATGCATACAAGAGGTATTCCTACTAAATCTTGAATTCCTAATTCACAAAGAAAAGACTTTTATCATTCTGCTTATGAAGTAACGGTGCACAAATGAATACTTTTAATGTATAGCATACCTATATGTGGCTCATTAAGGCTAGATCTTTCTATAACTATCCATTGTGGTTTTCTCTATTATAAGCACAAAATCATATTGGAAATCTAGCAGTGGTTGTTGTCATGGTAGATTTATTTGTATCATTTTCAAGCCCTCTGTGGATTGTACAGGTACAGTAATAGCAATTCTTCACACTTCCGTAGCCTTCATCCACAGATTGCAAAAATATAAAGTAAGGTAAGTATTGTTATGCTCACTTTACAAGTAAGTATGAGTAACTTTACTCCTTCACAAATAAGTAACATACAGTGTAAAGCAAAATGCAATGTCTTGAGAGCTAGTACTAAATTTTTTAATTGATGGATGTTTGCTTTGAGCAGTGTCTTTTTTTTTTTTTTACATTCATTTGGCTCTTAAAATTCAAGTGCTTTCTATGTTTTCAAGAGGCTTTAAAAAAAATAAATAAATTGCCATTTATGTTTTTCAAATTGTATAAGAATCATGTATTTACAACTGACCAAGCTCACATATCATATTGCTAAAAAGTGTAGATATCAGGCAGTGACAATCTCCAGAAGCTAGTCTTTTCAATTAAGTCCTTATAACTATAAAAGTTATATTTAAATGCAAGCTAGGAAGAGATTACCCTCTTTGTCTTCCCCTAGGAGACATGACAGTGATTTCTGTCACACCTTCTAAGAGCTGAAAGAGCTCGCAAAAATACAGTAACTGAATCTAATTTATACAATTTTGATAAAGAAAGCGATGTTCTAACATTCAACTAGTTTCACTTTCCCTTTCTTGACTACAGTTAAGGCCAAGTCAAATGTCTGAAAATTTTTATTATAGTTATCTGTACAAAAAAGTTTTGTGCCAATAGACAAATTAAATAACAAGGTGAAGAGACTATTATTTCCAGAAGGTCATGCATCAACGGACCAAGCTGTGATGTGCAGCACTGAAAGAATAAAGTTGGACTGTGGGTCTTTATGGTTTGTATTTTCAGTGTGTGTCTCAGTTGCAGACACGTGTGGACACATTTCTATTAACTAATATTGTGCAGAACAGAACAGCTGTGTGATACTTTCCAAGTAATACTTATGTAGGCATCCCTTCAGCATCACACTTAGCTCTCACTCTGTTTAGCTCCAATCACTGGTTTAACCCTCAGATCATCCTGACAGCTGCAGTGCACTGTCTTTGGAAACTGAATCTATTGTTCAAGAGATGGGGCACACCAGACCTTTCAGTTTAACTATCATCCAGGAAGGGTGACATTAAAAAACTCTAACTCGGTAAAACCATTGTTAGACTATGAAACAACACTTGAGATTTTGAACTGATGAGATATGAATCCTTTAAGACTGATTGCAGCCAGGAGAATCTTCTTTGTACTACCCCCAAGTACTATGAGTCATTTGTGCACCTAATTTTCTTTGTGAATTAGAAATCACAGGAACTCTCTAGGAAGTCTGCTTTCCAATAAAGAGCAAGATATTTTATTGCACACCTTCTTTGTGTGAATTATCTTTAATTAATTGCAAATAAGAAAATAATGCATCATTTTTTATAGTTGTTGGAGAAGAGAAGCACATTTAACACAAGCAATTAAGAACTTCTAAAATGGATCCTAAAACAGCTAAGAAGAATAAACCTGTTAAACCAGATGTAAAATGTGAAAAATCTTATTTCTACAAAAATGTTCTCTCTACAACACATTATTCTCAGTAAAAGTATCGTTTTATTATTGTGCAATTAAAAAAAAAAAAAAAAGCTGAATATTTTTGGTTAAAGTTTAACTAAATTTGTTCCTGGTTGAGTGATTACTGTTATGAACATCCATTTTGAAATGTCACTAAACCTATACTGGTATGATTGGATTTGATCTCAAAACACAAATATAAAGCAAAATCTATTTCTCAGGAATTTATGAGGTAGTCTTAAATTGTCACATAAATTTACTTTATGGCTTTGTATTTTATATTGCCTATATAATAATTTGCCTCCTCTGGAATATATTCATTCTACTCTCGCTTTTCACACAAATAAGGAGACATCCCTTGCATTATCATTTCAATGTGATAAAGAAATTTTGTTTAATTACCTGAAATGCTCATTTTTATGAGGGGAAAAAGATCAGACCCAGCCCATTTTTCAGGTTTACACTTCTCCAGGTTTTTAACATAATTGCGCAACTAGAGGACAGGAAGTCCTCCCAGCCAAGTATTCAAAGCGGTGTAATCAAAATAGAATAAAGACAGATGGAATATTAAAGGAATTGGTTGGATTTGAAAGCATTCTATTATTTTCTGGCTTCCCAACTACTGCACAGAAGAAATGCACAACAAAACACTACCCAGTGTTTGAATTGCAGTTCTATGACTCTTAGCCCAAAGCATTCCAACCAGTGGCTGAAAAATGCTCTTTGATTTCTGTCTGTGATACAGACATCTCATAGGAAACAGATGCCTGTCACAAAACATTTTTGTCACTGTGACAACACCACCTTCCCATGCTCCCTTGTTCATTGCTGACTGTGCTCTTGTTTTCCTTCAAGGTCTGGCGCACCTGATGATGGGCGACCAAGGTATGGGCTCTGTTCCTTTTCCACTCTGCTTTCATTGTTTCTTCTTGTTCTGTAGCTGCTTTGAAACCATCACTGCAAATGATGGGCAAATGCTTGAAAGCTGTCTTTGGCTGCAAATAAACATGTTAAACATGTGGTTTTAGTCACATCCTTCCTTATTTTTTTCTTTTGTTTGCTCCGTAAGCTTTTGTCCTTCCTGCCTCCTCAACTCCCCCTCTCGCAATATAATAACTGAAAAGAGGTGAGAGAAATAAGAAGGTGTTTTAGAAAATTTCATGTATTTATCAGAAAACGCAATTATGGGTGATTTTATGAAAGATAAATGAAGCGCAAGAGCATTCCTCAGATAGTTCCTGAAAGAAGATACTGAGCTTGTCACATTGTACGCATTGAAGAGTACATTTACATTAATGCATGGCTGATTGGAAACGTGCAGAAAGCACCTGCTCCTAGCTTTTGGAATGCTAACAGTACAATTTTTCCACCTAAAGAAATCAGTGTTTTTCTTCTCCTAACCCATTGTCCATGTTAATATTGTATCACTCCTTTTTATCAAAGCATGAGTTATTTCTATGTTTCGCTGCATGTACATGATTGGAAAAAAAAATAAAGTATATCCCTAATATGACATTGATTGCATCTCCATTTGTCTACAGACACTTATACTTTGTCTCGTTTCATGTTTAGATATTATTGCATTTACATAAAACTCATGACTCTTACTGTTGTTTCTCTCCTCTTCTTATTCTCTTTTTGTCTGGAAATGCTTTCTTCATGGAACCATTTCACCAAATCCATAGGTAAAAGTAAAGGTATTACATGATTTTCTTTATTTTTTAATGCCATCAGTATTCTTAATGTATGTTTAAGTAATGCTAATAAATGTAAATCTTTTTGTACTGGTAACATGAGGTAGGTATATTTTTTAAGTAAATAATTCATGGATATTGAGGTAAGGAGAACCTAAAGTATAGGCTGACTTATTTAAAGTTCGTGTCCTGGTTTTGTGAGAGATGTAGAGATGTAGCAGTGATAAAGGAGACTACAGTTACAGAAAGCATTCAGGATGAAATAACAACCACTTTTTGAGGTATGCATTTTTCTGTTCTCAAAAAATAAAATAAAAAAATAATTAAAAAAAAAAACAAAAAAAAACAAAAAAAAAAAAACTTGATGGTGTTCAACAGCAACTCCCTGGAGATAATCCGTCCGCAACCTGATGTAAGTTTTAAATCTGAATAGAACTGTTTTCAGCAAGTCTCTGCTATCAGCTGATCACTTTACCCTGAGATTTTCTTTGTAAATTAATCACTTTGAGTCTGTCTAAGACAAGAAGTGGACAAAGGAGTGATGAAGAAGGAACACCAAAGAGAAATGTGGGTTTTTAATATATATTTTTTTTTTTTCTTATGTGAAAAACATTAGCCATGTTTACTTTCTAACTCCTGCAGGGAACATGTGCATAGGGTCAAGACTTTTCCTGTATAAATAATCAGGTTTGCTATAAGGATACTAATTCACAGACATTACATACATACATTCTTATGATAAGTAGATGGTCATTAAATGTAATTAAATCTGTGGTACAGATGAATTATAAGGTTCTGTTCATCCTAAGCCTTTGTCAGGCTGTGCCTACTCTTGGTATAAATTAGAAAGTAATGTAAATCAGTAGTACTTTGCTAACTAGTTAAACTAGAAACAAACTTCCAGGTCCCTCGCTGTCTTGGCTGATTCAGTGTTTCTAAACCTAGAAGGTGCATATGATGCAAGCCTGTGATTACAATCCTTTAGTGTCTCATTCTTCTTCATATGAGATTCTCTGGAGTGACTACATACTATCACTAGGATAATATGTAAAGGGTTATGAGTGTTCTAGACCTATAAATTTTCTTGTTTAGGAAAAGTTCAGCAAGTAGAATAAAAAATGGCCTACTGATTTCTTTGTCTTACAGAATTGTCTTGTTTGTTGGTTGATCTTTCCTGTGTTTTTCTTAGCTGTACCTTTTACCTGTGACTTCCTTATTGCTTATTATGGCTACTTTGTTCCATAATGGTATATGTCTTAGGTGGAGTTACCTTAAAATGACATTTTATATTCATATAAATACAGTCTTTAATGGAACCTTAACATTATCAATCACTTTTGTTATTATTGATTTTTCTTTCTAGTTTATTCTATACATGGAATAAATTATATAATACGTCCAACAGTGATCTTTTTTTATTTATTTATTTTATAAAAGGATGAAAGCACATAAGTATTATGAAAATACATTATGATTGATGGTTAATGTGGAAAGCAGATTTTAGCCAAAACAAAACAAACAAACAAACAAACAAAAAAAAAAAAAACACAAGAAAACAAAAACACCACAATTATTGTGCAATAGTTAGACATTTATATCTTTGTTGTAAAAGGATTAATAATTATATTGATAAAAAAATGACCTTGGATATACTAGTTACATTTAACATTTAAAGATATGCCATATGACATAATTTAAACATCACTCACCAGTCATCTAATCATTCTAGTACACTTTTCACATTGTACTTTTTTACTAAGTTTCACCTGATTACTATTTTTTGATAATCACAATACTTCCTCTGTTTATATAATGGTGTATGTTTGTTCAAATGGATGGATAGGGTTTATATGTATACAAACACTGTTTACCTATAACCTCTGTATCAGGAGGTTATATACCTAAATACCTATATACATCATATCCTCAGTGAAAGGAAAATGGTCCCATTTTGATGACTCTGTTGTAGTAGCTACACTAATATCCACTATTGAAGCATGTGACCTTGAAACAGCTGTGATAACACACATTTATGACTATATAACTAAGTAGGAGGTTGTTGGAAAGGTAAGAAGGGACAATAAGGGAGCTTTAGGTTGAATTCTTTCACATCTGTTTCAATCTTTCATTACAATTTCAGTTCCTTAAGAGGTAGCTAATGTCAGTTACAAAAGAGATGACAGGATTCTGAGTGATTATACAACAAAGAATAAATAATAATAATAATAATAATAATAATAATAATAATAATAATAATAATAATAAAACTTTAAAAAGATCTACTACATAATTTGTTAGGAAGTGTGTAAATGGCTGAACCACCACCCATTTCTTAAATCAATGTAACTTCAGAATGAGATACCTCAAGGACAGGCCAGGGTCCTGATGTTGATAGCGGAAGGAGAGGAGAGGAGAGGAGAGGAGAGGAGAGGAGAGGAGAGGAGAGGAGAGGCAGACAAGCAGTACAAAATCCAGTACCATCTCAGTGGATGCACCTGCTGTTTGCCATTTAGTTGCAAATATCTCCTGAGATACTCCAGGTAATTTCCTGACAAAGTTTTTATTAAAGCATTGTCAATACTAACAAAGCTGTCGCTGCCCCTTATAGAAAGGAAGAAATGGAGTTGGGGAGATGTCACTGTGTTGAGGTATCTGTCAGTACTTAAGGATATGTAACTTGATCTATGTACAGCACCAGGTGACATAAAGCAGTACAAAAATAGGAACACATGTAGGAGTTTCCCTCATAACTCTAGAGCTGTATGAAACCTATTTTACCTGACCCATTATATAGCCTGTGCCTAATGCTAGGAAGAGCCACAAACTTTAGTTTTAGTGACATTCATTTAAGTTCTGATAAACATTGTATCTGTTCAGATGTAGGAGCTTTTGTTTTGTTTTGTTTTGTTTTTCTGGAAATTACCTACCTGGTTACAAATTCAGCAGTAGAGTTGTTGCAGCTAGTGTGGTGGAAAAACATGTACAAGGCAATGCTTATAAATTACATTCACATTTTTTATTAAACTGGTTGAATATGTTACTTAAAACAATTGTTGGAATTCAAAGAAAACCTTGAATTTGAGCCCAAACAAATATTTTGCCAAAAGAAATTTTTTCTGCCTTCTCCAGCTTCTGTAGGTAGTCTGATAAAACTGTCATTTCCACATACAGACCTTACCTCATCTAGAGTTTAGTACCTCCCAGATTTTGTGATGAATAGCGGTAGAACTAAGATTACATTGC
This sequence comes from Aythya marila, assembly GCF_965140915.1. Classification (NCBI taxonomy): domain Eukaryota; kingdom Metazoa; phylum Chordata; class Aves; order Anseriformes; family Anatidae; genus Aythya; species Aythya marila. The sequence continues at coordinate 15,061,025 of NC_139044.1, forward strand.
AACTAACATAAAGCTCAATTTCTTTATTTTTTTCCCCAATATGTTCTGTTCTTCTCTTCCTTTACATTTTCTTTTGATATACAAGGAAAGGGTTTTATAATTCTACAATATAAAGTGATGTGCATTGCTTCCTTTTTCTATTGCAATCCTCTTAAGCTTATACATATTTTTACCTATAGTTTATTTCTATGCAAATAACCTACTTTTGACTATATACACTTTTTTTTTTTTGACTATATACACTTATTCTATAACTAAACATCGTGTTCAGATTTTCTTCTATTATTTTAGATATTATATGTTGTTTTAAATTGTATGCGAGTTACTCAGGTCCGTAACAAGCTATTAAATGATATCTCGCTGAGCAGTAAATGTTTCAACTGAAGGATTGATATTGCAACTGAAATTTATTGTGTTAGATTACAGGCTTTTGATGTGTTGGTATTTGGTATACTTCATATACATGCTTAAGAAAGACCTTGGAATGTCAATATTTATGTCAACTTCCTTGCCAAAAATGGGACGTTTGCATTTGCACAAATTATCATACATTATATGTAAAAGCAGAATGACTCAACTGGCTATGTAAGAGCAGAATTTTATTGATTATCCATCCCATAATGCAGTTGACAAATAGAAAAATAAGGCAGTGAAAAATTAAAATAATATGAATAAACCTTTGAACAATTGTGAGTATTAAAATTATAAGTTATAGCTAAGCAATTTTTACAGATCATGGTATAGTGCTTGTTTTATGCAACCCTAAAACCTCCTCTAAAATCATATTAAGTGGAATTCACTCATTAACTGAATGCATACCACCACTAGTTCACCTTGTTATGATGACTTTCATTTGTATTGTTTGTAAAGAACTAAGACAGTTTCGACTTCTTGTGCTCTCTGAAATTAATAGGATTGTTGAGCAGCCTATCCTCATCTGTTTTTCTCTGTGCTGTTCAAAAGTGGGTCTGAGAGTCATGCATCCTCCAGCCTTTCTTGACCTGAGCCACCAATAGTTCAGAAGCCATGTAAATGTACAGCACTGAGCTCTAGCATGGCATATTATTTTTCTCTTGCTGCCCAGTTGACATGGACTCAGTTGCATGTGTTCTTAAGTCTTTTCTTGGATAGAGTAAAACATGGACTTAGGACTTCCTTGACTCTCTGTTCTTCACATCATAATATATCCTAGGTGAGGGCAACATATTTGAAAAGCTCACTGCTAGATTTGAAGTGAGATAATTTACGGGGTTTAGACAGAATAAGGTTGCTAAGCTTGGATAACTGAGATTATTTCAAAGTCATATTCTATTAGAAGCATGAATAACCTATATTGTTCAGCTCAATCTCATATTTTTTTCTACTGATAAAATAGAACAGATCAATGATGTTTAAAAATTTATCCTCAGGTCCAATTAAATATTTAACAGGTCCCAAACATAATGACAGTCTCGTATAATTTACAAAATGATCAGCACAAGAATTTTAGAAAGCAGTAACTATACATCATACCTGTTTTATCATGACCTTTTTTTTTTTTCTTAAAAGATCTTCATAAATATATTTAAATAGTGACTGTTGTTTGCAAAAAGTATTGTAATTCACTTCTTGATTTTAATGCATGCACCTATAACCACACACATGTGATCCAATAGATATTTATATTATCTGTCCATTTTGATGGTTAATTTCTTCAAACATTCTTTCAATATCATAATGAACTATACTTCAAATATTTTAATGAGAAGGGTGAAATATTTGTGTATTTAAAGGTTGTGATGCATTAAAACAAATAATTGACTTGCATTTCACTGTGTGATACTTCACAAATGTAGAATATTATATTTTGAGCTGCATATTCACATTTACGTTGAAATGTGATCCACTAATGTTCCATAGGGAGAAAAATGCAGCAGAACATTACTATGTAAGAAGTTTTCTGTCTAAAGACTGTGGCTTAAGAAAATAAGCAATGTCAGGAGTAGAAATGAGACATATGAATGAGAGACAATTCTGTCTTGAGACGCATATGCCCAAATTTATATCTGAGATAGCTTATCCATGGTCAGCAGTATAAAGATAAATTGTAAGGACCTGCTGTAGGTATCAAGAAAACTATTTGAAGAAAGAGGAACACATTTATTTTAACAAAGTCATTTTTCTGCTATGTCACCACATGATAATGTCCAAGCCATGCCATGAGTTCTAGCACCTTTCCATAGTTCCATATTCTGAGCCATTCCAATGTCACTCAAAATTATCAGGTATCGTTTACATTCATATACATATATATCATAAGCCTTCTGTGAATTCAGAGGAATGACAATAAATGTGAAACAATGGATTTTATGTAAGAAAAATGGTTTATTTCCAAAAGTGTAGATTTTTTGCTGGGTCCAGAAAACATTGTAGTATAAGATAGTAAAGATTTTCTCCTTCCTCAGCACTGTTCAATTTATGAGCATAGATTTCATGAGAAGATGTACCCATCTCTGGGTACATTCTCTGTTGTCAGAGAACCTTTAAAAATAATATTAAAGCTCTTTCAAGATGAAAGATAAATCTTTCAGGCCAAAAAGTAGGTGGGGATTTACTGAAGATGAGAGACAGCAAACTGTTACTCTGTACGGTTAAAAAAAATAAAAATCTTTTTCAGTATTTTCAAGCAGGTAAGCAATGATGCAATAGGAAAACTAGGCATTTCTTGCTAAAGGAAGCATTTTTTTTTAATTTTTTTTTTTAAGCGATATTTATCTGTTACACTAGCAAATAAGAATTAAAAGCTGCAGCAGTCTGTATCTTGTCACACAAATTCCATGGGTGTTTGATACAAATTTCATATGTGTCTCCAATGATATAGAGATTTCAGAGTTGTATCCAAGTTGTATCCAAGATTCCTTGGTATTCTGTAGCATACCCTGGAACCTACTTCTTTATACCTTTATTGAATATCTAACAGCATTATGGAGCCAAATGTATCTTTAGAGTAACACTAAGGATTACAGCTTCATTCTAGGTTGCACTATGGGAATAAACTCAGTCATTGGCTGAGTCAAATAACAGCTATACAAATTAAGCCAAACAGATTCTAATTTCTATTATTTTAGTGAAAACCAAAAAGCAATTGGAGATAGTACATCTCACCTAGGAGTCTCAATTGAATTTAATCTGGTTAGAATCACACTCAGTGGAGTTTCACCAGTTTCACCAGGAGAAAGAGGCCAGAGCCCTGAGCAGAAGAATTTTCAAAAATGGCTATGATTTGTCTACATCTATACCTACTAAATTTAGTAGAAAACTATGACAATCTCTAAAAAAAAGCTAAATTTAATGAGAATTAAGAAGGTTTAAGAATTCCATGGAACTGTAGTAATGTAAGTGAAAATATGGACTATTCTCTCTAAATGTACATCATAACAATATCTTTCCACTGAGAATGACTCCCCATAAAAGAGTTGAAAAAGATACATAAAGAGTCTCATCAGAGTTAATTGTTCCTGTGAAGTAACAGTGCTGTGCACAAGACTTTTAACACACTCTCTTAACTCTATGGTGCTTTATATTTCTATGGCAGTAATAGTATGCCAAGCTACTTAGAAACAAAAGAAAATTTGAATTATCCAGTCTCCTTTAAAATCTTTTAATTAACCAACATAATTTGCACTGATATATGTCTTTCCTGATACTCCAAACCTTCCAAAACCCTGTCATTCTTAATTGCTTGAAGGTAACTTTCTAACTTCACTTCAGGGACCACCCAGAACAATTAAGTCTCAGTAGAACATTGAAACTGAGCAGTGAACTGGGAAATTCAGGAGCACAAAGGAGAAAACTTTCATAGGAATTGAGCCTGGACAATGGACCATGGAATTTGCTACAAAGTGGCACTTTCATCATTCTTTTAATGATTTTCATACATACTAACCTGATATCAAAATATCTTTTTCTTTCAGGCATAGGAGGAAAGAAAAGCAATTAAATCTCTTTACTGGAATCATTTACTCTACTGAAAGAAGTAACATCAGCTATATTTGTTTGCTGTTGATACCCACACTAATTTTATGATGAGTACACACACACCATTTAAAGTCTGTTTTTGTAACTTGTTAATGTGATTTAGAGATTCCAGTACATCTTGTTGCCTGCTTAAAGTAGACCTTTATTCCTAAGAAAGGGAAAAGTCTGGACTGACTCACTGGTACCTCCTAATGCTGTAGAGAGGCAACCTCAGATAACTGTGATGTTGGCATTATAGTATTGACTTGACTAGGCTCTTTATATTGGTACGGGGGATTGGGGGTGAGGTATGATTTCAGGCAGAAAAGGAATGGTGAGGAAATAAAATATGCTGGGTCTAAACCCTTTCATCTGTCTTTATGTATTTAGACAGAGAATAGGCTACTGAGAAAGCAAAATTTATCAGTAAGTGAGTATAGGCCAGTAAATTTTTATTGTAATTGCCCATACTTACCCATTCATTTGGCCTGTGTTTAATACCACAAGCTATTGTTAGCCCATTGTCAGAAGGAGTATACAACCAAAGAGAAAGATTAAATTTCCTCCTGTGACCATTAACGTGCTTCTGAATTGGAACTGGAAACCATAGCAGAATGATTTCTGACAGGCTATACTGGTAATTATACAAGCCCATTCTGACTTGTTAGCAACACCTTTCTAGGATTAAAAATTATAAATAATATGCCTGATTTACCTGTTCATTGACCCTGAATATCTGTATTAGGAAGAACTTGGATTATATCGCAAAGGTGCCAGATAAGCATTTTCCCTCTCAAAAGGGCATTGCAGACATTTTGCTAGTAATACAAGGAGCTGGTCCTTTGGTATTTTCAGTTAATGACTTTGCTTAAGAACTTGGGATTATAAGGTACTATACTTAGTATTTGCACTAGTCCTTAAGGAATCTTCAGAAAATCATCAAGCTCAGTTACAGGCAAATCACCGTTGTAAACTAATTTTGCAAGCATATGAGATACAATTTTCTTAAATGACTATCCTTGTGATTTTACTATTGAACCTGTGCAAAACAACGTGTAAGTTAAATTTAAAGCCAAATGCCTTTTTGGCAATGCTGTTTTCACTGTGAAAAGATGTGTTTGAAATGGATGTATGATATTATAATTAACTGTGGCTACTGACTAGTCATATAGTTTTCAATTTTAGTAGAGTTATTTAGGAGTTATTATGTTGAACTGTAACACTGGTGAATATTTACATCACCATAAGGATGATGTGAGAGGTCACAAAATTCTTATTCTATTTTAATTCTAATCTACATAAATGAACATCCCCAGATCACTTTGGTACAAGTGTTGGACAAGTTATGTTCTCATTTCACCTGAATACTTGTGCAGACTATAAATTTTTGGGGTACGTGAAGGTGCTTACATCATTATGAACCTTCAAACACTGCTGTGTCTGTTTTAGTCATGAACTGATTTTTGTGTGTGTGTCTTTAGCAGTCTTTTGGCTCTATAGTCCTCTGCAATAAATTATTCAAATAAGGATCCTGTTCATTATTGTAACTGTATAAGGTTTGGAAGAAAATTCAGACCTCATAAAAGAACATATAAATCCTGAGAGCAGGATTGGAGAAACAAAGGTAAAATTGGAAACTCATAATTTTATGACTTTTGTACTACATATGTCTCAGTATAGGAGATACACATCCATATATGTCCATACATCATATATTAGACTAAGAAAAAGATCTATGGCAAGTCTATATTCTGAACGTTGACATAAAGCCACCTGAGCCTCACTGTTAGCCTACTCACAGAATCACAGAATCACAGAATTTCTAGGTTGGAAGAGACCTCAAGATCATCGAGTCCAACCTCTGACCTAACGCTAACAGCCCTCCACTAAACCATATCCCTAAGCTCTACATCTAAACGTCTTTTGAAGACTTCCAGGGATGGTGACTCCACCACTTCCCTGGGCAGCCTGTTCCAATGCCTCACAACCCTTTCAGTAAAGAAGTTCTTCCTAACATCTAACCTAAAACTCCCCTGGCTCAACTTAAGCCCATTCCCCCTTGTCCTGTCACCAGGCACGTGGGAGAACAGACCAACCCCCACCTCGCTACAGGCTTCCTTGAGGTACCTTTAGAGAGCGATAAGGTCGCCCCTGAGCCTCCTCTTCTCCAGGCTGAACAAGCCCAGCTCCCTCAGCCGCTCCTCATAGGACTTGTTCTCCAGGCCCCTCACCAGCTTTGTCGCCCTTCTCTGCACCCGCTCAAGCACCTCAATGTCCTTCTTGTAGCGAGGGGCCCAAAACTGAACACAGTACTCGAGGTGCGGCCTCACCAGAGCTGAGTACAGGGAGACGATCATCTCCCTAGCCTTGCTGGTCACACTGTTCCTGATACAAGCCAGGATGCCGTTGGCCTTCTTGGCCACCTGAAACATACTGCTACATATCCCTTCAGAACAAAGAAAGGAGCTTTTTAGACAACTCTGAAGAAAATATATTCCTCTATTCCTGCTGAAAATATGAAGAAGCACAGAATACATAGAGTAAAACTCCAATTCTAAAAGGACAAATCTCTCTACAATTTTTAATGGCATATACACATTTAACATACACACGTCTGCATTCAGAATATATGTGCAAATGCAGATAAATAAAATTGCCCTGAAACCATTCAGTTTTGCTATGCTTCATACATTACCTCTCAGAAATGCCAGTATCTCAAGTTTTTGATAATGAAAATATGTGATAAAAATGACTGCCATGTCTCCACCCATAAGTCACTACTATGTTTCATTTATTTTCTCTTCCAGGAAAATACATGCATTTGATTTTTATTCATTGGTCTAAACTAGGTGTGAGACTTGTACCTTGCATTGATCCTGAAATGGATAGAATCATAGAATCATAGAATCATAGAATATCCTGAGTTGGAAGGGACCCTTAAGGATAATCAAGTCCAACTCTTGACACCGCACAGGTCTACCCAAAAGTTCAGACCATGTGACTAAGTGCACAGTCCAATCTCTTCTTAAATTCAGACAGGCTCGGTGCAGTGACCACTTCCCTGGGGAGCCTGTTCCAGTGTGCAACCACCCTCTCTGTGAAGAACCCCATCCTGATGTCAAGCCTAAATTTCCCCTGCCTCAGCTTAACCCCGTTCCCGCGGGTCCTGTCACTGGTGTTAATGGAGAAAAGGTCTCCTGCCTCTCGACACCCCCTTACGAGGAAGTTGTAGACTGTGATGAGGTCTCCCCTCAGCCTCCTCTTCTCTAGGCTGAACAGGCCCAGTGACCTCAGCCGTTCTTCGTACGTCTTCCCCTCCAGGCCTTTCACCATCTTCGTAGCCCTCCTCTGGACACTCTCCAACAGTTTCATGTCCTTTTTATACTGTGGTGCCCAGAACTGCACACAGTACTCGAGGTGAGGCCGCACCAGCGCAGAGTAGAGCGGGACAATCACCTCCCTTGACCTACTAGCGATGCCGTGCTTGATGCACCCCAGGACACAGTTGGCCCTCCTGGCTGCCAGGGCACACTGCTGGCTCATATTCAACTTGCTGTCTACCACGACCCCCAGATCCCTCTCTTCTAGGCTACTCTCCAGCGTCTCATCGCCCAGTCTGTACGTGCAGCCAGGGTTTCCCCGTCCCAGGTGCAGGACCCGGCACTTGCTCTTATTGAACTTCATGCGGTTGGTGATCGCCCAGCTCTCCAACCTATCCAGATCCCTCTGCAAGGCCTTTCCACCCTCATTGGAGTCCACAACTCCTCCAAGTTTGGTGTCATCAGCAAACTTGCTCAAAATACCTTCTATTCCTACATCCAGATCATTTATAAAAATATTGAAAAGTACCAGCCCTAAAATGGAGCCTTGAGGGACCCCACTGGTGACCCTCCGCCAGCCTGACGCAGCCCCATTTACCATAACCCTTTGGGCCCTGCCCGTTAGCCAATCGCTCACCCATCGTATGATGTTTTTATTTAGCTGTATGGTGGACATTTTGTCCAGTAGGATCCTATGGGAAACCGTGTCAAAAGCCTTGCTGAAGTCCAAAAAAATCACATCAGCTGGTTTCCCTTGGTCCACCGTACAGGTGATCTTATCATAAAAATAAATCAGATTAGTTAGGCAGGACCTACCCTTCACAAACCCATGCTGACTGGGACCAAGGACTGCTTTGTCCCCCAGGTGCGCCTCAATAAGTTCGAGAACCAACTTCTCCATGATTTTACCAGGCACTGACATGAGACTGACAGGCCTGTAATTGCTAGGGTCTTCTTTCTGACCCTTCTTGAAAATCGGCACAACATTTGCCAGCTTCCAGTCTACCGGGACCTCTCCAAATTCCCAGGATCGTTGAAAAATAATTGAGAGAGGTTCCGCGATGACGTCCGCCAGCTCTTTCAGCACCCGGGGATGAATCCCATCCAGACCCATGGACTTGTAGCCCTGTTAAAGAAACAAGTTTTCAAAAGTTCTGTTTTTATTGAGCTTTTATGGAAGTAATACAAAAGTGTAATTATTATTTTCCTTTTCAGAACACCTACAAGATTTGTATAAGCTCTGTATCTTTTAATAAGTGCATATAACTCTCAAAAATGTACACATATCTAGGTCATGCTAATTACCCACCTTGGGAGGTAAGAATGTGCCTATATTTCTCTACCTAGCTGGTGTACTCTTGAGACCGAAGTCGGAAGAGCAGGGTTTAGAAAAACTAAAAATACACTTCCTAGGATCTTAGTCACTAAACTGCTTAAAAAGAAGGTCTCTCATGTTGACAGCCTGTAATTTGTATTATGCAGGAAATAAGACTAGATAATCAAAAACAACCCTTCTGGCCTTGAAGCCTATGAATCACATATAATGGAGAAATTACTGTGGTAATGTAAGTAAATTGTCAGACTTCAAAAACAGCAGACTCAGTTTTATTTTACAAGGAATAATTTTATCATATTTCTTGCATAGATGAAATTATGCATCACTGAGTCCCCAAAAACTCCAAATCAAGCCATAAAATTCCTTATGGACTAACTGGAAAAACATGCAAAGCATTCTCTTAAGTCGTAACCTAAAATGAAAACTGAAATATTCATAGAGAAACCTCCAACATGCATGAAAGCACGCATCAAAAATTATCAATCTTTCTCAAAGTTCTGTCTAGCTCTTCCACAAATAAATTCAACATTTTGCTGTGATCATTTGCTTTGAGTAACTTATATTGAATGCTATGTGTAATTAAATTTCAAGAAAATTAATTCATTCAACATTTTAATGTAACAGGGAATCCCATATCACATTTAAATAGTGTATGGGGTCTTCCAGAAATGAGGTTACCATGCTACACAGTGCTTGCTACACCAACTAAAGCTGGACAAAACATTTTTGTCAATTATTTGTTTGCCCACATTAGTGCAGCAAAACTGTAGCTGTTCATTTTGTTCTATGATGAAGGGAAAAATGCCTATGCAAAGCCGACAAATTAAACAAGGAATAGAAATTGTGATCTAATCCATAAAATTTTAAAAATCAGAGGCCAAATCAGTCCATAAGAATGCTATAAGTTAGGCAGAAGAAAGATACCAGCTTCTTAGGACACAGGGATTTAATTTAAAGACTGTCCCCAGTCTTCTAATATTTAGTTTCTCTTTGAACCTCAGAATTCAATTGTATATTCACTGTCAGTTAAATAGTCTTGTTAGTTGCAGTATGCTCACACAAAAGGAGAGGATGGAATCATAGGCTGTTTTAGTGAAGGACTTATTCTACATCAGAATGATCTTTATTCATGAAGACTTCAAATGCTTCATTAATCTTCAGTTTTACTGTAGCCAGGGAAAGATCCTGTTATTTGCTAAAATTAAAGAAGACAAATGGGAGTTTGCAGTTTCTCCATGAACATATGAAAAAAGTAGGGTTTATTTAATTCAGTAAAGTTAGAATATTTCTAGTCAAAACTTTTCCCTGATAATACATGTAAAACGTCAGAAAGGAGAAATGCTGACTGTCAAGGTATACATCAATTACTAATTACTAATGTTCAGTTTAATATCTTGTAGGTCGACAGATATTGGGTTTTTATCATCCTGTTATTAACAATTATAATATTATATAATATAATATTATTATATTATGTCTGTATATTATATTATGTCTGTATATTTCAGCCATTATAATATAATATAATATAATATAATATAATATAATATAATATAATATAATATAATATAATATATTGTATTGTATTGTATTGTATTGTATTGTATTGTATTATAATGGCTGAAATATACAGACAGCTGAGTATGTGCCACTGGGAAGAATATAGTAGCTTTATCACTTGGAAAAACAACAACAACGACAAAACATCAACTATCTGCTACAAGTTTTTTATTTTATTCTCTAATTATTCACCATATAATATGGAAGCAGCTCTTTGTGTAGTAAATAGGAGGCATTCTCTTCACCACATCTGTCTTCATTTTTCAATCCACCTCTGGCCCTAATGAAGCTGAAACCTACCCATCAGTACACTTTCCCTTTGGGAAAAGCCATAAGCAAGTGGAAAACAGGACACTCAGCCTGCTCTCTTAAGAACATCCTGAACACTCTTTTTTCACATCTCTGGAATGTGTTCAAACTGTACCAGTGCCACCCAGATGACCAGATTTCAAATATATGTCCATAATTCCTACTGCGCTGCTGTTCTGCAAGTGTGCCAACTTCAGATGCTCTGTGAGTAGCTTTCTGCTTGGGTTCAATGTCATCCTTCCCAATTGGCAGCATCTGTTATTTTCGGATAATTAATTTAGTAGAAGTGTTTCAGAATCAGGCATACTGAAATGTCACTACAGGGATGCTATCATATTTTTGAAAGCTGAGATACAGAAATTGACAGCAAATACAAACAAACAAAAACCCTCTAGCAGCTACAATTAGATCATTCTATAATTTACATTGGCTAGTAATATTTACCTTCACATAAATCAATGCATGGGAAGAAAAAAATATCAACCTGATTTCCTTCATATTTGCAATATATGATCTCTCTCTCTCTCTAGGTTTATTTTATCTTGTATTGCCTCTGGTTTCTCAGAGTCTTTGTTTAGCAGGAGAATGGATGAATCCCTCTTCTAAGCCCTGATATATTCATGGTTGTAGAACATATGCCATTGTGCTGAGGGATAGAGAGAAACCTAACTCTCAGTTGAAGCATGAACTTTATACTTTAAAGTACAGTTTTCAATGACTGTTTTGCTCTTATTGCATCTACTGACGTTCAGCAGGTATTTGTTTATCAGTGAACAGAGGTCAGGACTATTGCCATGGCTAGTCATGTTATTCCTGCTGAAAGAAAGTTTTCATGTACACTAGAATCTCTGTGACTTTTATTCAAAAGTAAGATTCCTTTATTTTTAGGAGCTCTGAGTGGAGCCCCTTGGAGTACTTCAACATTTGAGCTTATTGAAGAAAGGGTTTTGTCTGTTAATAGGCAATCAGAAGAAAGCCAGATACACAGCAGTGCCAATGAACATGGTTTTGGAAGAGAATTTTTATCAGTAGTAACACAGAGGAAAGAAAGAAGAGAAAACTTTGAACCATGTTGCTGGATAAATTGCATTGTGTATTCTTACCTAGATTAGCATTTCTATTCTAGATTTCAGTTTTCTTTATGGTTATGTTTGGGCTGTTTTTCCTTTCGCCTTGTTTTGTGTTTCTTTTTTTTTTTTTTTTTTTTCAAAGTGAGTAATGAGCAGGGTTTCTATAGTCTTAAGAACAAAACCACTGCCTGTGTGGAGACAGAGAAAACATTACTTGGATTACAGGAGCACTTAATTATCATGCACTGAAAAGTATTTAGTTTTACTTTGATCACGACAACAGTGTGAATGTGGACTGAGAGAAGGATTTTTTTTTCCTTATCCTAAGTAAAAACCTCAGAGAATATGAGAAGGGTGAGTAAAGCTGATAAACTTCACTTAAACTTGATGCATTTCTCATTCCTGTTTCCTGACAGGGAATTTCATTGTAAGACAACATATCTTTCTTTTCTGAAGTACTTCGCTGATTAAATGCATGTGGCATGATGCAAGAAGCTTGTGCTGTGAGAGGACAAAGAAGTTTGGCGCAAGGTAATAAGGGGAGCCCTTCCTGGGTTACATGTTCAAAACTCCCCTGAAAAGCTAAGAAATTAAGTAGAAAATTATACAAGGAAATTCAGTAGCCCAATATTTAAATATGTTTCTAGACAGTTTTGAAAACTGCCTGTGTCTATAAAGTCTCAGTGATGCCAAGAAGAGCTACAGAAATACACACATAAAAGTTGTATTATTCCATTCTGTAAATGTAAGGTAGCTGCAGCAAAAGCTTTAAAAAATTTTAAAAATCTGTAGTTCTTCCTCTTCCTCTTCTTCTTCTTCTTCTTCTTCTTCTTCTTCTTCTTCTTCTTCTTCTTCTTCTTCTTCTTCTTCTTCTTCTTCTTCTTCTTCTTCTTCTTCTATTTCTTCTAATTCTTCTTCTTCTGCTTTTGCTTCTGCTTCTGCTGCTTCTGCTGCTTCTTTTTTTTCAATTTATCTTCTGTTATGACTGACAAGTCTTTAATAAAAACAACCATCCATCCACTTTGCTAGGAGATGAAAAGTTCAGAAGTAACAGAAAGGGAATTGGGAAGAACTGTCAGTGTGGGAGTGGACAACAACTCAGAAGTGCAAAACCTGGACCTGGCAATCCTTCAGTATCCCAAGGTCCTTGCTTGGCTTGAGAGTATAATGAAAACTGCTGGAGAGATATGGAAGGTCTGCCCAGTGCAAGCTACCTACTTCTTCCTTTAATCTTTTAAAAGAAGAACACTGCTTATGCATACTGGTCACTTTTGATATATGATCAGAGTTTAACAATGCTTTATTTTTGTCAAGACATTTCAACTCCAGTGCTTTTATATCTTCAATTCATAATTGACTTGATAACAAAACTATACTATTTTATGACAATATTTTGCAGGGAGAGAAAAGAGCCATCCTCCTCCCCTCATTGCTATATTTTAATTCTGAAATATCTCTGAAACTAATACTAAATATGTAGGCTTGATAGAATCATCACTGGTATATCAGCAAAGAATCGTTTCAAATATAATGAATTTAATTGAACTGTCTATACTTTATCATGCATGCTTTCAGACCAGTTGAGAAGAAGGATATTTTGAAGTAGGTCCATATGTAGACAAAAAGGCTAATGAAGACAAAAATCCAAGACCTCCAAGTCTTAAGCCAGAGGCCTATGGTATTGGCCTAACAAGATTAGGTCCATGGGCAAGATTAAGTAGCAGAGTGTGCTCATGCCATCCAGGAGTTGACAGTGGTAGTAAAAGAAATAAAAAGCATAAAAAGGCATAAGAGAAGAGAAAAAAATTGCTATATCTGCCTGTACAAGCTAGAAAAGGATGAGGTAAAACTGGTTTTGAATTCCTTACTTTAAACAGAGCTTCTGACCATTTCCACCGAAACTTTCATGAGGTTTTGTATAGCTTAACCTTAAATAAAGGAGAATAGTCAAGATAAAGTCTGACTCTCCAAAACATAATCATTAGATATGTATTCAGATAGCTTTCTAAAAGTATGAAGGTACCTAAATCTAACATGTGGTTATCTAGTTACTTCTATATGCCTATACCAAAACCACAGTATTAAAAGCATAAAGACCTTGAGGGGCACAAATGCTTCAAATCTCAATATTTTCATAATGGTGGAAAAGAATAGAATGTAGAAGAAAAAGGGAACTGGTAGAGCATATGTTATGCCATAAAATAATGTGTTTTAATATAATGTCCAAGCATTTATACTTCCCCTAAATAAAGGCATTGAATTTTTATATCCAAACATGGATAATGCCAAACAAACAAACAATCAAAAAATAAATAAAAAAGCAACTCTAGATATTTAAGTCTAAAAATTTTATGAGAAATTGGTATATAAATGTACAAATGTTACTTGCAGGCATTAAAATGTCTACTAATCTGAAACAGAAGTAGCACTATTTCAGAACTATTTTTTGTATAAATCCAGGAGTGATGGCTATATAAAGTGACTCTAGAACACAATACAGCATGCCAAGTGTGTTTAAAATTTATCAGCAAGCTCTCTTTAGTTATCAAGCTGGAGAACAGTTATCCTATTCATTATTGACATCTCCCATAATTCTTTCAATGGTTTTGTGCAAATAGCTTGTCATCCTTTTGGCAAATAGGGGTGATTTTCAGTAACATTTTTAAATTCTTCAAATTCATTTATACATCCAGAAGCAGCCAGACTTTCTTAGCATTAATTTTAAAGAAAAAAAAAAATCCTTTAGTAGTAAAGGTCTACAAGGTGGACCTAAGCATTGCAATACTAGCAGAGATCTAACTTAACTACTAAAGAGGCTGCACCAGCAAGAATTTACAATGCTTGGCTTAGCATACAGGGTTGTTCTACAATACATGTGAAAATATTAAGTGCCTTTGTGTGCTGGGAGAATATTAGTGCTGGAAACTCCTGTATCTGTGAAGAAGTTGATGAGCAATGGTCTAAATTATGGTTGTTACAACCTAGGTTGAGAATATACAAAGATCTAAATTTTGGCATTGAACACAGAACTGCTACGATGGTACAGCTGTGGCCATAGCCCTGAGTGTGCTTTGGTAGCTTTTGCTTGTTCTCTTTTAATTAAAATCTGTTAAAACATTTTATTTCAAAGTAGCTTAAAAATGCGCCTGCAATTTTATGGCACTATTAACCTGAATACTAATAGTCCTATCTATGGACTATTAACCTGAATTTAGAAACACATTTAAATGTGAAATATATTATGATTTGATTAGTATATAAATAGTGGAAAAGGTCTTTATTAGGTCTTTGACCTCTCTTTACTCATCTGCTGAGAGTCTGGAAAGAATTCTTAAAATACTGAAGATAACAGCACTATGTGAAATATTTACATCATGGCTAAAAACAAAACTGGGAATAACACTGGGCTGTAGCATGGTGCCTTGAGCAGAGTCACTGCCAGGTTGACCCACCACAGACAGCAGAACCACCAGAGTGACTACAGAATCCTGCATACTCAATCTTTTGTTGTGAGTGCAACACATTCAGAAAAGATTTAAGGTTTGGATCAGCCAAGAATATGTGGGGTGTAAAATTACTTCCCTTCCAATACTCAGAAGTTCAGTTCTTGTCTGCTATTATAAAATCAATGAAAGTGTGAAAATTGAAGTTTGCTGAATAAGGTGCTCTGCAATGCATTTAGCCTGGCATATCATATTGTAAAGAAAAATCTGAGGTTTTGCTTTAGCTGTCAAGTGTAGTCAGATTACTTTTTTATAACTGACACATAGTAACCTTTATTTACAGAAAAGAAAGTCTCGGGCTAGGACCTCAGTATATTTGCATCCTGAACACTTCAAAATGTACGCAATGGATATATCAGAACATAAAATATATTGAAATTTTATTTCTGATCTTTAACTCTACTTTAAATGAATAATCTGTCTGCAATCTTATTTATTGGTTAAATACTCTAAAGCACTAGCCTTACTCTAAATACTCCTAGCCTTACTGAAGTCCATGGCAAAACTCCTATTAATTAAAATGAGGTTTATTGTTCACTGTTATTATTTTTAATGTTATGGGTTTTATGGATTTAAAAACCACATATATTATATTTTTTTCTTTTTTTTTCTTTTTTTTTTTTTCATATGTGAAGTATATAACAAGAAAATTGCTGTTCAGCAGTTACAGTATTTGCAAAAGCATGTACAAACTGCCCTAGTAACAAAAACACAGTTGGTCACAAATTTACGTTAGAGAAAGAATTAGATGATTTTGTGGAATTATCAAATTCAGCAAGTTATATAAATCAAAAGACACTAAGAAGTTATTGTTAATTACTCTATTCAAATCAGAATGCAAAGATACAATATTACTTGAAATACGGTTTTAATATTGACAATACAGAGATTAAATTGCTTTTAGAGCTGGGAATATGTTCTTGTTAAGATGAAGTTGCTCAGAGTTAGCTGACTCTTGTTTCTGGTTATCTATTCTTTTCCTGAAAGCAGTTGCAGTCAACCAAGAAGGGCTATGGAAAAACACAGGTGTGCTAAGCAAGTTTTCAATGTTCCAGTTTTGGTTGCTATAAGCTAAAAAGCTTTAACTATGACTTTTCATCTGAATAACTTGTATCTTTTTTTTTTTTTTTTAATCTTTAAAGAGATGATTTCAAGAAGAAGAAATGTGTAATATATAAGATGTCTGAGGAGTTTGATCTTATAATATGGGAATAATGAAATGAGTTTTAGGTCTTGCAACCCAAAGCCAAGTTACAATATTTGATGTTTGCATTTTTCCCATTTAGATTTTCTATGGAGGACCAGCAACATTTTGATAAATGTGGGCGGCTCTTGGTTCACAATTCACATCTGCTTCAACATGAAATCTTAGCACATGTGAGCAGTAAAAAAAACATGCTCACATGTGCCTAAAACACATGTTTTAAGTAATAAGTAAAAGCCTTATGGCTTTCAAGATATTTTCTATGAAAGAAAGGAAAGCTGCAGTTATTACAGACTTTGTGTATTGTTCTTTAATTCGTGTGTGATTTTTTTTTCAATGCGGATTGAGACTTTTAACACTGAGATCTTAGCTACATATTACAAAACCCCGTGTTTATGTGAACAATTAAAAGGCAAGCAGGGGTGGATCTAAGAGCAAGACAGCTAACAGGAATATTTTATGGAACATTGTACTGTTTCATGAACTCTATCAAGAGATAATTCAATGCCAGTTGAATTTAGATTCACCTCAAAGATACTTATGACAAATTATGTGACAATGAATGTCCCATTACTGATTCATGTGAAGAAGAGGATTCATTACTGAATCCAGGGATTCGTGTGAAGGCCTCTCTTCTTCAGAGTGGCCTTTCTCTGTTGTACTGCAATGTAAACTGGTGCCAGGAAGCCTACATGTATATGTCTACTGGAATAAGTATCGGGAAACTGGCTACAACAGTACTCTTTTTTTATTATTATTATTATTTTTTATTATTATTATTATGGTCATCAGAATCCTTTGAAAGGGTACAGCAAAGCTGGAAAATTGCTGTCTTGTGCTTACAACGCATTTCTCTCTGGTTGTTGGGTTTGTTGTTGTTTGTTTGTTTGTTTGTTCGTTTGTTATCTGGCTAATGAAGTTACTTGGAATTCAAAAGCGCTTAGATGAGGAGATGGATCTGCAGATAGACTTTCTGTCCTTAAGATAATATGCTATATTAATTATAAAAGTACACCTGTGTCTTTCATAGTCTACTTATTATCAAAACCTCAGTCCTATTGAACAGTTTATTTCTGAAGAATGTAAATTCTATTGCTGACATTACAAAGACATTTGCTCAAGATACATGCCTAATAGTCATAGGAACCTAGGAAAAAAACCTTTGAGATCAAGCTACATCAGGTTGTATAATTCTATTATTGAATCCATGTTACTGAATCCATGTTATTGAATCCATAAGTTACACCTCAACATAGTATTTTGAAAGTTTGTGAATTGTTGGAATTTGCATAGTTTCATTTCATTCCTGGAGATTTTGTTTTGTATGCTTTTTTCAAAATAAGAAATGACATTTGAGGAAAAAATCTTTTTTCCTCTCCTTTTTGAGAAAAAAAAAAAAAAAAGTACAAAACATCTATTACAGTTTTTTTTTGTTTTTTTTTTCTTCTCCGTGTGTGGTTCATAGAGATGGAAATAAAAATGTTATTGATCCAAGCAAAAGATCAATAGGAAGAGTCATTCACAATTAGGCATTCTGTAGAAAATAACATGAATGAAATTAACCTGGAGCACTTGAGGCAGTTTGCCTGGTAACCTTGCTCTCAAATATGTTTTAAGTTTAATAAATTATATTTACGTGGAAAAAAGTGAGTTCTGAGAATTATTAAAGATATGCTCTCTAGGTTGCACCATAATTCTGTTTGTAATCAGTATAGCTTTTTTGCTTTCTGATTATAGGGGTTTATTTCAAAAGGCAATG
Source organism: Aythya marila (assembly GCF_965140915.1). Classification (NCBI taxonomy): domain Eukaryota; kingdom Metazoa; phylum Chordata; class Aves; order Anseriformes; family Anatidae; genus Aythya; species Aythya marila. Next base: position 15,079,082 of record NC_139044.1, read on the forward strand.
GTCACACTGCTTTTATTAGTTTTACTTCTAAAGGTCATGTCATAGTTGTCAAAAATAAGCATTGATCTTAGGATTAATATTTTAAACATGTATTTAAAATACAATGTGGGAAAAGCTGACATTGTTGCTTTCCCTATGGTAATTTAAGATTGGGAAGTTTTACTGATTAAACCCTTCATTTTACTTTTAAACATTTTCATTTAAAAGCTAACTTCTTTGACTGGTAATAAATGAGGTACTGGTTATATTTAATAACTCCCATGCATTGTGGTGTCACAGCAGACCCAAAAGATAGTACATGCTGTCACATTTGGGATGATAGATTTTATAAAACTGCGTTGCATGAAGACGAACTCTTTTGTGTTACCTTGCAAGGTTGCCATGGAGATAGAGTACTGCTTCATGGGAATTTCACTTTTCTGGTAATGTTAGATACTGAACCCAAAGCTGCTTCTTTCGATAGTTCTTAAATCTCACTTTTAAAATGATATCGATTTGCAAAAACTAATGATTCATCTTTTGTATCTCTATTTTCTCAGAAATACCTTTTTGGTGCCGTCAAAGCTAATGCACTAAACATGTTAACTTAACAGGTGTCAAACACAGTAGACTGTCTAAGCATTATCTTACTTTATGTTCTATGCCACTGGTCAATTTAGGATATGTTTTGCAAGTCTGTACTTCCTCAAAGAAAGATTTCAGGTATTTGTAGCCTATGGAAATATTTTTATGATGGGAAATCATCAAAATCAATATGTTGCAGAGGGATAAATACTATATATTCTTTTTAATGATTTTTTTAAAGAAAAATCAATTTAAATATTAAATATATGGAAAATAGTTACAGTGTTGTTTCTATTTCTACAGAGAAAACCATATTTTTGGTGGAGTTATCATGTATTTCTCTGTAATATGTGATGTATTTTTATTACCCTGTTTAAATGAGAAGTCAAAAGGGAACTTCAGTTGATTCTGACATTTATAAGCCACTCATTTTCTTCATCTTTATGAATAAAACTGACAGACATGGAAACCCTTACTCTTTGCCTTAAGCACACATTTCTGAATGCCTGGCTGTAGATGAATCAGCCAGGACTATAATATACAGAGGATACATCCAACTCCTGGACATATGGCAGAAAGTACATACGGGAATGTAAATCATACCATTTGGTATCCAGTCGGAGCTATCTAGCTTTGCTAATGAAATTCATGCAACAGGAATATTTTTCAGGAGGAAGGATCTCTCGCTGTTTTCAAATGAAAACAGCTAAAATAAAATGCTTTCCTGAGGAAAGTGCTGGAAATTATTCTGCATGTTCTTTTGCCCCATTCATATTGAATGCTCACCCAGCATGCTGCTGTGTTTGTTCAGAATATCTAGTAGAAAGACTGGCAAACATTTCACAAATGACTGAACCAACTGAGAGCGGGTGTTGGAAGATGTGAGAGCCTCTTCCTGCATGCCTCTGTGTGGGGAAAGATGGCAACGTGTGCAGAGTGATAATTAAACAGACTTTCCTTCTGTTCCTGTCTCCCATTTGAAGTTATCTTTGAACAGAAAGATCGAAATGGCCTGAAAAGGGATGTCTGGGGAGGAATTCAATGAAATGAGGAAAGATTTTTTTTCTTCTACTTTACTAGCAAAGATTTAAGCAAATAGATGACAGAGTCATGTGCTATTCCTTCAAAAATTAGTGTTTAAATTCATTGAAGATACGTCTTTTTGCCAGTAAAATCCTTTGCTGTATTTACATATTCTCCTCCTTTTGCTAAAATACATGCTGATAAAATTTACATGGGTCTAACCCATGTCCTTCTCCCTAAAACTAAATAGGTTTTCAAATGTTTGCATCGTGATGCTTACTTGAATAGTTAAAAGCTACTCAGCAGGCAGCATACTCAATATTTATATTTTGTAAATACAGACTAAGAACTTCATAAAATATTTCTTCGCAAGGTGTGGGATTTTTCTTTTTTTTCTTGTTAAGTGATACTTGATGTCAGAATGTGCTGTGGCCTCATCAGAGTTTCAACTTATTTTCCTGTTCCCTAAATTGTAGAAGATTTTCTTAATAATTTTCTAAAAATCCAATTTAAACTAAAATATCAAAAGTAAGTGGGTTTTTATGGAACCTGTTAAACTCGCATTACTTCTGCTTTCATATGTAGTAAGTAATAATAACAGACTTCAACATTTCACTCCAAAATATTACTAAATTTTAGAATGTAATATGATTTCAGTATAACTTCAATAAAATTCATAATTGGTGATAGAGTTCATTGCTATACTTAAAACATGTCTTCATTATTGACAGTGGTACTAGAGGGGAAGGGAAAAGCTGGTGAAGAAGACTTTGAAAAGGTCTCACACTCATATTGCTGTGCTTAGTCTAAATGATGGTAATAATTTCTCATTTTATGCAAATATTCAGCTATATATAGACCTTCATGTTCCAAAACACGTGTTGATTGAGAGAAAAGTTTGTCCTGGCAGTCTGCTGAAACATTGACACCAGATTTCTCTCCCTCAGAGATGAAACATTCCCCTGATTAATACCTTCAACATCTGGAATGTATATGAAATTTTACCTTGGATCCAAGGTTATTTTGCCAAATGCTGCCTCCAGCCACATACATAAAAGGTGGTTCCCAATATTTCCCAATTGTGACAAATGCAAAGAACTTTTTTTTTTTCTTCCCTGTTTGGCCCATGCTATCCCCTTTCCTGATCCTACTTCAGTCAGATCCTGAGCTTCCTTCTTGCTGATCCTGCTGCAGTCAGATCCTGAGCTTCCTTTAGCTTCACAATATATAGGACACCCTTCAGCAACAGAAAATCTGTTGCTATTGGCAATTCAGTTCTGTCTGATGGGTATATAGGCAAATGTACAATACCACAAGCCCGAGAGAGAAGATAATATGTATATATATATATATTTAAATCAGCAGTTCCTTACTCCTAAAATATTCCTAACCTAATTTTTTAACAGCAGCATTTTTTTTTCCCACATAAATGAATAGTAGAAAAATACCTCTCACTGCAGTTACAAGCAGGAATTGTGCAATACTATCAGTGTAAATAAAATACAATTAAATAAAATGCAAGAGTTTCAATACCCCATTAAAATATTTTTTTTTATTTTGCTGTGCTCACTCACTGAAGTGTGTACATGAGTTCTCACCCTTTTGCCTCTATCCATGTAATAAGGATATCATTCTTTTCAAAAATAATGATTTTACCCCATGACTGATAAGCTGCATACCAATTTCACTGCAAAGTTTTACAATAAGCGGGTCTTTCACTTTGCACATGCTGACAGGAGTCTTGTGACAGGAATGTAGTGGGATACTGGTAGATACCTCTTATGGGTAGCACTAAGTTGCAGGGCTTTTTCATTGCACTTTTAAGAACTCTGTGCTATTGATGCATTTATTTCTTTTAATATATCACTTACTAATGGATCTTAAGAAACCTACACAAGCACTCTCATGGCTGAAGAAGAAAAAAGGGAGAATAAAAAAAAAATCAGATTTAGATAACATTCTCTGTAAATTAATGTTTTCTTCAAGTATGTTTCTGAGCATGGCTTAGAAGGTAATCCAACACCTCAAAGGAGAGACAAAAATTGTCCCCTTTTTGTCATGTAAACTTAAAATTACATCTGAACGGTGCAGTTGAGTCAGAAAGGAGCTAGCTTTTAAAGTTATCTCAGATGTGATTATTTTATGATACCTTTTGTAGTTGTTGGGTTTTGACTTTGATCTGAAGTGAGAAGTGTGACAGCAATTCAGTTTATGAATTGCTATGAAAAGTGATTGTATTAAAAATTAGAAAAGCCAATGAAAATAGTGGGATTTATTTATTTATTTATTTATTTATTTATTTTTACTGGTAATGGATGCATATATACTGCGATGCAAAAAGGAATCAAAAATAATAGCCATTTAAACATAGGATCATCTTAAATTGTCATTGAAAAAGCTTCTACAGACAGATTTTTATGTCAGTATTTTGGGTTGCATTTTCAAAAACTTATATGTTACTTGTAGGATAATAACTGCAGCTTCACCAACGTACAATATCTATGGATCTGATCTTTTTTTTTCCATTTGCATTTCTATTCCATATCAATGACACCTAGACTAAGGTTGATGTGTCTCAACTTCTACTGTATATTGAATTATAAGACCTTTATGATTTGTTTTGTTATTTATTTAAATGTATCATTTACAGTGAAGCTAAGAACTTCACACAAGCACTCTCATCGTAGAAGTTAATGTAGACAAGAATAAATGCACATCTTTGGCTTCTATATACTTTCATATTTTTTTTTTCTCAGCTTAGCTTGCTCTGGTTCATGAAGATTTGAACAAAGATGAATGCTTCAGGTATGTTAGAGAGGACCCTGGAAACTGTACCATCTTGCTCCAGTGAGCTTTAGATTAGGTAGGCTCTTTAAGTGCTGACATGTCTTTGGACATCATGAGAAGTAGGCCAAGGAGACTCACTGAAATAGTTCTGCTGGTTCTTTAATGAGTAATGTACTTAGTAAAGTAATGTAGAATCAGCATATTGTAGACCCAAACCAGAGCAACAACATTTAAAATCTTTAAATTTGCTCTATGTCTTTTTGATCAAAATATAATTTCCACTCCACAGGGAATTCTGGGTTTTCAAAACCTTTTTTTATCTTGTGGAAACTGGGATTTAAGAATTTACTGTGACCCATTCTGTTAATGTTGCTGTTACTGAAATAGTGTTGATGTGAGATTCATTGAATCCTAATAAAAAAAAAAAAAAGATATAATTAGGATATATATTGTAATAAAAAAAAAAGGTCTGCAATCTGCAGTCTTCTTGAGCATGTATCTTCACAAGCACCACATGCTTAATTTTGAACATCATATCTGCCACAGGGACTTACCTCATCACATTGCATAGTAGAATTGGCTTCTACATTTGTAAAATGTACCCTGAGCAAAGAAAGATTATACATATTATATATATATTACATTACATGTTATATATGTTAGACATTTTTTAACAGAATTTTTAACAGTACTTTCTTGAAGACTCTGATTTCTGGATTGGAATTTAAAATTAAGTCAAGCAAGCTGTGGTCTAGAACAAGTTGCTTGAGTATCCATTATGGCTAGGTAACAGAAAGAGTCCTGAGAAGTCATTGAGAGTATGCAAAACTAACTAATGAATCTTCATGGTTTTTCTTTTTAGACCATGAAACTCAATATGCAGTAGGAAATGGAGAGTTATATTCTGTTTAACACTGATCCACATTCAAAGGACAATGAAGGGAAAATCAATGATGGAAGAAAAATATATTCTTAAACTGTTTGATTAAGTTAGCCTTCAAGGAAAGGAATGTGGCTTTCTAATCTTGTATTCTTTCCTTCCCCTTGAATGTGTTTATTTACTTTGTTATGATACTTTTGCTGTACTGCTTTGTTATATTATTTATATTTTTAGTAAATATTGTTCTTAATTGTATCAGTATAAATTTAGTTATATTTCATTACTGTTCATAATAACTGAGAGCATATAAGCATTATAAATTTCTAATCTATCTTTTCATGAATATGGAAAGATGTATGGCTTCCTTTCTACAGTGAAATAAGTATGTGGACCATTTGACTCCTGTCTGTAAATGTGAGACATATGAGACAGCAGTCATATTTGTGGAGTAATAAATATTATTTTTTAGCAATAAATGCGTGTGCTGTGGTGTGTTTAGAATATCATTAAAGTGAGTTTTTGTTGGTATAACACAGTAACAAAAGCAGTAGATTTCTGTGACACTGCCTCTCATTTTATGGCAAGCAAGAATTTCCACCTAACTATAACCAATATTCTATTGTCTTCTGATTGCTTGTAATTGCTGATGTCGTTACATCGAGCTTGTTTTCCAAGAACAGGATGTTCTTTATTTCCCATCTTAGTTGCACTGAAAATCAGAGCAGAGACTTCCGCCCTTCCTCCAAATCAAATTGAATTGAAGCATACAAGGACAAAAAGAAGACAGCAGTCAGTTTTTCAAGATCTTTATGCCCTGAAATAATTCATTGTATGTTATACTTTTATCTAACTACAAAAATAGAAAGTAATACAATGCTTTTTTTTTTTTTTTTTTTTTTTTTTTTTGGTGGTGCAAAAAATACATTGAGGTCATTACAAATTCTTTCAAGGAAAGGTCTATGTTAGTTCTTAACTGTATAGAACATAGTTATGCTGATTTCTTGGTAGATATCTTCATCAATTCCTGTTTTTTTTTTTTTTTTTTTTTTTTTAAAAAGAACAAAATAACCAAAAACCTCAACCCCACAATATGATCCTATGATTTGAAAAAAAAAATGTAGTGGCATAGATTTTTTATTTCATATGCCAAGATGCTGAAGGAAACTTGCAGAGTTTTCCTGTTAGCTTTACCAACAGATGATATAGCCAGCTGCACAGCTACTTCTAATAAAAAGGATTTGAATTGACCATGACATATAAGTACATTATTCAACTGTCTAAGAGCCTATTTGCATTAACATCTACCTTAGTAAAGAAATCATAGCTTTTACTTTATTTTTTTTAGTATACATTGGGATCTAAAAAGATAATTTTTCACTTCTTGTTTATGGGCTAAATTACTATTTTGATGAAGCAATTCACAAACACTTTTATAGGACAGACTTTTTTTTTTTCTTTTTTTTTTTCTTTATAGCATGTTCCTGCTGACAGTTCTTCAGAAACATGTACTGCTATCCAAGATGTTACATTTTTTGAGGCCTTTTAAGACTCAGGCAGTTGCAGGCAGACAAGGCTTATATGAAATCCCACCTAATACTGAACTATCTCCTTTCTTTCCCTGTTTCACAACAATATTGTAATATTCTCATTTTCTTAATGAATATTTAGCCATCTTAATTTGGGCTTTTGGTAAGACAGATATATCTGTAGTGTTGTATGATATTATTTCAAGTCATGCGTGTTTTATTTATATCTTTCCTAACTTGAAGATCCACAGCCATATGTTTCAGCCATGTATCAGCAGGGCTGAGCATCTGTTCTCTAAAAAGTTTTTGAGAAGCTGTAAGTGATAAAACTATATTCAAATCCAAATCCTTTACATCTTGAATGTCCGCACATTTACTGAATGTAACTGACAGCACAATTTGGTCTTCTTACTTCCTTGCTTACAACTTCCATGGTAGCTTTGAAATGGTTTGAAATGAATCTGATCTCAGATATGGTCCCACATTTTAACGTGTATTAAAATTAACACAGTGATCTAAATAAGCTGTAGCTAAAATTTCGTCTCTCAGACTGCCATTCAGTTGTCACTTGGAATCAGGGCTATGTGACCAAACCTCAAGGTTTCATTTGCTGTTTCTTAAAACCTAACCCAAACTTTATCCAAAACAGCACTGTTAGCTATCGTTGCAATCATATAAAAGTAGAATGGTGGAAGTGTAATTTACTGCAACCATGAAAGAAACATTTTGTGATCTATATGTGGGATACATAAGTATCCCAGACTAGGATTTAGCTATAGAGAAGTGAAAGAAATCACCATGACTACCTCTTGCACACAAGTATATGGAAAAGTGCAGCACCAGAGGGGAAGCTGACATTCCATACGTCACTCTAAGTAATAAGGAAAGGGTGGAACAAGCTAAGATTCTCTAAGATGACATGCTCTAGTCCCTATTGAACTGGAAGGACAGTAGAGTCAAGTATTCTGTCTTCAGATTTGTAATCCTACAATAAAGACGTTTTTTGCGAAATGAGTCAGTTTCTATAAAATGTGGTATTCTTAATAACAAACTAATTTGATAACATTTAGTCTCTAAATACACTATTAAATAGTAAATATGCTTTTTAAAATTTGCTTCATTTATTTGTGTGAAATTAATACATTACTTGGATTTTTTTTTTTTTGTTGACTAATGCTTAAGATGTGCTCTGAAGAAAAGCCTGTACATTAGACTTAATATTTGTCTCATTTAGTGGACTTTAAAGGTACTCCCTTTCATGACAGTTATTGTCAGTTCAGCATCATTTTTTCATAGCCTTTTATAAATCTTTCATGACCTGTCTCCAGGGAAAGAGGGAATAGAAATCATTTAAGACGACATACTGTATTTTTCAGACTGTCTTTTGCAAGAGCAGACCTAAAACAACATAGGAGATATGAACCTTTCAGTACAGCTGTTTACCAGATGTAAAAGGGAATTGTTCATTGTCTGAGTTGTATAATGTCTAGATTTTAGTTAAATAACTTCTCAGTTTAGACCTTTACAATACTGGGGAAGCTCTTGTGATGCATTCTAAAATATTAATTTGGCCACCATTTCTTCTCAAATTTCCCTAATTTTATCCCTGGCATTTATTTTATTTATTTATTTATTTATTTTCAGGCAAGCCTTCATGTGTATGTAGTACACAAAACATTGAAGCATTGTTTTTGCAGTACTAATTACCCAACCCAGATGGCCATAACTATTGGTAAAATCATTATGGTTAAAGTAACTAGACTACTTGATTCTGTTGACATTAGACTTCTAAACTGTTTTTGTTAAACATTGATAACTTACTGGAAACAAATATTAATGTTTCTCTTACAGATGAGAATCATGTGAAGCCAGTATTAAAGTTATAATTTCAAAGTGGGAATTTGCAAATTTATCTCAGAGGCTTCAGATCTATCTGAAAAATTCATCCCTATCCTAAGAAATGATAATAAATTATATTTTCTATGTAAAATTTGCATTTCAGGAAAAAAGAAACAAACAAACACTGTACAAAAATTTCACTTACAATGTAGTTGTGATTTAGATTTGTAGCTAATGAGGTATAGATTAGAAAAGATGAAAAGATGTAAAGTGTTCTTTAAAGTTTGGGGGTGCTGAAGTCCTAAAAAAGAATTCAGTCCTAAAATGGAAGTCATGGCAGATCAGACATGGAAGAGTACTCAAGTTATCCAAAAATAAATGCATGGAAGAGGAACAGATGTGAAATTTCCCGCTCTAGAAAGTTTAAGTAACCTGATGCAGTACAGTACCAGGCTCCAATGTAATATCTTTAAAGTCTGTAACAGCGTTCTTGTTTTAGGCATAAAGGTTATCATTTTTTATTTTGTTCAGAAGTAGGATAACAATTTCAATGCATTGCTTACTAGCAGGAGAATACATCTGCCTCTCAGGTTTATACCCATATACCTGGTACTTACATATGAGCAACAGAGTGGTACATATGGTCTTTCAGTCTTTCTAACTGTTCATGATTTTCCATGGAATTGGGTGAAAAGAGTATTACTAATTTAGTTCAAAGACCTGTTTCTGTGGTAAATATTTAAAAGTCAATGAGATCTCCAACTTATTTCTGTTTTCTTCTTTTTAATCCTGTGTCTTCTAAGGTCTTGCATAGGGGTTCCAGCTTTTCTTTGTGCATGAGAGTTTCACATTTACTATTTGTAAATTCAATTATGGTATTTATACAGTATATCAGGGGAATCAAGATTCCCATTGGCAAGAGTGGTGAGTTGGTGAGTTTTGAGCTTTTCTGTGGTGTAGACATGCTTTGAGCATGGGTCCCATGAAAGGCTTTGCACTGGAGAGGGCTGCTAAGTCTCTCTGGCTGCCAAGAGAAGGACATCAGCAGGTAACCAAGGATGTGAATGGTACTGGGTTGCCCCAAGCCTCTGCTGCAGGCTTGTCTTCATCCAAAACAGATCAGAGGAATGAACTGTTGAAAACTGTTGTCATCTCCTAAATGTGAAATATTTCCTTAGATTAATTTCCCACATTTATTCAATGTTTATGTGTTGTCTAAGGAAATATATATAGCAGTGTAGCTTGTAGTCATAAACATTGCTCTATATGGAACTTGTGATGAAAGTTGGTCACTGAAGAATGTCAAGTACTAGGAGTCATAACCATGTAAAGTATTGTTGATTGAGCAAAGGAGAACAAAAGCAATACAATGTGAAAACAATAAACAGAAATTAAAGTATTTGTGCTGAAAAATAGGAAATCTTGCCACAAAAGACACACATGTATGGTCTTTTGCATAGTACAAGTCTGTTTTCTGGACGTTAACTGTGCTTTGGTTACTCTGAGTTCAGTAAAAGAGAATAAGAGAATATTAAATGCAGTAACAGAAAATTTGAACGGTCTGTTCTTTTACATGACAAGGTAGTATGCCTTTTGTTTAATGCTATGAGTCCAAAAACTTGATAGCCTTATAATTCAGTAATAAGAGAACTATTAAAGAGAATACAAAATCCTGAAAGACTGATTTAATACTGAAACTATGTATAAAGGAATGTGTTCTCTCTTTCTATTTGACTTTTTCTTAAACTTTCAGAGAGGTATAAAAACTGTTTCCACTGAAAATGTTACTAGTCTTCCCTCATATGGGTTTTTCAGAATTATCCTTTGATATCATGGGCAGAAAAGAAAAGTGGACTTTTGGGGAATATTCTATTTGCTGGAAGAGTTTTGCATGTTTGTTTTAAACTAGTTTATTCCATAATTTAAGGATATCTTAGGAAGAATATTTATATTTTTTTTTATCCTTTTTATACAATAAGGTGACTGTATACAAAAGTGTCTTTATACAAAAATAAAACACAGCCCCTTGTCTCATATGATTAGTGATCTCTAATGTAAGAACTGAAACAGACATCTGGATTGAAAGGTACGTTTAAGAACCATGGTATAAAGTGATTAAGGTTGTTTTCCTTGTTTCAAAACAGAGGTTCGTGCCTAAACACCTTCTGAAGATTTAAGCAAAGGATCATTTGGCTCTACTTACAGAATTGTTTTAGTATACCTACATTGTGATCAGAAACTAACAAGCCATTGTATCAGGATGATAAGGAAAATATTATATAGGAATGCTGGCAGAGTTCCCAGAAACAGCAGGCCCAGACTGAAAAAAAAACAAAACAAAACAAAACAAAACAAAACAAAGCAAAACAAAACAACAAACAAACAAACAAAACACTTTTCTGGACAAAGCATAACTAATTTGTGTACAAGAAATCACTGATGCAGATAATTTCTTCCCATTTTTGATGAGGTAATTTATTTTCATCTCAAGGAGCAGGTGGGATATTCATATGTATACTACATGTATACTTACCATGGTTTGTAAAAAATGTAAAAGAATTGGGCTGTGTTGTTGTCAGCTACATTTTCCAAGACTGGAATTTCTGTTTCCCATGTGTAGGTTTTCCCTCTCATTATGAAGATTTATTGTATGTTCAGCCTCTTCTGGTTCTCATGCAGGCTTTTCTGATAACTTAAAATCTGGTATTTCTCCAGTTTTTTAGCTTTTGAAGAAAACAGAGTTTGCATCACGCATATATGAATTCCAGAAGTAACTTTTAAAAAAACACACTTCATAAAACAATTGCACTTTGATGATGAAAGCAATATTTTATACAACAGAAACAATTCTGAAGCATAGAATTGATTCTGGTCAGGCACTAGTCAAGACCTACAATACATAACTCTGGGATATAAGAGTGGAGAAGAAATATTAAAAATAAAAAATTTATAAAACTAGGACAGATATAGTATTGAGTCATAATAATAAAAAGAAGAGGAGAAACTCTGTATGTTCTGTTTCCTTATAAATGTATAACTATCCATCTGTTACCGTGCCAATACTGAGCATAGTCTTCAGGCTATCAGGAAAATTTGTATCAACTATGAAATTATTAATCTACTGAAATTATTTATTGACAAAAACTGTTCATGTCTGATTTCAAAAACTTTCAGAAATTCTGAGTAGTGTGTAGGAAAACACTGTTGCTAAAGTCATTGTAATCCTTGTGCCTCTGTTAGCAAAAATAAATAAATAAATAAATGAGCATAGCAAAGCTTCTTCTCCTAATTTTTAGCATGAAAAATAGAAACTGCTTGTTTTTCGTCTCATTAGTGAAGTTAATTATTCAACAAGGTTGCTGTGGTTGGCTACAAACTGGCCCCTTCTTGAACATTAACATGCCTTGTTTCCTGAAGGATTTTTACTACCTCAAGAATCTTCCAATTGTAAAGGTTTATACTGATGCAAATCCTCAGTGCATCAAAATAAACTCATGAAACTCAGCTTTCCCAAACTGCATAACTGTTCAACACTTGCTAACCTCTCCAATTATTTGTCTATTTCAGTAGGAATTGCTTCCTACTGTGTTTTTACAGTTCCCAGAATAGCTCAGAGAACATCCTAAATGCTAGCAGTACAAAAATTGTAACTAGTTTATCAAATGTTTTTTATTCTCGACATTACCTATATTTGTGTATGTGCTTATTATTATTATTATTATTTCTCATGCTTATTTCCAAATGTGGTACTTCCAATTATTTTTATGGCAACTTGATATGACAAAAGATTATTATTTTTTTAATACTCTCTCAAAGATATCAATGTCTCTACTTTTTTTTTGTCCCTTAGACAGTAATTTTAACCTCAGGGTAGAAAATAAATGCTGTAAATTAATTTACATTCTGCAGACAGGAAGGTGTGACAAGACATTTGACTGGCTTTGGACTTATTAATGGCCTCTGTTGACCTCTGAAGATACACTTCATTCAGAAAAGGCCAAATGTTAATAAAAGAGCGAGACTTCATATTGCTTGAAAGCAAAGTCAGAATGCTCATCTTTTTCTATAAGATTAACAATAAGTAAGAAGTAGTATGGGGGGGAAAGAACTAAAAAAAATGAGCTAAGCTTCTTTTTTTCTTTAGAAAACGGGAAAAAAAACTTGTTTAGAGAAGGAAAGGTTGCTGAGTATACTCTGAGAACAGTATAAATTTTATCAGGAAATGCAAACACTTCAATGGAAGACAAGACTTGTACCTTTTTTAATAATGATGATTTCAGCTGGAATCAGTGGGTTACTCCCAATTCATTCTAGCTAAGATCGAGGTTCTAAGTATATTACAGGTTTTTTTTTGGTTTCTACTACAACTTCATTGACCTTTACCTCAACAGATATGTAATATATATATATATATATAGAGAGAGAGAGAGGTTTAACTAAGACTTTTTCTGTTTTCCAATTAGACACGTTTCATGTTTGATAGTTTTCCCTTGATATATGTCTGTGTTACTGAAAGTTGGTTTTTAATTTATTTTAGATATAAAATCACTGTAAAACTGCAAGCTGCACAAATGGAAAATGAAGATTCCATTTACAGAAATGTTAAATTGAGATGACCATTAACATGAGACAATCAACCTTCATAAAATATGGTATCTCTCCCTTCCCTAAGGGAACGTGAACTTGCTATAGCAGTCAATTATCTCTTCATAATGACCAATTCATTAGGTGTTGGCATTTAATTATATTTAAAAAAAAAACACACACACACACACACACACACAAAAACTGTAGTAAAAAGTGCACAAACAGAAATGATTAGATTCACTTCATTCTAAAAACAAGACTTAATTAAATCTTAACCTTGCTTCTTTCATTTAATATATGAACTTCATGTAAACGCGTATTAACAAGTTTCACCATATCACAGCTATTGTGTTCCTTTTATACCATTCAAGAGCTAAAACAATCAGTGATCTTTTTGTCCATCTATCTTGCATTAAAGAAATGCAGTTTCAGACTAAAAAGAAATACAAGTTAGAGGAGAAAAACAAAAATCAGGTTTCTAGATTTCAAATATATAAAGGAAGAGCCTGCCATTCAACAGACCAGGGCAGGCTAGAGAAGTGGGCCCATGTGACTCTAATGAGGTTCAGCAAGGAGCTAATGAGGTTCAGCAAGGAGGTGCACCTGGATTGGTCTAATCCCAGACATCAGTTCAGACTGGGAGAAGAACTCATTGAGAGCAGCCTTGCAGAGAAGGATTTGGTGGTTCTAGTGGATGAAAAGCTCAACATTAGTAGGCAGTGTGTGCTTGCAGCCCAAAATGCCAACTTCATCCTGGACTGCATCAAAAGAGGAGTGGCTAGCAGGTCCAAGGGAGATGATTGTCCTTCTCTATTCTGCCCTCGTGAGGCTCCACGTGAAGTTCTGTGTCCTGGTTTGGGGTCCCCAGCACAAGAAAGGTGTGGATCTGTTACAGCAGGTCTAGAGGGCTACAAATCTGAGAGGGCTGGAGCACCTCTATGAAGAAAAGCTGAAAGAGTTGAGGATATGTAGCCTGAAGAAGAGAAGGCACGAGGGAAATCTCATTGCAGCATTTCTGTACTTAAAGGGGTCTTATAAAAAAGATGGAGAACTCTTTACTCAGATAATGTTAGGACAAAAGGGAATTATTTTAAATTAAAAGAGTGGGGATTTAGATTAAATGTTAAGAGGAATTTTTTTTTTCATTCAGAGGGTGGTGAGGCACTAGAACAGGTTGCCCAGGGAAGTTGTGGATTCCCCATCTCTACAGGCATTCAAAGCCAGGCTGGATGAGGCCCTGAGCAACCTGATCTTGTGGGGGGCGTCACTGCCTATGGCAGGGGGGTTGGAGCTAGATGATCTTTAAGTTCCATTCCAACTTAAGCCAATCTATGATAAAATAATATAACTAGCTTTTCTCACAAAACAGTAGTTGATGTTCTCTGTAGACACTATTAAGTAGATATTAAGTTGCTTTTGTAAATAAGTCAAGCTTTTTAAGCTTTAAACTGAATATCATAAGGACATCTATTAAACCTTATGTGGTAGTCAGCATCACCTGCCTTAAATCTTACACTTGTTTTTTACAAAGTTACTGACCTACATTTTGTTGACTTCAGCCGAGGATGAATCTGTTTATACTCTTTAGAAAATTAAGTCACAGTTGTATATAGAAGAGTGTTATGTTTTCTACTACAGTATTGGAATGATGACTTAAATGTTATGGACCAGGTGACAAGGTAGGCCTGTGTTAGAGGTCCTACTGAGATTATAAAACTTGCTCATTAACGGTGAGATTATCCTAACCTGAACAATTTTTGCTCTAAAGCATTGTTTAAAAAGAACAGTGTTTGTTTATGTTGTTGTTATTTGGTTTTGTATAATTAGATATGAGGAGTTCCATAGATCTTTAATTAGCCAAATGGTGAACTTGTTAGAAATAATTTTGCTCTTGTTTTTATATTGTGACAAATTTTCCTGAAGTCCTACAAGCTACCTGCATATAGGTTCCAACACTGTGTGTCTCTGTGAGCTACACAGATGTTCAGAGATAATCCGTAAAAGCTGCTACTCACTTGGCACTTACTTGGCTCTACAAAGCTCAGTACTGATTTTCTGTTAAGAGGATAGTTGTTTCAAGATGAGAGGAAGCGTGTATGGTTCATCAAAAAAGGCTTTTTCACTAGAACCCTCTGCAGCCAGTCTCAGACAAAGAAGTTCTGGTAAGTGTAGTTTTTTTGTATTCTCCCTAAGTAGACTATACACCTCAAATATTTGTTGATTATGCTACTATGGCTACTTCAGTGTTTTGTTTTTTTTTTTTTACTAACTTAAAAAAATGTCATCACTATGTAGTAAAACTGGCCTGAATAAGGCAACCCAAATGAATAGGTAATAGCAAATCCAGGGAGATCTCTTAATAAAGTCAGGAAAACACCATTTTATTTTAATTCACAGGATGTTGATGCCAGTATTATTATTCAAGAAGTCTATCTTGCAGGCCCAAACAAATACATTTGTTATACTTCCACATGCTGAAAGTAAATTTAGTTTCTCTAATGTTCTGAGTTCCTAAGCCAATCTGCTCTATTTTCCACTGGGAAAACATCACAGCTTGAGAGGGGCAATGGGAGGACAAAAGCAACCTGTTTGTTTTCTTACTGATGTATCTTTACTTTTTTTTTTTTTTTTTATGCTTTTTAAAAGAGTAGGCTATAAATATCAGTAATTTTCTTTTTCTTAATCCAAGTCATTTCTACCTAGAATGTATCCAGAGACCATCTGAAAACTTTATTAAAATTGTTGTTGTTGTATCATATACAGTAAAAAAAAAAAAAAAAAAAAAAAAAAAAAGAGTATATGATTAGTTATTACATCGTAGGAAGATTGTCTTAGTGACTTAATTGCTCCTTGGAAGTGATTTCTCAATTAATCCTCAGGTCCTCAAGTTGCTTCACTGTCACTTGTTTTGTCATTGGTTTCACTCCAAATATTAATTATTCAACAATAATTATTTGGCCAATGAAATCTGGAAGATAATGCCTAAAACAGGGAAGGTTCTTCCCTTTGCTTCAATCTTTTCAGTTGCCCAACACATCTTTGGAAATTACTGTTACTGTGTACTATACCTGAGTCATGTAGTTGTAGAATTTAACCTTCAGCAACCCCAAATATTAAAGTAGCCGTTCAAGGAAAAACAAACAAACAAAAAAAGCTTTTATCCAATACTTCATACAACTGACAATCTTTTGTGATTTTAAAGACAAAAATCCAGAAAAGCATTTAGAAGTATGGATAAGGCAATAATGTTTGGAACAGGTTAGCTACTTTTTATTTCATAAAATATCAAAAGTCTTATTGATCAGGTTACACTGAATTTTTTTTAGAGAAAAGCAAAACTAAACACACCAGAAGTACTGGGAATTTTAGATCAGATTAGCAGAAATAGGTGTTTTTTTCTTTACGCTACCGTTTGTATAAGTACTCTGTATAGACTACCATTGAATACCTAACTTGAAATTAAATAGGATTTTTTGATGTGTATTTCTTATTCTGAGCAATATATTATTTTAAAGTAAATCTTAGTGAACATACTGTCATCGGTGGGGTTAATTTGAGATTATTTTTCATTTAATATGAAATCTAAACACATTATTTTGGTAATTTGGGATAAAAACAAATGAAATTGTGACGTTTTCCATAGGACAGAAATCTGATTTTATTCATCTCTGGTTACAAGATTTTGCCTTTTCTGATATATAATTGAATACAATTATCCTTACTGCCTTCTCCCATTCTGTTTACTCCTATAGTTTGATATCCTGTATCTTTTCAAATCATTTCAAATAGGTGCAGAATACTCGCAGATTATGTGTGCTAATCAATCACAATTTTTGCTTAAAAAATGTAAATTCTGAATAGTTCAATGTATGTGTTAGAAGTCAGAGGATGGTCAGAAGTACTAAGAGAGCTGGGCAAGCCCTCTGCTAGAAAAGATCAGTATGAGGCGTGGAGCAGTTGCGGATACCTGTGAGGAGCTGCAGGAGCTTATAAAAAGAAAAAAAAGCAGGGGAAAGAGGGATGGAAGGAAGGAAGTGAGGAAAGAAGGAAGAAATAGGGAAGTAAGGATGGAGAGAATGAGAGGGTATATTTTCACATCCATCTTACCAGTCTTCTCCTTGGAAACTGAAAACCAGCTAGAACAATATCTTAAAGGACAGATGGCATAGCTTAACTCTGCTCAAAATCTGTTCTTATTTCTCTGATTCAGACATTGCCCAATATGTGTGGTTCTCAGAAGTTATGGACTGCAGCTTAATTTACATATTGTTCCCCGCTCATTGTGACATGCACATGTATTTCCAAATGTTTTCTGAAGAAATTGCTGCCAACACAAATTTAAATTTCAAATTAATTTGGTAACCACCAAATAGTCATTTATACCTCTGACCATGAATGGCTGTATTGGTATAGTGAATTTATACTCAAACATTGTCATAGGTTAAATTTCAGAGGATGAACTTCAAAACTCTGCTATGTAGACAAACTGTCTTCAAAATAGATATGATATTTGATGCCGGTGAGGAGTTTTTACTGTTACCTAGAGCAAATGTTACATAGTTCCTAAACAATCTGAATTTTTTTCTAGGACTGTTCTCCAGAGGAGCATCCAACTAAGGGAAAGGATAACCATAAAAACAGATTCATAAAAGGTTTTTGCAGCAGCATTGAACATGAGGGAGATAACTTGTATGTGCCAAGTTCAGAGAACACTTATTCTTTTCAGGGTTGGCCAGAGGCTTCTATCATGTGATATTTTGTATCATTAAAAAGATATATTTTTCTCATCTATCTGTACTCAAAACTGCTACTCTGGTTCATTCAGTGCAGTGGAACACCAAAAAAAAAACTGAGATCATAACAGGACAGGTTCTGTTAAAATGTCTTCCTTAATTTAACATTTTTCAGAATAGTTAAGTAGAACAGCTTGTCTGGTAGCAAGCTCAAGTAAATGCTGTAAATATGTTTTCTGTAATTGAATCTTATTAGCTTTAATTCATATTCTCTGCAATTAAGCAATTTTTTTATAATGTATCAATCAAAATCATCTATATTTAATGAGTGTCATAGCAAAATAAATCTAACACTAAGAGTTATATAACTTGGCAGATAATTTTGTTTTGTCTTAAGTTCTTTTCTTTTTTCTCTTTTTTTTTTTTTTTTTTTTAATGGGATTTATCTCAACGTGAAAATACTAGTTTAAAATAAACAGTCTTGCTATGACATGAACATCAGTGGCTTTTTCTGACTGCAAGGAAACTGCTTTCATATACTGAAAGCTTTTTAAGGGATAAGGGTTCTAGCAGTTATTGTTATGTGAACTACAGAAATCAAGCTTAAATTCTTCCATAAAAAAATCAGATTAGATTGTTTTTTTACAAAGTCAAAATTTGTCTTTTACTATTTTCATTTTGTCTCACTATCTCAGCTCTCATTTAAAATCAAAATCATTCTAGCTATTACAACCACTGAATCAACCTGTACCAGTATATTTAAGAGTTTGTGACTCTGCAAACTGTAAATTTTATTTTAAAAATCAGCTTTTAACTCGAGACTTGAAATGTAGTTTTTATCCAGTCATCTCCACGTCTTTTTTTTTTTTTTTTTTTTTTCTTAAACCAATCAAGAAGGACCTTGACTGAAAATGTGGTGAGAAATTTTAAACATCTACACAAATTACTGTGAATGACATTTTAGCATGGGTTACCAAATGCACAAAGATTGAGTAGATGACATGGAAAACCAATGCCATGAAACCTCTTTGACACCTCTTTGAAACCTCTTACCATATGGAAATTCTAGAATTTAACGTGCTTTGAAATGGCAGGCAATTTTTTTATTAATACGCCTACACTGGAGCAGTGCATACTAAATGTTTTGGCTTGCTGATAGGGCTATATTAATGCAAAATAAGAATCTTGAGATAATTACAGTTTTGTGTCCGGAACAGAAAAGTGTGAAATAGGTCTTTGCTTAGATAGCCAGAGAAGAAACAATTTTCTCTCTTAAATGTGTGTTTAATCTTAAACCAACAACTATTAAATTTAAGATGGTTGGCTATACTTTAACTACTTACAGTATTTAGAATGTGCATTTGGTCTTTTGCCAATGTAGAAACATTTTTCCTGGTTACAAGACTGAGGTGTTGAAAGGAAAATGAAAAGATTTAAGTTAGCAATGGAAAGATTTACAGAAGTTTCTACATTAGAAAACTCTATCGCAAGAATCTCAAGAAATCCTCTATAAACATATATATTTAAGTTAACAAAAAAAAGGTGGGGGGGAGGGGGGGCGCAGGGGAGAAAAGGAAAAAAAGGAAAAAGGAATGAAATTCTAATACAGATATTCTGGAAGCAAGAGTAGGCACGTTGTCAAATCAGCAAAGTTAGTGTTGGCAGGCAATTCTTGATTTTTTTCACTTTTAATTATGGGAAACATTTTATTGTTATGCTTCTCCATTTACAGCTAACTATAATTGGCTTACATATTAAAAATTATGATTAAGATGCATGTTTGTATTGACAAGTATTTGAGAACTGAGAGTCTTGCAGAAATTAACTCAAAGCAGGGAATAGCTGAGGCTCATTTGTTACAGGTATGGATCAAAAACATTTATTTTTCTCACAGAGAGTCTGGACACGAATCCTCTCTCTAAGCATAAGTAGGTATTGCTAGGGTCACAGATCCGTGGTATGGAATAAAACTGAATAGTTATTTTACTGCTGGAAATGGCCATTGATTTTTTGGGCTTTGGTTCTAAGGGGGCATGTGCAAGGCTGGATCTGCCCTCTGCCTTTTAGTCTTCAGGACACCTCCCTAGCTCTGCAGGCAGGCCTCTCAGTTTCAAGTACTTTCTTTCTAGCTGTTGATAAGCCCATAGCTTTAACCAGGAACCTCACAGCTCTGTGACCTCTACATCCTGGTGGTGGGTGCCAAACACACCAGGATGATGTGTAATCCTAGGCTATTCCATGGACCATCACTTGCTGGTCCTCAGGGTGGTTGAGACTATTGCAAGTTAGGCATTAAGAGGATTTATTTAAAGGTATTCCTAGGACAAGACCAAGGGAGCTGGTGGATGTGATTGCTGGGCCACTTTCCAACATCTATCAGTGGTCATGGTCATCCAGAGACATCCCAGATGACTGGAGACTTGCTAATGTGATGCCCATCTATAAGAAGGGTTGTAAGGAGGACCAGGGGAACTACAGGCCTGTCAGCCCAACCTCAGTGCCAGAAAGGTGATGGAACAGGCCATCTGGAATGCAATCACACAGCATCTGTAGGACAACCAGGGAATCAGACCCATTCAGCATGGATTCATGAAAGGCAAGTCCTGCCTGACTAACCCCATTTCCTTCTATGGTGACCCACCTAGTGGATGAGGGAAAGCCTGTTGATGTAGGCTACCTAGACTTCAGCAAGGCCTTTAACACAGTCTCTCACAGTATTCTCCTGGAGAAGCTGGCAGACCATGAGTTGGACAGGTACACTCTTTGCTGGGTTAAAAACTGGCTGGATGGACAGGCCTAGAACGTGGTAGTGAATGGAGTGAAATCCAGCTGGCGACCAGTTATGAGTGGTGAGCTGGCAGTGTGCCCAGGTGGCCAAGAAGGCCAACGGCATCCTGGCTTGTATCAGGAATAGTGTAGCCAGCAGGACGAGGGTGGTGATTGTCCCCCTGTACTCTGCTCTGCTGAGTATCTCAAGTAATGTGTTCAGTTTTGGTTCCTTTGTTACAAGAAGGACATCGAGGCCCTGGAGCTTGTCAAGAGAAGGACTATGAGGCTGGTGAAGGGCCTGCAACACAAGTCCTATGAGGAGCAGCTGAGGGAACTGTGGTTGTTTAGCCTGGGCAAGAGGAGGCTCAGGGGAGGCCTTATTGCTCTCTACAACTGCCTGAAAAGAAGTGGTCGGGAGCTGGGAGTCAGCCCCTTCTCACAGATAACTAGCAAAAAGACAAGAGGGGATGGCCTCAAGTAGCACCAAGGGAGGTTTAGGTTGGAAATAAGGAGACATTTATGTTCAGAAAGAGCAGTCAGGCATTGGAATGTGTTGCCCAGGGAGGTAGTGGAGTCGCTGTCCCTGGGGGTGTTAAAGGAAAGGTTGGACACTCTGCTTAGGGACATGGTTTAGTGGGTGATATTGGTAGTAGAGTGATGGTTGGACCAGATGACCTTGGAGGTCTTTTCCAACATTAATGATTCTATAATTCTTTGAATACTGATGGCTTCACGGGGACTTCATAAAGGCATCATACACCCTGTCTAACGCATATTGTTGTAGTGTATTGCTATGGGGTTTTACTTCTTTTTTATTTGTATCTCAAATGAAAAAATAATAGCCTCAAGGAAAACTCTAGTAATATGTACTGCACCAATAATTTGCTAACAGGACCAGGAAGATTTCTGAGGTATTTAAATCCCAATAGGTGCCTAAAATCTCATTCCTTTCAATGGTGCCTAAATAGGAGGAATTTTACTGAATATCTTTGTAGCTTAGTCCCTCTTTGTTACACAAATATAGGTAATGATCAATGGTGTAGCAGCAACCTTTGTATACAAAATGGGCTGTTTGCATTTAGTCTCATAATAGTTTTCTGCCTCTATTGATTTGTTTATGCAAGTTACAGTATTTGTGTTGATTTGAAGTATTTTTTTTTAATTGTGTTTCTTTTAAGTATGATGGGTAGTACTGGTTTGAGAAGAGTTTTGAAACCATGTATTATGAATTTATTCCCTCCACAAAAATTGTTTTTCACCCATTCAAGCACCCACATGGAACTTTTTGCCCAGGGAAAAAAACATCACCGTATCTTAAAAATTTATTTATTTATTTATTCAGGAGCAGATTAGAGTATACAGGCATTGCCTATATGTTTTTTTATACAAAAAAAAAAAAACAAAAAAACTTCCCAACCTCAAATTTGTATCGGAAGTAATAAGAGATTTCAAGAAGCAAATACAGTGTTTGCCAGGAGCATCACTCTCAGAGTACAAGCACTTAGCAGCAATAAAGTCTAGCTAGGATGTCCTAATTCTCTCACAATCTGCAAACTGAGTATACAATTTGTATGCATAAAGAAACATACTCAATCACAACAATTTAAATCAGCAATGAGTCATAGTTAAAAGTATAATTGCAGTTTTGATTTTAATATCAAAATATTCATAGTTTTATTACAGGAGAAGTAGATTGGAAGCTCTCTGACTGTTCAAATAAATACTAGGCCATGTAGATATCTTTTTTTTAATATATCTAGGAAAAATAGGAAATTATTGATCACTTGTCCACTTGTTTTTAAATTCATATTTGCAATCAATAAGTTAATGTGTATGTATATTTGCTCTGTTTTGTTTGAATGGTTTTTGCTTTTAGAATAGTAAAATGATGTCAGACTATACATTTTCACAGAATCACAGAATTTCTAGGTTGGAAGAGACCTCAAGATCGAGTCCAACCTCTGACCTAACGCTAGCAGTCCCCACTAAACCATATCCCTAAGCTCTACATCTAAACGTCTTTTGAAGACTTCCAGGGATGGTGACTCCACCACTTCCCTGGGCAGCCTGTTCCAATGCCTAACAACCCTTCCAGTAAAGAAGTTCTTCCTAACATCTAACCTAAAACTCCCCTGGCTCAACTTAAGCCCATTCCCCCTCGTCCTGTCACCAGGCACGTGGGAGAACAGGCCAACCCCCACCTCGCTACAGCCTCCCTTGAGGTACCTATAGAGAGCGATAAGGTCGCCCCTGAGCCTCCTCTTCTCCAGGCTGAACAAGCCCAGCTCCCTCAGCCGGTCCTCGTAGGACTTGTTCTCCAGGCCCCTCACCAGCTTTGTCGCCCTTCTCTGCACCCGCTCAAGCACCTCCATGTCCTTCTTGTAGCAAGGGGCCCAAAACTGAACACAGTGCTCGAGGTGCGGCCTCACCAGAGCTGAGTACAGGGGGACGATCATCTCCCTAGCCCTGCTGGTCACACTGTTCCTGATACAAGCCAGGATGCCGTTGGCCTTCTTGGCCACCTGAGCACACTGCTGGCTCATATACAGCTGAATATCCACCATCACTCCCAGGTCCTTCTCTGCCTGGCAGCTCTCCAACCATTCCTCTCCCAGCCTGTAGCTCTGCTTGGGGTTATTGCGCCCCAGGTGCAGGACCCGGCACTTGGCCTTGTTGAACTTCATGCAGTTGACCTCAGCCCATCGGTGCAGCCTATCCAGATCCTCCTGCAGAGCTTTCCTACCCTCAAGCAGATCGACACACGCACCTAACTTGGTGTCATCTGCAAACTTACTGAGGGTGCACTCAATGCCCTCGTCCAGATCATCGATGAAGATATTAAAGAGGACCGGCCCCAGCACCGAGCCCTGGGGGACGCCACTAGTGACTGGCCTCCAACTGGACTTGGCTCCATTCACCACGACTCTTTGGGCCCGGCTATCCAGCCAGTTTCTAACCCAACAAAGCGTGCGCCAGTCCAAGCCAAGAGCAGCCAGTTTCTTGAGGAGAATGCTGTGTGAGACGGTGTCAAAAGCCTTGCTGAAGTCAAGGTAGACCACATCCACAGCCTTTCCCTCGTCCACCAATTTTTATACTGTGTGTATGTCAAATGAACTGTCAGTTGTTAACAGAGCAGGTGGAGAGATTACAGGCAGTAACAGCACAATAGGACAAGTGGCTGCAACCTTTTATTCAGTAAAGCACACCTATCAAATACTGCTGCAGAGGTACAATGTGTTCAACATCTTAAATATCAAAACCTTAAAATTATTAACTGTAGGAATATATTTTGGTATTTTAAACCACAATTGACCTATTTCTGGACAGATTCTTTTTTGATAATTACATTGTGGGTGATTTTTTAGACTGGGCACCAACAAAAGATCTTAACTCCATTTTTCAGGAAAGAAAAGTCATTGCAGATGCCTTTAAAAGCCAAGAGGGAATGCGGCAAGAAATGAGCACCTCTGTGCTGGACTGTTAATGTTAATACCCGTGTTAACATTTCAGCCAGTGACCTGGATTCCTAAGTTTGTAACTTCTACAAACACTGCATTGAATCCTGAAGTCTCTGCTCTTCTCCTTATACTTGAATGCAAAGATGGCCAGCGTAGGGATGTTCTAAAAGGTTTAAACATATGCAAAGGTTACATAGATTAATCTTGATATGCTTTTACACTAGGTGATAGCAGTAAACTACATTTTTAGCCAACCCTAATTAATGTATAAAATTTTACACAGTGTGTTGAAAGTCAGACATATGAACAGAATGAATGAATGAAAGATGACTGATTTTGATGGCCAGGTCTCTAATTATGGAAAAGTTCACACAAGAAATACATTAAATCAAGGAAAAGAGGTAAGTGTGGAAGCAGAACTGCAAATTAATTTTCATATTTTTCTGCCACCATACAGAGTTTAGGCATTATTTTCATTAATTGCATAGCTTTACATCTAATCATCAAGCCCCTAAATTTCCATAATGGATCATGTTATGAAGAGATCTAATGAACTGTTTTTTTTGTTTTTTTTTTTTATAATGTACAATGCAATAACTACTTAATTGTTTTAATATTACAAAATGAAGAGTGTTTCAAGCCTATCAGCTTGCAAGCTGAAATGCTTCATGGAACTTTGATGACAAGTACCTAGTTGTAGGTAAATGACCAAAATGCTGATGCAAACAAAGCTGTACTCTAGCAGAGAATCATTACAACATCCAGTTAAAAGTCTCACTGCCAAGAGGCTCATTTCAGTTTCATTTCAGTTTGTGTAAGGGCTACTGCCAAGTTTGTTCTTCTGTTTTTGTCTTTTTAAATTTCTTTAAAGGATCTGTTCTTTCACAGTTCTGAGTGTAGCTCCACTACACTTTTAAGTTTATTTTTTTCATTGAATTTCCTTGCATTTTTCAGAAAGTTTTCTATGTGCTTCTTGTGTATTCAGTGAATTAAATAGGTTTTTAGGACAATGGAAAACAAGCATCTGTAAAGAAGGTGTGAGTGGGTGTTTAGTTGTTGTTGTTGTTGTTTTTAAATAGAATGGATGCGAGTTGTCAGCCCAAAATGAAATGTTAATTCTGCTATGAAACGTATTATCCTAACTGTACTGAATTCTTAAAGTGTATGACCTTTGGATTTAACCTTGAAAAAGTGTATCCTTCAAGACCATAAGTTAGTTTGCCAGTCCTTAGCAGGGCACTGAATTGATTCCCATGGTTCACTATCCTAAAGAAGAACAGACCTATTCATAACCTAAAAAGGTTATGAATAGAAGCCACCTTGATTAGGTTTGTTACAAGACTAATCACAGAACGGTAGCAGGGATGCAAGAATCAGGAATGCTACAATTCATTATTCATAACACACATCCCTCTACTTAATAAATCTTGAATACAAACATTACAAGCAAACCATGCTCTCCTTCAGCTGGCTGGCTTCCAGGGCCATTCTGTTGTACCTCAGAATGCATGTTTGTCAAGAGCCTAATTTAAAGATTTCCTGATTAGTTTTACTGCAATAGGTATGCTCTATTACTAGGCAGCAATTTTCTGATGATGCATGTAGCAAATCTTAAAATAAACCCCCAAGACCGTTAAAATGTCAATGGCCTCCTGCCCTAATAGACCAATAGAAGGATAGAAAGGGTCATCTTGGAATCTGGGAAGTCCTTAGTTAAATTTTTTATAGCTCTTAATGTAGTCTAAATTAATATAAATAAATAACAAAATAGGACTTTGGCTTAATATTGCTTTGAAATATTGCTAACCAGCCACTCTTGCTATCCTCATTGCTAACCACAAAACCTTGGGGGTGGAGAGGGAGGTGGAGAGGAGGAAGAAGGAAAAAAAAAAAAAAGTGTTTCTTCCTTTCTTCCTTTTAGAGAGGAAAGAACTGAAAGATTTTTAAATCTGAGAAGCTGAGCTGTGATGAAAACTGCTATTAGTGCTTTCACACCTGATTGCAAGCCACTGAATTCAGTGCTGTTCTATTGACAAAGCAGTGTGTGTCAGCCTGTCAGTTTGGGATTTAACTCCAGCCTTTCAGAGCTGCTGTCCTGGAAGTGTGGAGAAGTTAAATAAGAACAACTGATTCTCTTCCAAGTTTCCTGGGTTTACAATGAAAGATTTAAAATGCTGCTGTAGCTAGTAAAAAGGAGCTTGTGTGTTTCATCTTTTGCCATACTTCCTGGAAGCTTGAACAATTTCCGTATTTCTGAAGGTGGGTTGCTCTCTGTATTTATCAGGTCCAGTCACTGCTGCCAGGAAGAGAGCCAGCCTGGGGCTGACAAGTTTTTTTTTTTTTTTTTTTTTTTGTTTGTGTGTTTTAACTCTGTTTGTCTCTCTGAATAAAATCATTATTAAAACTATCAACTAATTTGTAGCTTCTCTGGCAGACAGTAATGACTTTCTTGGATGTTGTTGACAGGAAATAGAGTGAAGCCACCAATGCTGAACAAGATTAAAAGCTTCATCTCCCACTGATATGTTGAGTGATGGTGGGCTGCCAGTATGTGAAATAGACTATTTCTCTCAAATATAATCATTTTTGTTGTTAACAAGGGTAGAATCTTCTTCATAAGACATTCTTTCCGCTTTCCAATTTGCACCCTATCTTACGGCTTTATCCTTTTGTTCTGAGCAAGGTTCTGTCAGTTCCGTATTCCCCCTTCAAAAACAAATCAAAAACCTACTCTAAACCAGTGTTTCTCTCTGGTTACTAAAGGTGTTTCTCTAACTGTTTTGATAAGGTGAAGATTTGTATTTTCAGCAATCAGTTGCTGTTGAGTGGCAGCATTGCTGTCTCATGGATGCAGGAATCTCTGGGGAAAAGGGGGGGTGGCTTTCCTGTGCTTAGTTTCTGTGGCCTAGGAAAGGGAGACCACAACTGTGTTATGGACGGATTCATTTTACATGATTTGGATTGTTTTTCTAACAATGACATGACTTGTCTCAGCAACAGTACATCACATTCCACCTTCATATATTTGTTGAAAATATCAACACATGACAGGAACTGAAAGTTTGTCTCTGCACTCTTTTTCCCAATAATAGTGTTAGCACTTTCAGCTCCTACCTGATTTATCTTCTAAATCCCTAGGTACAAGAAAGAAAATGTATATGAATTGTTCTATTTTTTATTTGTTCTATTACAAGAATCTTACAAACCCCAAACTTGCATGGCCCTTCCCACAATTAGTATTTATGTAAAATGTATGTCATTAGTGATTACTGCATTAAGTGGAGTCTTACGGTAGATGAAGAAGGAATCTTCACTATGTAAGGAGAGTGAGTACTATAAGCAAACACAGTTAAGCAAATATAAATAATACATGGGTAAATTGAGCATGAGAGGAAAGCACTTTCCACAAGATGGAAACAATTCTTTGTAGGCAACATTAAAATTACTTCTAAAATATGCTTCATTTAAACTTTCTAGTTGAGCTGGAAGTGTTGAAGTATGATCCCAAATGACACTCAGGGGACATAATGAAGTTGGTCACCAAAACAGATTTAAAATAACTATATCATGAAAAAAGGACTCTGGGACTGAAGGTTTTGGAAACAGAATGCAGTTCTCTATTCAGCTCAATAATTAGCTTAAAATTGATGATGATGATAAGTCTCTGATGACTTCTAAAATTTACTGCATATATCTCCAGTTTAAATGAGAGATCAGACCACTTTGGCTGGGGTTTTGAAAGAAGTAATGAATGAATGAGAGGTCTTTGGAGCCCATGTCCTATTTACACACATTCTGCTGATTTAAAGTTTATAATTTGTCATAGTACTCAGTGATTCACTTTCCCTCTGGTATTAATTTTGGTTACTTTCAGTGCGTATTTCTTCTTGCTGGCTGACACTAGAATATGTAATTGAACTCTCATTTTTTATCAATTCATGGGATACTGTGCAATATTCAGTGCCTAATATTTTGTCCTGAGAATAGTAAGAAGAACATGAATACCAGACAATCAAAATACTCTATTTAAGTACTTTTCATTTTTCTTCTTTGTACCGTTCTTGTTTACATCAAAGGGTTTTTGTTGTTCTTTTACAATTCCACAGAAGAATGATGTATTAGAAGCTGAGTCATTTTTACTTGATGTAAAAAAAAAAAAAAAAAAAAAAAAAGGATATTAAGTTACAGGATGGAGTTCATCAGTACTATTATATGGCTGTTCAGTAAAAACTAGTGATATTTTCTATCTGGAAGGGAATGTGAAATTATTTCAACGTGAAAAAATTGAGAGTGCACAGATGCCATAAATGTCATCTCAGTTGTAAACATCATAAAGTCTGAGTGTTTCTTTTATGTGCTAGGGGTTTAACTTTCCAGGCTTGAAATAAAAGTGGATGGAAAGGGGCAAAAATTAAGCTGCAGCTAGGAGAGATATGGACAAAATACTTTCAGGTGGTCTTTTGCACAACTTGGTGCTATAACAACTACAATTAATATATAACATTATTTTAAATTGTTACTTTCATTTTCTTGCTTTTACTGGTATCATTATTTATTGTTTTACAAAATGCAAATACCAAGAAGAGTGTTTGGACCAAGATAAATACCAACCTCACTGGAAAAATATTTCTGTATCGGTTATAAGTAACTAGAAACCTGATACCAGTGCCAATGAGGAACATTTTAGCTTTGACTGCTGCATTTCCAGCTAAAATCAGCAAATCATGAGGTCTGTGTTTTGGATGCTTTTAGACTACTTAGATAGTCTAGGATAGAAAGGATTTCTATTTGAATGGAGTGGGATATGAAATTTGGAGATAAATCCCCTTTAAATCTGAAGGGAATTATTTTAGGGAACAGAACTAAGTTTACCCATACATAAGTTTTGACTAGATAATGTTGAAATATCAGATATTTAAAGTATATTTGAAACCCAGAAATACAAGCTGAAATTCCTTGTTGGCTCATCTATTCCTTTTATGACATAACTGTAAGCACTTATAATAAGAGATTTCCAAAAATAATCATAGTATTAACTGTTACACATTTTGTTCCTTTTTTTTTTTTCTTGCTCCTAATTATTATTTGATGTTCTCAGGTTTCTTTGCAAATGCATTATGATTTTTCACTTAAGAGATACAATTTTTATTTAGAGTAATTGGTTCTAAGTCTCTTTCTCTCTGTTATTAACCTTACTTGGAATAAAAAGCATGAAAGCATTATCTCCCTGTTTCTCATAGAAGATTAATGGGACTTGAGAGCAGTTGCTTGAAAGTAAATTTGCAACAAAGCTTGTTTTACAAAGCTGCTCCTATTCATAAACCATCTGCCAGTTCCTCCTTAACTTACCAAAGCTTCTAGGGCAATCCTTGACTTTTATGGGAAAACAAGGTAAAGCAATTCTGAGAAGTTTTGAGATGGCAAGAAAATTGAAACAAAACCTCCATGGTGAATGATTTTCTCAACAATACCAACAAATATATGAAATTAGCACAGCACTTAGGCATAGACTTCTGACAGTTTGATTATTTATTCTGTGTTTATTTGAAATAGAAGCTTATCTTCATGTTTTCAATAAAAGGAAAGTTCAATCATAAGTAAATGGATTTTTGCCTACTTATTTTTTTATTTTTAGTGTGGTTTTCCCTACCTGGTTATTTTTGTAACTAATTTGTGCTTCAGTTTAGCCATGATTCCTCCATGGTAGAAAAGGTAAAAGAAGTTATCTAGTAGCAGACAGTAAATTTTGGAAGAATCTTCTTAAGTAGAGTGAACCCATACATCATCTCTAGCATATGCTAAGGTGAATTTAACAGGATTTTGTGTGTGGACAAAGGTGCATCCATAAGGATTGTTAAACAGTTAAATTAATTTTTAATGGTCCCACTAGCTTTTTTCAATTTTCAAAATCGCATTTACATGTATATCTATGCCTCCTATTTCAGGTTAAAACAATAACAATAACAGTGACAACAACAAAATAACCACCTTTATATTTTTTGAGCCGTTCTGCCCATCCTCAACTTGCATGCTCCTTCAGTCACTTCTAATCAGTGTGGTTCTTTATGAGCTGTTGTTTTCAATCTTGTAGAATACATCCCAGGAGAACACTTCTATCAGTGCATTATCCTTCCTGGATTATCTCTTCGTTCACTATTAATTCATGAGATTGATTTACCCCTTCCTTGTACAGAAATATTAACATATAATTAAGATACAAATCCAAATGTGAGAACATAATAACAGGAAAGCCATTTGAGGGAAAATCACAGCAGTGACATGTTCTAGAAGAGGGATGCAGCTGAAGATTAATTGGTAAGCACTCACACTGACAGTAGATAACTCGTGTTGCATTCACAGAGGGAATGAAAATGCTGGAAGCTGCAGATTCTTTGCCATAAATAAAGGAGAACTGCTTTCTGCAGAGCAATTCCTAAATCTGCTTACATTTAAAATGATTCCTCATGTTGAAGATAATTTGCTGTATGAAATCTGTGTAGCACTACTACAGTCAGGCCAATTTACGCTCTCTTGGGATGTGGCTCTTCTATGTCAATTGCAGTGTCAATCAGCAGCTGTGAATTCAAACATGAGCAAACTTCTATTAAGGTCAAGCTACTGGAGCAGCAAAAGACCTAATGGCATTCTGAATTTCTACTTGGCATTTACTGCTCAAATCTTATGAGATGCATAAATACATACACTTTGAAGATCTAGAGTTATATTTTGTGTTTGTGTGTCTGTATGTATGCATGTGTTTTCTCAGTAAAACTTTAAATTTCCTGGGGGTACTGACCACATTTATTGAAAGGGCAGCAGATGGATTTTTGAATAGATTTTTACACTGCTGAAAAACAGGTGAAAAAAAGAAATAGCAAGTGAATGTACTACACAGGATGTGAAGAGTTAGTAGCTGTGATCTTGGCCGTGAGGTTCAGACAACCAACTGTAACTTTACATGTTGTATTTAATACTGCAGGGTTCACTACTCTGAAAATCAGATTTGTTATTATGACTTCATCCTTCAAAAAACACTGCTAATCTTTCAGGATGTACAGGTCTAGGAAACTACTCCTCTCAAAAACTAAACAATTATCAAAATGCTATAATTCTAAACCCTGCCCTGACTTTTCACTAGGAATATTCTATAACAGCCTCATATATGCAGTTCTGTCTCTACAGGGAGGTTATGCAAGGCATGTATTGTATGTCCTAAACAGGGAAGTAACAGATAAGGTTACTTATGAATACATCCTGTTCTTTCTTCCTTCCCATTATCACATTTCAAATCTGTCCATAAGCAGCCAACACAAAGTTAGACAGAATGCCATTTTGGACTGGAGGTTGTATTTATCTTTTGATGGATTGTGTAATTATACCAAAAATAATTAATATTGGCTTGAAAAAGTGTCTATTCTGTTGGCCCTTTTCTAACATCCTTTTTACAATCATTCTGTCTGAGTTAATAGAAAGTAAATAATGGTTAAAAGGTAATGAGAGGTAATGGACCTTAAACAGATTGACTGTTGATCGGGTACCACCAATTTGCAGTATTTGTGTTTCCTTCAGGGCCCTTGAGCTGTACAGCTACCTAGCAACCATGAAATCTGCTATGAGATATTCTCATACAGAAAAAGCTGCACTTGGCCAGCACTATACTGTGATAATCGAGCTGGCATGATAGCTGAAATTGCTGTGCAACAAATACCCTTACATTCCAAAAGATGTTAAGCTCTCCACTGTACATCACAGCTAAGATTATAAATGCTTGCCTCTGAAGAAAATATTTTCATACTCCAATTAAGTATGCAAAAGTTGTGATTGTGTGGTTGTTATTTCATGCTTCTGCTGTCAGAACAGAGTAAGTATTAACATTGTGGCTTACTAATCTAGATTTGGAAAAATTCAGACCTGGGCCCCAGCTTCTTCAAAACATTTGTGCTGTACTTCCTAGAAATATGTTTAGATTTGGAAGCATTGGAGAAAATAAAGCACCATGCTTTATTTTATTTTATTTATTTTATTTTATTTTATTTTATTTTATTTTAGCCCGAATTAGAAGTTAATTTTCATCACAATGAACCCTTATAAATAAATATATCACATCTGATTTGAATATCACAACGATTATAAACAAAGCTTGTAAGGCTTTTATTTATTTATTTGCCATAGCGTAAACTAATATTGCTTTGTCAGGTATGACAAAAGAATGTTTTACTGTCCTTTTGTGGACAATGCTCACATTAACATAGTGCATTACTCTGATTTTTGCCACTACAGCTCTATCTTCTTATAATAGTGCTTTCTGAATTTAGGTCTTTAACCATCTTAAGGGTTGTACTGTCATCACTTTGTTATGCTTGATTAAGATGTGTTACTGTATGGATATTTTACTTTAAATTATTGTTTAAGAACAATATCAGGCAATAGTACTGAGATAAGGAGGATGAGAACATTAACTGGACCAGAGAGCAACAAGCACATATCTGCCTCCTCCAGACACTCCAGCACAGGACTGTTCAGGTCCAGCCACGGGGGCCCAGCCCAGTACCCAGGGACCTGGGCTCACTGCCCAGACTGAAGAATGCAGTTGCTGTTTTCCCCTCTTCAGGTTCAGCCCGTAGCAAAGCTGAGCACCTATCCCAGATAAACACAGACTGAAAAAGGACACTGACACAACAGACCACAAAAGGCTGCCCTAGTCAACAGCTGCCTTTGGCAACACTTACACACAGAACTCACATGAAACATAGACAGCGGAGAACCCTTCCTCCTTTCTGCCTGGTAGAGAGAGAAGTTCATTAGTGAATTAAGCCCATTCCCCCTTGTCCTGGTGACAGGACGAGAGGGAATGGGCTTAAGTTGCGCCAGGGAAGTTTTAGGTTGGATGTTAGGAAGAACTTCTTTACCGAAAGGGTTGTGAGGCATTGGAACAGGCTGCCCAGGGAAGTGGTGGAGTCACCATCCCTGGAAGTCTTTAAAAGACGTTTAGATGTAGAGCTTAGGGATATGGTTTAGTGGGGACTGTTAGTGTTAGGTCAGAGGTTGGACTCGATGATCTTGAGGTCTCTTCCAACCTAGAAATTCTGTGATTCTGTGAATGCACACACAGAACACTTTTTAGGTTCACAACAGTAGCTGGTAGCACTTCCATGCACACACACAGGTCCCACCAGCGACTGGTGCTGAGACCCCGCACCCACTTCCATAGCTGGCACCACAGGCCAAGGTGCCCATTCCTGACCTGACTCCAGTGTCTGGCACTGAGGTTCACGCACTCGCATCCCAGGGTCATCAGTAGCTGTTGCTTAATGTTTTCAGTTCACATACACACAGGACAGGGTACAAATATGTACAGAGGTAGTTAGGAAAAGGATTTAATGAGTAAAATATATAAAAAGACAAGACAGACTGCAGATCAGGCACAGGGCTCGGCCAGACAAATGTACTGGTCAGTGCTGTTTTACATGCAACCATCCCATTTTATACCCTTTCAACTACACCCTCCTTTATTCCCCTCTGCTCCCTCTTTCTTCTGCAGCTTCACCCACATGGTGGTGGTGGGGGGGTGAGGACACACCCCTACAGAGACCTGTAGTTTCCTGTCTCCCTCCCAACTTGGGGGTCTCTTGGTTCACAATTTATCAGTTGCAAAGTTTACCCTTCCTGAAAGTGGTGCCTGGAGCTTGTTAGTCTAACAGTTAGTGTGACTGGGAGGTTTTGTTTCTTGTGGTTGCGTCCATTTGTCTTGTCAGGTCTGTGTCTCATCCTCCTGATTTAGGAATCCTCAATCAGATAATCCTGCTGGAATACCCTTCCTATAAACCCTTCCTATATTCAGTCGCTCTCTTCTTAATTAGTGCAGCTGCATTTGGTCATTGTCTTTCATTTTTACCAATTGATCAGGATTTCTGCTTGTGAATGTTTGTTCCTCCCCCTCTCATTTTTCTTCTGTGAACCCCTGAGTCAAACAATTTCTCCAAGGAATAAACATCTCAAAACTCTACATATCTTTATAAAGAAAAGTATTTGAAGCTCAGTCATTACTGTAACCAATAATTCAGGAAAATTTATCTGATCAAGAACTGCATACCTGGTTTGACAGCGTTTTGTGTGTGTGTGTGTGTGTTTTTGTTTGTTTGTTTTATCAACCTTTTTCCTTAACAAATGTGATTGCAACCCCTCCTCCCCCCATAATGTGCATGCATGTTTTGATCCCTCCTCTGGTTCACAAGGCTGGGATGCAGTCAGGGGGAAGATAACCTTTGTGTGATTTATATGACAAATTGCAAACATGAACAGTGCAACGGATGGCTCATCAAATCAGCTAAACATTGAAGTGTAAACATAAATGTAATGTCAGACCATTCTGAATATCCAACTCCTTGTAATGACCTGCTTGTCCAAAAGTAATCATGAAAAAAGGAACATTGAATTAATTTGGTACGTGTCAGTTGGCCAGTTCCAATATATGTAGAAACCTCACAACAGTATTCATCAGTGGCTGCTGTGTTACCCCAAAGATACTGCTCTTAGTGCTGTATCTTTATCTAAGGTATTTTCTTTAGATTACAGTTTTGCTTAAGACAATAGTGTTGTTACCATGGCTTTAAAGCTTTCTAACAAATTTTGATCAAGTAACATAGAACTTGAAGCGACATGAAGTAAAATTGATAATGCATGTGCTAAAACCCTCAAAACATAATTGTGAATAGGGAATTGGCTTAAGCAGGTACATTTACAAGGAATTTATGCAGGATTTGTCAACCCTGCATATGAAACTGGGAGAGAGACATGAAACTGTCAGCCAGAGTACCCCATGCAAACCATTGCTTTGGCAGTAGTGGAGCTCCTTGATTACAGAGGAGGAGCATGCTATTCCTTGACATTGGAGATACTACTCCTGGACTAGTTTATCAAGCTCTGGGCCAACAGTGCAGGGAAGATAAATTGGAGGTATGGGATTAAGGAACGGCAGATTAATCAGAGGGGATGGAAATATGTCTCAAACCATGCTCCTTCACTGTGTGTGGCTATAAGCCAAGGTGACTGCGGAAGGATGAAGGAGCTTGTTTGATATTACAGCTGGAGACAGAGTGTGTGATGACTCCATGCCTTTAATGGGAAGTTATTTGGCCCTGGGGTCTGCTGGAAGTCTTTAAGCCAAAATCAGCTAGCTCCCTGGGAACACATTTGGGTTTGTGCTGGGGCTGACTCTGAATAAAAGGCTTTGCAGGAGTACCTGTCAATACTACACTGAAATAAAAAAAATTGCCTCTCTTTCCCCTCCCCTTTTTGTTGTTGTGGGGAAGGGAGGAAACAGCTTTTTGCTGTGGAGTCTTGGAGATATACGCAGTTCATTTTGATGCTTGGCAGTTCTTGTCTGCTGCGGATCAGCCCAGCCTGTTGTGGCGAAACTAAAGGAAAGGTTCCTTTGCTCCCCTGACCGCTGGTAATGCTTGTCTCTGTTCTGAAAATGAATCTTGACTTCTACAGAAGAGACATTAATGTCATTTAGAAGATCCAGTTCTGTTTAAAGTAGAAGTCAGCAAGGAATAAGGCTACAGATGTTGACATTGTAGGCCTTGGCCTGAGCAGCGGGTGCGGTTTACCTCAGGCTGCCCTGGGCATCTCCTACACAAGGCCGCTGGACAACCACCTTCCTGCCCAAACACAGGGTGATGCAGTCTTTAAAATGCCAAATCATTGATCTTCAAAAAACGGCCTGGCTGTGATAGCTTTTTTCCTTGTCAGCTTCCCAATAGTTTGTGCTGACGTAGCCTGTGGCCTTGCTGCATGCCTCTCCCAGTAAAGGAGTTTCACTTGACATGGTGACTTCATGCTTCAGATTGTTAACTTAAAGATCTCACTTAATGCTGAAATTAAATTTAAACAGAGTAAATGCTGAATACTGCATTTTTTATTTTTATTTTTTTCACTTTGCTGCTGTAGGTGTGAAGGCTTTTTAGCCTACAGTAAACGTGATAGCTTTGATGAGGCAGTGGTAACGGGCCCTATGCCTTTGCCCCAACTGTGAATGACAATGCAAACCCCAGCAGCACAAACGCTTAAGAGAAAATACCTTATATAATTAACTAACATTGGTTTGGAAGTAACCTTGCTTGCTGTGCAAAATGTTGATGGAATATACATGTATTCAAGACACACAATTCTAGCTAGCCAAAGATGTTTTTAAAGCAAGGTGCTAATTTCTGGGTTTTCTACGCACTTTTGTGGAATATGAATTGGAGAGTAAAATCTGGCATTTGTTTTCCATTGACTGGATTTGAAATCAGCACTGCTGAGAATAGATTTGTTTGGCACAGTTCTAGTGTTCTTCATTTAATTTGCCCTTGTGTGAAAAACAATAGATGCTTTTATAAATTGTCACTTTTCCAGGATGTTCAGAGCTCTGTCTTAATAATGTGTTTTGACAGAAATGGAAGCTCAAAGTTTTTGTTCTTTTTGCCAATTCTTCAAAACCAAAATAATCTCTGATAGAGAAGTCTTGATTTGGTGTGTTTCCATTTCTGTTTTACCAAAGAACAAGGCTCGTCTTGGTGTCAGAGTTCTGTCTATGATGAAAACTGCCCTGGGAGCAAGAAGCTTGAGCAGAGCTTGTTCTTGATATGGTGCTCATACTGGGGAATGTTGTAATGGTTTGACTTTATAAAGATCTCACTGATGAATCAGCTTTTGGTTTAAAAATGTCAGAATAACTTAAGAACATTGAATGTTGCTTTGGCACAGCTTCATATCCAGATGATCATATGTCTTTCATGTGGTAAAGGATAAATGATCAAGTGATTTACATTGATTGTTTTAAATGTATTTTTATTCTGAAACAATTTACAAGAATGTTAAATTACTTTAAAATTTTAGATATGAATGCCAGAACATTGCTTCTCCCCACCTCCCAGAAGATGTAGATAAGTTTCATTTTATAGTATGTTGATTACATAATTATCTGAAATGTCTGCATTTTCTTTCTGAGATGATATAACATAGGCCTGTCAGAAGGCTCGAACTTTTAATAATGAAAACTCCTTTGACGATCTGTGATAGTTTGAAGAAAAGTAATACCTTAAGGTTTCCTGAATTTATCTTAAGAACTCAGAAATTAAATACTTTTTTCCTTTTTTGAGTGGTGGTGGTGGATAAAAGTAATAGACAAATCTTATGCAGTGATTCGCACAGTGGTATGCTGCTTTCAGCAGTTTCCTTCTGGTTCCCACGACAGTCATAGAAAAGTCAGCTGTATATTGTAACAGTATTTCCTCCCTTCTCCATCCCCTGCATCCTTCAACCCCCTCCAAAAGATAAAAAATAAAAGAACAGATGTTTGTTCTTCCCATTACTCTTCACAAGGTACAGAACAATGTGTGGGAAATTGTTCTGTGATTTTATGATAGAATATAGCCAATAACTAAGGCAAACACTAGGAAAATGATTCTGTGCTCCCTTGTCTTCCTATGGTTCTTCCTTTGTCTATGCTGTAATTAGTGCAAAAGTAAATCCCATTCAGTTGATAATGCCAAACTGTTAGCAAATACTTGCTTTTATGGTAATTGAACTTAGGAGTTTCGTCTTTATCATGTGTCAGTTATACAAATAGTTCTCAAGTAAGAAGTTATTTGATGAAACAAACCATCTGTTTCATAAATAGGTCTTGGTGTGGATTTTGGCTAATTCGTGTGAATTATCAAAGTCCATATGGTTTATTATTACTCTCTTCAGCCTGGCACCTACTTCTGGGCACTGCCAGAAGAAGTATTAGTACAGGTAAGCATATCATAATAATGCTTCAGAGTACTCTAAACATTTGTGGCCTGTGGCTTCCTGAGTGGTATCTGTTTTAATAGCTATTGGTAGACTCTTTTTATTCCATATAATTGTCTAATCCTGCTTTGAAATAAATAGTGCCCACAACTCAACTAGACAGCACAAAAAATGGTCTTTTGCTTTGTCCCATTTCTGTCTCATTCAAGGCTCCTGCATCCTTGTATTTGGAAACATTACTTGTCCACCTTCCCATTTTGAATGTGATTTTTCAGTCTTTTGTAATGCTCTTGGTCAGTTCTTTTTCAATTGATCAGTCTTAGTCTATTAAGTTCTTCCTGTTAGAAAAGGCAGTCTGTGGTTTTGATTGTCCTTGTGCTCCTACTTTCTCCTCTGAGACGAGGGATGACCTGCACATAGTATTAAATCTATGCGAGCAGCATGAATTGGTGCAACAGCATTCTCGGTGTGATGGGATGGAAAGCATGTTATGGTGTCACATTTGGATTAGAAAGAAGGAACTTTTTTTGTGCTGGCTGCAGTGTGAAACTAGGGAAGTTCGTAGTATATACTATAAAAGCATTTAGACCTAAATTGTGGTGCTGGGCAGTGAGGACACCTGCTATCAACAAGTGATAGCAGGTTCAGTCTGAACCACCTGAAATTTTTGGGCTATTTTTGCAACTTGTCTTGCTGCCTAGAATTCAGGTCAGCAGTAGGTCCTAAGTAAGTCTTTAGTAAAAAATTAAAGAGCAGCTGCTGATAGTACTGTTATGTATATTATATCAAGAAGGAAAAGGAACCTAAAATTGGGGTGAAGGCCCCCCAGAATACTTGGAACAAAGCTCTTGGAAAAACAAAGGGTAATAAGTTTGGAACTTTTTTTTTTGAGCAGCTGGACTTTTTAAGAATGCCTAAAGAATCTCCATTGGTTTAGAGCTATGTTCAGTTATGCTACAAATCCAAAGCATAGTTTCTCAAACTTGTTGGAAATATAGTTGTAGGTTTGGAGTTGATAAACAGACAGTGAATGCTTTGTGTTAAACTTCAATACTGTATGAGTATTTTAATGCTAGTCCTGTATTTTGTATGCACCAGAGTATATGCCTGAGATGTTATGATTCATAACAACAACTGTAAATATTTCAAAAGTAGATGTCATTAAGCTGGTAATACAAAACTCTTAGCAAATACCTGCTTTTGTAAGTAAAAAGCTATGTTTCCTTCAAACGGGGGCTGGTGGGGATAGTGGAGGCAAAGTAAGGTGATTCTCAGTGAAATAACAGTTGGGTACATGAGAGAGAAAATGCTTATCTTGATTTATCTTTGTGGATTTTTTGGGTTGTTTGTTTGTTTTGGAGTTAGTCTTAAGACAAAAATGCATAGTTTGGTAAAAGTAGAATCTGAGATGGGAAAGCCTTGCTATATACAAAGCCCCATGACTTGATGGCTTGATGATTTGATTTTGAGGCGGTGCCATTGAACTGTCATCCACCACCATATTTCCAGAAATATCTATGGTAGCTCCTCAGTGTTCGTGCCCTGACATTGATTTACTTGAAACGTGGATCAGCTAAAACACACAAACATGTTTTTGTTTGTTTGTTTGTTTGTTTGTTTGTTTGTTGAGTTTTACAGAGTTGCTGTTGTGGGAAAATAAAAGCAACCAAGAGGAAGGTATCCAAGTACAAACTAGTCAGAAGAAACTAATGCTTTCTTCTAGTAAAATGACAGTGTTTCATTGAGTGGGAACCAGAGTACCAGCAGAGGGACCCTACCTATCTGAATTAGTCTGATTCAAAGTAGTGAAACTTACATTTAGGATAAAATATGATTTATCCTATAATGCCTAGAATGGAGGTAGTTGTTCATTTCTCATCCTGTACTTTAATAGGAAGAATTAATATTTTAGTTATTTGTGAGTAGATATGGGCTGTGCAAAAGAAACTACTGGCCTTCCAGTTTAAGCAGAAGAACTATAAATTTTAAAGCAGGGGCTTGGTATTTTGTATCTGGAGAATCCCAAAACATTAATTAGCCTTGAAATTATAATCTAGATTTGTAAGTGGAGTGTATATGTATATTATTTTACATTGAATAATTAGCCTTGAAATTATAATCTAGATTTGTAAATGGAGTATATATTTATATTGTTTTATGTTGAATAAACTTGTTTGTTAATATGAATTAAAATTAAAGACAAATCCCTTAAAAAAAAAAAAAAAAAAAAAAAAAAGAATATGATAGTAATGTTTCTGAATTTATATGGACAGTAGTTACCTTCCAACCTAGTTTAGCTACCTATGTCTTTCCTGTTGATCCATGCTGAAGCAAATAGAGTGGATGCTAGTCAGATCTATACAGATCACTACGTTTATTTAATTTTATTGTTTACTTTTTAATATTTGAGAAATCAGTTAATTATGTGTTGCTAATATTGTATAAACAGATTTTTGTTTGGTCTGTGTTCACAGTCTTCTTGTTCACATATGGATGATAATCAATCTATTCTCGACTCTATGAACCAAGCGTGAATGGCATTTGTAGGTTCCTTCACTGGAAAATCTTTCTTAGCTGAAGTTGTGATGTTGTGCTAAGTGACAGTGCAACCTGTGTAATATAGGTATATCCTACTCAGCAAACAAAACATTTGAGTCAGCAGATAACATCGTTTTTACAGTTGCATAAGCTTTTGACTGCTGTGTGTTTATGAATATGTATTTAAAGTAAATTTTCTAACATTAATTTGGGCTAGTTTAATACATGAATAAAACATTAATCTTGGAGATTAAATAGGAGCTTCTTGTGTATCAGCAAAAAGTTATTTCCATCTAAGGTCATGAATTTTATATGTGAAAAACCAACAATTACTGTAGTGCTATTTCAAAACTTATTTCAGAGAATTTTCTTTTCTCCCCCTCATCCCCCTTCCTCCCCCTAATATTTGTGCATTTTTGTAGCTGGAAGGCTATGGTTTCAGCTTTTAGCAGTATTTGGTTTGGTGCTGTTACTATGAAGTTGTATTATTCTATGCATACTATGAACATACAAATCATCCTGAAAGCTCTGGTAATTTTTATGTTTGTTTAGTACTGTTAATCCTAATAAAATCATATCACATGATTATATTGTAATACAGTGAGCAAATAATACCATTTCAATTTCAGTGTTCTTAGTGAGTAAAGTAGAAATAAAACAACTTTTACTGGTAATGATAAAATGCATGGCTGTTGTCATTTCTCTAATGTAGATTTTTACCACGTTATCTGCAGGTATAAACAGGATCCTATCATGTTGCAGAAACTGGTTGAGTCCCGACCCATAATTAAGTTAGTCCATGTCACCACTTGTGAGTGATGTGGACAAAAATATGCACTGATAGAGCAGAGCAGCTGGGTTTGAGGATCTGGTATCTATAGCACACAGATTTAAGGATTATTGCTATAATTATTGTCAAAAAGTTGTGCAGACTACCAAGTGGCCCAGTGGACTGAATGCATGTTTGTACCTGTGATGCATTAGGGACAGCTTTGGAGTACCATTTTCAGTTTACTTTAATTCAGAGGAAGCACCTTTTGTTGTTCCTTGCAACCTATGCACAGGTTCTACTGGGAGAATACCTGAAAAGCATCATCCTGACCTGAAATGCAAACATTAGAATAACACTGCATCCTCCATTTCTGGTAATGTATGGAGGGCTTTGGTGTTGGAACACTACTTGTTAAACCTTTTAAAAATGATGCAAACCTGTGTTTAATTAGGAACCAATAAAATAGGATTGGGGCGGGAGGATAAATGTTTCCTGATTACAGAAACTTTTCTGGCTCTGTGATTTTTTTGTTTCTAAAATTACTGGTATTTATGTTTTTGAAGTCTATAGATAATTTCTCTATATGGCGAGTACTATATACCTTAATTGTACAGTGTGGTTGTGTTAAATATCAGCTTTGTATCGTCTTAATTACTTTATGTGGTACGTTATGTTTTCATGTAGTATTAAGAAAGTGGGTATTTTCTTACATGTCCGTTGTGATGAATTTTACCTACAGTAAAAATAAAAAATTAAAAAAAAAAATAATTTAGAAATACAGCATTTAAAATGAAATTCCTATGCGTTTCTATTTATAGTTCTGCTGTCTTAATTTCTTATTGTTGTTTTTTTTTTTTTTTTTAAGACTAGCAGTCTGTACAGCTGGGCTATCTTATGTAGTTATATGAACAACTCTACAGAATTCAGTCTTATTTTTCAAGTGATTTTTGGCCTGGTGCTGATAATATATTTTTGGCCTGGTGCTGATAATATATTTTAATATATTAAAATATATTAATAGTTTGTAATAAATATATTAATAGTTTGTTAACTATTAACTATAATAGTTAAAATATATTAATAGTTTGTAATAAATTTCTTAAAGTCAATGTATTGATTGCAATTCTGCTAATCAACAACTTATAACTTGTGTATGGGCTAGTTGTGTAGAGCTTGTGGCGACAGTCTGTGGAGTAGTAAGTCCTGTGAGTGATGAAATCCAGGATATATACTTCAGGAAATGCAGGTGATAGACAGCATGACATTTAAAAATACTTTTTGTAAATTTTAATAGCAGTAAAGATGTTGACTGGCAATTTTTTTTAGCTTTAATTTCATCAGTAGGATGATTGGTGCAATTACTTCCAGATGTTTTTATTTTATTTATGACTCCTAAAGGTGAGGATTTTGTAGTTTGTACAGTAGGCACTCAAGCACCCAGTGGGAGCAGCTGGGCTGCTAAATTATATTCCACTTATATGGAGTGATTGTGTTAACAGTTGACAGGCTATACTAATTCAGTTTGTCAGCTGTGCCCTTGATAAGCAAATTAACTTAAATTTAGTGGTATGGGTTAGGCTTTTCTGTATAGATAGTTTTGTGTGGCTCTCTAAAGGGCATCCAGTTTTTGTAACTGCAACTGGTATTGAGAAGTAAGCATTCTGTTTCTTAAATGCCTCCTACACAAGCATACTTAACCAACATTGACCAGATCTATTCCGTTTCTTTACTTGCTTGTGGTTATGAAAGTTGTGAAGTTTATACCAGTGTGAAACTGCAACAGGTTTGTAAGTGCATGAAGGTTCACTGACCACATAGTAGCTGTGACTGTCTTCTTTTCATTTCAAACAAGCACGAACTGTTAATGTGCTATAATAGAAAAGAGAGTTTCAGGGGAGTACTGTGAGTCTTTTCTTGATATTTTTTTTCTTGCTTTTTTTTTTTTTTTTGCTTTTATAAACAATGACATTTTGTATGTATGTTTGTATATAGAACTTAGTGTTAGTAATAGGTATTTATATACCTAATTTATATAGATCGGAATTATTGTGGTTTAAGACAATGGGGAAGAAAACGTTTCCTCTGTTCATGTGTGAAGGGTTTGCTTAACACTGAATTGTTGAACTTCATACTTTGCTGTATCTTGAACTCTGGTTTGAAGTTAGCTATCTTGCTTGGCAGGTGTCAGTACAAGTTAGTGTTTATCATCATCAGTCTTTCTCTGAAATAGAAACCCTTAACCTAAATGGGAGCAGGCCTCAAATGACTATGATGTTAGGAAGTAACAATTATGCCAACTAATGTATGCAATAAACTTGAGGAGAAGAATAGAATTTGATATCAAAAGGTCCAAGTTAATAAGGTCACTGATTGTGTAAATGTAGTATT
Source organism: Aythya marila (assembly GCF_965140915.1). Taxonomy (NCBI): domain Eukaryota; kingdom Metazoa; phylum Chordata; class Aves; order Anseriformes; family Anatidae; genus Aythya; species Aythya marila. The sequence goes on from NC_139044.1 coordinate 15,122,725, forward strand.
GCAGTGAACATGTTAATTGATCTTCCAGTTTTCAAGCTAGTTGTCTGAAGTTGTCTATGTAATATATTACCCAGGGTATTGAGGCTTTTGAGACTGCTACCTATGAGAAATGCTGCTTTCAGCTGATTGTGATGGAGATGCTTCTGGTGGTATATGCTGAAGTTCCAATTGGAAACCAACCAAGCGATAGAAAAGCATACTGAGAGTCACTCTGGCTTTGGCTAAATAAGGTCCTGTGAGATCCTTACTCCATTTTCAGTTCAGGTATTCATTTGTTCTATGACATACGGTGGTTAAAGTATAACTGCTTCCTATCCCCCTGCCCCCCCCCCCCCCCAAAAAAAAAAAAAAAAAAGCTATTATCATGGGCAAGATAATGTGTTGTGCTCAGCAGAGTGAAGTCATGATTTCATTTATGGCTCAAGGCACTATATTAAGTAAATAACAGAACACAAAACATGTCAGTATGTTTGTTGAGGTTTACATGTCATTCTGTCTAGTTCTTAAAGTAAGTGAAAGCCAGTTCAGGTGTAGTTCATGTGCTGTCTTTTTGGCTAATGTTTGCTGTTTGATTCTTCCCTTTTTATTCACAGGAAGCAGCTGTAACTTAGTGATTTAACGCATTGCATATGTTAAATTTGTGCTGAAGTATTGACTATGATGGATAACACTTGGGCTAGGGATCTGTTAGGTTTGGATTTCGTTTCCTCATGTTATTGTTTTGTCTTGTGAACCAGTAAATGTGGATTTGCTCAAAAAAGCAAGATGTATCCAGCTGAAGTCTTTTGATTGTCACTGTTATTTTTCATCACAAGTTATTTATCTTTAATATTTTCTCTGACCAAATTAGTGTGCACTTCACAAGGTGTAATATGTTTATTTCCAGATTGGCCCTCTGAAATATTGCCATCTGCTCTCTTTAGATCTCTACAGGATAGAAAAAACTACTCAGTTTTGGTTTTAAACATCTAAGATTTCTCTTAGGTTTTGCTTTGCCTGAAACTCTCAAATTTAGACCATCAAATTCTGCTGAACTGTCACAAACCCTGAGTATGCCAAAACTCTCTGAGCACTTCTTCTGAAGCTTATGTTCCTTAACTGCCTTATGTTGGTCTTCTAGGCTTAATCTGACACACCTCAGAAGCTGGGCCATTCACTATTGCCAAAACTAAGATTTGTCAGGAGTTGAAGGTATTTCTCCACTTCATCTGAAGGTGTTTGTTAACTTAGAGTGCAGCATCCTTCCTGGGTATCTTGTATAAATTACTTAATTGTAAGAAGGTTCATATAAGAGGGTTGGAGCACCTGTACCAGCTTATCTTCATGGCAGAGTTGGGATTGTTCATCCTGGAGATGAACCTGGAGGCTACAGGGAGACCTTAGAGTGGCCAGGTCAGACCATTCTGTGATTCTATAAAATGTGATAGACAAGCTCAAATTAGACAGTTCTCAAGGAGGATTTGAATTAATTTCCATTCTGTTCTTCAGTGTAGAAGCATAACAGCTTCAAAAGGCTTTGGGAAGCTCCTCTGCTGAAGAGTATAGGGACTTTGGCTATTTAGGGGCTAGGGCAACATTAATACCTGTGAAAGTTGGCCAGTCAGCTAAATTGCTACTGCATAATTGAAAATTGTGTGTAATGAAGAAGAAAGGGCCTTTTTGTTTCCCAGATCATTACTGCATGTTCAACACTAAATCTGGATTTCTTAGCTGTCTATGTATTGGGGAGAAGGGAGGGGATTAGAGAGAACATGTGGAAAACATGGATAATTCTCTATACTCAGCTATGCAATTGTTAGCTGTTGAACAAGGAACGAATGGGAAATGTGACAGAATCCAGAAGAAACTTGAACCTCCTGGGTGGGAATTCCTGTAAAGGCTAATGATGACAGACTTGGAGAACATCTTTCTCTTTTTTTGTGCCTTTGGAAGCCTCACATGCCAATAAAGACTCATTGAATTGAAACTTTGTTCTCCACTTCTCTGAGCTCAAAACATTATTTCCTTAATCTAAAAAGCAAACTATTGTGACTATGAAATAACTAAATGATCTTGGAAAAGTGCTGTATTTAGAGTAATCTTATTGTATAAAGTGTATTTTTTCACCCAGAATGTCATCAAAATAACTCAACACTTAAGTATACTATATCAGGTATACACATTTGGCATCTATTTCAAAGTAAATTGTTTATACAACTTGTTTTGCCCACTTAGCTTTATGCCATTAGGTTTTCTTCAAGTGGTTATTTCTTGAAAAATTACTTTTGTTTCACTAGGACGCCTCTGTCTAGTAGTGGAAATTTTAAGATTGTACTTAAGAATCCTGGTACTCTCTTGCTCATCCAGCTCTAAATTTTATGCATTATGCTGTCTGTTTCTTTACAAAGTGGATACTGATGCATTGAGAATTTCAACGAGTAAAATGCACAAAAGCTAAAGTATTTTTTTAGAAGCAAATATATATAAGACTGTGGAAGATGCTTATAGCTGTTTAATAAATTTCCTAAAACTTATTTTTTGTCTACATTCTTCAAATCTTTCTCTACTCTCACTGCTTACTATGTTTAAAAGGAAGGTGGAAAAAGATACTTTCTGAAAACTGAGAGCTGGAATATGTTGTTTTAACAGAGAAGTTCTGCTAGCCTGTTGCTCTCATTAGGGTTTATTACACTCAACGTCTTTCCTTCAAAAATATTGTCTGCGTTTAAAAAGGAAGGAGTGGGAAAGCTTGTACCTGTCCTTGTCCTGAAGAACTAGGATGAACTATAAGTAGATTCGTCAGTTGTTTAACTTAGGAAGCTTTTTAACAACTCTTGAGGCATCAGTGCTTCAGCTTCTGTACAACAAATACTAAATGACACTTAGTTTAGTTGTATCTTTCTTGCAATATCTATTAGAATGCTTCCATTTTAATCCTGATTAAAACCTCTGAATCTGTCTTTAAATGCAGAGGCAAATTAATTTCTGGTGTTATCACCAAAGCCCAAGAGTGTTTTGTCCTGACTCAGTTTTGTGGATCAGGGCAGCTCTGCCAAATACCAAATTTTGAATACAGTTCATAAGCGTTGAGTATCAGCATCAACTTCAGTGGTGCGGTGATTTTTACAGTTCAAAAAAAAAAAAAAAGGTTTGCTGATTTGTCTAAACTTAGCTGGGACAAAGCAAAGAGGAGGTGGAGAGCTGTTTTAAGAATCATCTCTGCTTGAGACTATAAACCATGTGTTCTACAAACTATTTTTGAAGGAAGCTACCAGACCCTGAAATTGCAATCAGGACTTATGAACATTAAGTGATGTAGTTGCTTACAGTACAGTAACATTCTGAAGTAGTATAAGCCATACCATCACTGCAGTCTTGCATGCTAATCCATTGTTACTGTATTCTGATATCTCAGCTTATGCTCTCGGAGGCAGGTAACTGTTTTGTGAAAGCACTAACCCAGTCTGCTCTGGTGTGTTTCTGGTGTGAAAAGCAAAACACCAGATTTGGTCTTATGTAGCGTTAGTTTAAATGTATATATAACCTGTGGTTAGTGGGCAAAAAGGAAAACAGAATTATTTTTCTGAGGGTGGGGGAAACTGTTTTTGAGGAGCTGGGGATTCTTTTGTAGCCTCAAGTGTTCCTTCAGTTGTATAAATTTATATAACAGTAAATAATGAAACATACTATCTTTGTACTAAGATCTAAAACTAAATCAGCCTAACAGTGTCTAGGAAACAAACTATGATTCTTAAGCTTTTTATGGCTTGAACATCTTTGTTTCTGTGATGTGTTTGTAGCTAACAGAAGTGTCTAATTTTAAAATGCTCAACCACATCTAGATCTTAAGAGTTAAAGTAAGCTGTGAAAAAGTGAATATTCGTCTTAAAATAACTAATAGCCTGAAGGGGGGGTGGGGGAAGCTAAGAAGTTTGCTATGTGTATGTGAAAGCTGCTTTTTGCTCTAAACCTGACATGGTGGAAAGTAAATGCCTGAAGTAATCTTACTGAGTTGAGGATACAAAATACTTAAGCAAGAGGTCAGATGAAGGTGTATTATAGTGGTATAAAATCAGCAGAGTCATCTTGGTGGTGATGCTGAGCATTTTTTTTTTTTTTTTTAAGCCCAGAGCTTTACTGTAAAAACACAGGTATTCACGCGTTCTTTAACCTCCATTACTCCCTCCCACCCTGCATTTCTAGTTAGATGTGTTTATATTTGTGACATTGAGAGGTGGAACTCCTGCTTATTAAGAAATTAACATGTGACAGATTTACTCTAAGCAGCAAAGAAGAGGTGGTGACATTTCTCCTTTGACAGAGAGGAATTGACCATACAAGCTTTATTTTAATTTGTGTCTATTTATGAAATATACTTTGGTTTGCATTGATTAAAAATTTGTAAAGAATGTCTGATGTTATATTAACATTGATGAAGAGCATGCCTACTACATTTTGCATGCAGTTGCCATAGCGACTGTACTGGAGAGTGACCCAAATTAATTTTCCACCAGTCACTAAGTGCCCTGTCAGTTTTTTTTTTGTGCTAGGGATAAGCAGGTTGGAACATGCTTTTCTTTTCTTTTTTTTTTTTTTTTTTGGGGGGGGTGGGCGGAAGATGCTTACCTTATTTATCTTTGTATTCTTGAAAGCAATTGCCAAGCTATGTTAGTCAACCAAAATCTAACTTCTTAATTTGTGCAGTCAAATGTGTGATATTTACACATCCTCATTATACATAGAGGATCATTTCAATTAATAACTAGTAATTGGATGGAAGTAAACTTTGTTTAAAATCTCTATAATAATTGAAGTAGACAATAAAATATGGTTATTTGAAACCTCAGGCTTTATGCTGTTCTGCCACTTCAATGTAATAGATTTAAAAATTCCTTCCAGTTGAACAAATCTTTACTGAGCTTGATCTGAGAAAGGCCAGAGAATACCATGCTTGGTATATCTAGGTAGCTCCTCATAATTCATTAACAGTGCTCGGTGGATGTCAGTGGAAAAAGGAGTCATTTGGCAAGAAAATGATACAAGCCTCCAATAGAAGTATTAGCTGCTCATTGCTGGTAGCAGAGCCCTACTTCAAAAGACCTTTTTCTTTTGTAGCCAGTCTGTCACATAAGTGACATGTGGCCAGTCATTCAAGCTTAAATTGATTACTTCAATTACTGTACTTAGTAACATAGCAAGGCATTTTGGTGCTAAGCAGAACTCCTTACATTTTTTCTCAGTTTGAGGGGTACTATTTTTTTTGTTTCTGTTTGTTTTGAAGCTTTGAGCTTCCTGTCACATACTGCTGCTCCCACTTTTATGCCTTCACGGTAAGCCAGGATGGCGATTTGTGCATGTGTTTCCCCTTACTGGATATTTCTTTAATTTTTTTTTTGCTCCACCATTGTGTTGTACTCACTAGATGTTTATTTCTGCATCAACAGATGCATCTTTCTTACTTGAAGCTCACTTGTTACTTTACCCCGTTTTGCAGTCTTCTCTTAAGTATACAAAAGGTCATTTCTATATGCAGAGTGAGTGCATAACTATTAAAATACACTTTAGTTTGCTGAAAACAGTGTCATTCCTGGTATATATTTTCATAGAAAGTATATAAAATCTTTTACAAATATGCTCCTAAATTGCCTTGTACACAAAAGCTTAGCAAATATAAAGCGTAATTTTGGTGTTTATTGTGTGATAACTGTTCAAATTTGATAGCACTTAAACTTATCAGCTTGTACCTAGCCAGTGTTCATGTATGCACATTAATATGTAAATGTACATAACATCTACCTTGTTGATTTGTTCATTAAGGTAGAGCTTTCACAAACTGATTCTGGTCATGGATAGGTTAATTTCAAAACCTAACATAAAGAGTGACATTTCTTCTTTGTAAGGCATGTTTGCAAGAGAATGTCTAGGGTTTTTTAAACCCTTCCGCTGATCCAACCAAGATTAAAATGTATTTGTTCCTTATTGTATGGGCTTTATTTTATTAACTTTTTGAAAGAAATATGTAGAAACTCTGCAAATGCAGTCTTGTGTTGTGTTCAAACTAACACACTGCTGTTAATCATCGAAAACTTATCTAACTTCTCCTTACTCAAAATGTTTTAAAAAAATAAAATAAAATATTTGTGTAGCAATTCCAAAGATAGGAAAATAGTTGTTTTCTACCTTGTATCATTAAATATACTGGAATTTCAGTTGATATTTTGGCTAATTATATGTTTTATGTATAGTTTTTTAAATCTTTCATTGTCAAATAATCTTTAAAGGGATAAATCTATATGTTCAAAACCAAAAGAGCTGACTGATTTACAGCTGTTTAGATGCTTGCATGAATTTGAGGCTTAAGAAAGCTTAACCCTTAATTCTTCATGGAGTTATTTTTGTTTTAAAACAGGACAGTCTCTCCATGGAATGGAGGCAAAATAGACTTAACACAGGCATGTAGTTAACTTCAGAGGAAGGCACTGGACAATCCTAAGTAGATATTTTGCCTCATTATGTAGTACTTTTAAACAGAATATTGTTAATTATCAACAGCATATTTCCTAATATTTTCCTATTTCTTGAATACTAATTTCTGTAGAAGCCAGTTTATTTATAGGAAAAGAACTTTCAAATATATCTTTGAAGGAAAAAAAAAAATAATTCCAAGACGTTTATTTTTCTGTTTTTGTCATATATAAAATCTGGTAGGGTGTTAAGGGCTGAACATTTATGTTTGGTTTGTTCTTGCTTAGATAAGAAATTCTAGTCGCTTACTCATTTTGAAGTCTTATTCCTCATGTAAATTTGTAATCAAAATATCAGACTAGGTAATGCAAGGCAGAGACAGACTGGGGAGGAGGAGGATGGGGCATGGACAGAACCTGCACTGGTTCAAGAAATTTCCTTACCCCTATAAACTGCTAAGTACACTTGCTGTATGTGTACTTAACACATCAAAGGAAAAATGGACAGTTTCTGGTTGCTTTTAATATTAAAGGACTAAATTTGTTGATTTGAGATGTTCTGTATGGTCCCATGTTCTCTATTTCAAGTCTCTTCCACAATAAACATAATAGACATAAACTCTTTTTTTCTCCCAGAGACTCAGCAAAAGTTCCCTGTTCAGCCATACCAGTCTTCTTTTGTCACATGGTGACAGCCCATGTGCAGGTGCTCCTGCACCTTGAAGACTTCCTTCTTGAGGAGTGTCTAGCCATCATGGATCCTTTTTCCCAATTTTGCCTCTTCAACTGACTCCCAAGGGACTAGTCTCCTTACCCAAGCAGTTCAAAGTCTGGCCTCCAGAAGTCCAAGGTATCAGTTTTACTCAACCCCCTCCTGACTTGACTGAAATTTCGTTTGGTACATGTATGTTGGAAACTTTTTTTTTTTTAAAGGCTAATACAAAGATATCAGTGGCAAACTAGTGTTTGGAAATTGGATATGGAAAAGAAGGTAGAATACACTTAAAAATGCACTGTAGCAGTGTGAATGTGTATGTGTGCTGGCATATTGAAGTGCAAAAATCTTGAAATCTTATTTTTACGTAAGTGTTGTCAGGCACAGATGGAAGGAGCTGTATCTGAAGAACAGAACAAGAGTTTGTGATAGTGTCTTAAGAACTTACCTTTCTTCTCCAGTTTAATACTGTTCTTTTTCAGGTGATAACACACAACTATAATATCTATTGTGATGTGCAGAAACAGTGAGACTATGTAAATAGCCACTGAGGGCTAGTTAGGTGTTCTTTGATTTGGAGTAGGTTTGGAATAAATATTGTTCAGTTGGGGGAAGGAAGAAAAGAGCAATTAAATGTGCTTAAATATTCTTATTTCAATTGTTAAATCTTATTTTTCACTTTTCTAGATATCACTATTGAGGATGAATGTTTTTTCTTCACGTGCAGGACTTAAAGAGAAGGGTGATTGAGTGACACATTCCCTGAAAACATAATAATTTTATAAAGCAAATATTTTCTTACTCGTGTCTCAGCTGTAGTGAAAATACTAAGTTTTATACTTCTACTGCAGAAAAGAGACTGAGGGATGTTTTTTTTCTTCATCCTATTGTACCTCCTCTCCTGTCTCCATCCAGGAGTTTGCTGAGGGCTATCAGAGTAGCAGAAGGGATCTTCCACAGCTGAATGCTGTGGAACCTCTGAGAGCATTAGTGTAGAGGGAGACTTGGAGTAGGGAGGTTTAGTAAAGTCACTTTTAAGGTGTAGAGTCAGATTTACACAGAGGATGCAGAAGGCAAACCGTGAGAGAAAATGTTCTGATCAAAACATCTCCAAACACATTCACTACATCATTATAATGATTGACTAATAGGAAGAATGCCCTAGAACTTAGTATTTTCTACAACACAGCAGTAAGGCTGATGGTAAACCTTTAAAAAGTTGTTTGGGGATGGAGGGTAGTAAATCTAATTAGTACCTGTGGAAGAGATAGGGGGCACTTATTAGCTCTGCCATGTTTCTGTGTTCATTGCTCTGGAAATGGATGCCACTGTTTACAGCCTTTCATAATTATGCACGAAGAAGTGACATTCATTCTTGATAGTAGGCTTGTTTTAGTATGACAAAGACAAATGCAGCAAACGCATGGATTACAAGAGAAAGCAGTAATAGAAGGGGGAAGGTTAGTGTTCTTGAACTTCATTCAGGGCAGCAAGATTTGTAGAGTTTGATGGATGACTAGAAGATTAGACACTGGTGAAATGGATTGAGATTGCTGTTCAGTGATTTTGTTGGAGATCACTGCTATTTCAATTAACTGAGCTTGAGGTTTGGAGAAAGTGGGGTTATGGAGGAGAAAAATATATACATGTCACTTTAATTCAACTGATAACCATTTTGTGTCTGCTTATGTTGAATTTGATTACAATAATCTGAAGAAAATGAATTCATAATGAAGTTATGTACCCTTTAGATTGATGGATGAGAAATATGATACAGATAAGGGGCTTTATTTTAAATCCTACAGCTGCTGGTGAAAGGGTCTGTGCTAAGCTGTGGTGAAAGTTGTCTGTGCTAAGACAACTGCACATACTTTTTTTGTGTGTAAAGTGTGGTTTAGTACAGGTGTTCATGAACTAGCTTATTGTCCCTTACTGAAGAGATAGCAGGCCTGGTTTTCTTTACATGATTCAAGAACTAAAACACCATCTAGCTTGCTCATCTCTGTAAGCAATTCCCTCGGGGCGGGGGGGGGGGGGGAAGATTAATCTTTTTAATGTGGACTGTTTAGGTAGTTTGCTTTGCAGAGTTGCTCAGTCAACTATCCTGGTAAAAATAAATAAAATAAGGAGACGGCAAACAAGTGGGTGGAGGAAGTCCTTAAACTATTTCTTCTGTGTTGGCCATCATCACAGAAAATAAATACTGTCACAGAGGGGGATTAAATAGGTTGCCTGACCTTCTGATTTATCAATGACAGTTTCTAACTGAATGCAGGGTTTAAGAATTCCAGTACCTGAACTGTAACACTGTCCTTTCACATAAGCATATAGGTTGTTCCACTCTGTAAAAGTTCCTGCTGCAGTTGTGCTGCCCATGGGAGTTAAAAACAACCAACCAAAACAATTGTCAAGTTGTGGGCTTATTACAAAAAGGCAATCTCATTTTTTTCCACGTGCAGTGGCAGCAGATCCCTGAAACTTTCATGAAGTAGGTGAGCTTTAGATCCAAAAAGGTGTTTTATTGATTTTATTTCCCCTCCACCCCCTTAGTCTGGTCTACCTTTTTGTTAATCTGGATTGCCATGGAATAGGATGATCTTTTGGGACATGATGTGAACGCACGGCTAAGGCAGATGGGAAGGCAGGTTAACCTCTTCAGAAGTTGTGTTGGTCCCCTTAGGGAACTTATGAAACTACATCTTCACTTTGTGTTTTAAGAGTTTGCTCATGAGCTTGTTTGATGGGCTGGAATTCATGGACATGTTCAAAGAGATGATTTTTTTGTTTAAACTGCATTCTAACTGTGGAAATGCTGTTATTCACCTGTAAGTATTGAGTAATCTTGATTTACTTTTTTTTATGCAAATATGCATAACAAATAAAATATGTGTTTAGTATAAATAAACTTTGAATTTAGTATTGCTCAAAATGACTAGCTAGATCACCTTAACATGCATATCAGTACTAGTCATTGATTTCTGCGTTCTCCACTATAAAGATACTGGCTGGGCAAATGTTCTCCAGGTGACTAGTTCTTCTGGAGAACATTTGCAAATGGTGTACTGAGATTGCTAGGTGGCAAGGCATACAATACAAACACTAGTTCCAACTAGAATGAGGTTGTAGAGTCTCACTCTTTTTTTTGCCTCTTGAGTGCTTTTCTGAAACTAGAAAAGTGAAAAATGATCTACTTGTAAGTAAATATTTTGCTACTTGGAAGTAGGTAAGAAAAAGCATGATATTAACCTTTAGGAATCCTACTTTTACAGAAGGTCATGGTGACTGGAGCTTCAAGTCAAGATGAATTACTTGTGCAGTTTGTAATTTATTGAACTTGGTGGTCTTCCAGAATGATACAAAGTGGAGCTGTATCATGGCTGTATTAGGCACAGGTTTTTTTCTTGGCAAATGGTACCTCACCTTAGTGTTCTGACAATTTTATTTTACTTGTTACAAATCACAGTTGTGTGAGCAATTTTAGAGAATATAATAATTACTGGGTTCACTTGCACATTTACAGCAATACTGACATTAAACTCACAGGGCTGCAAAGTTCATTAGCAGGAAAAGTTCATTATGCAACTGAATTCCAGTTTGTAACCTTATAGCAGAAGCTGGCATTGCTGTTTCATATGAAACAATTACATCATGTTACATGGTTCAGTGAGTGAAATTTTCTGCTAAAGTAATCAAACGAACGTTTACTGTCAAAGTATGAAATCTGCTTATTTTCTACTGGTGAAAGCCATCATTAATTCATATAATGCCTTCTTAAGTGTAATATAAACTAAAATCAACTAATTTTCCTTTGAAGGCAGTAAGTCTGTAAGTATGCCATTTTTTTTTTTTTTTTGAAGACTATTTGGCACACTAATAATATAATAAAATCATTCTTTTGTTGTTCAGTTGTCTAAATGCAAAGTGCAGTTAACTTGCTGTCATTCCTTCCATGTTCTATTTATGTATAAATATAAATTTATTGCTGGGTGGTGTCAATATACAGTTGTTTGTTGTTCAATGACAGAACTGTGCAGGAGTCCCAGCCTGGGTTTTTATCATGCTAGACCTTTAATCACAAACTCTTACATGATTAACTCCAGTACTTAGTTGTTCTTCAGACCTTTATTTTTGCTTAAAATTTTACCTCTTCTCCTTCGCCTGTAAAAGTTTTTGATGTATCTAGATAGGAGGATTGTTCTAAAATTAGCTTCCAGGCACTCGAATGTAGCAGTATTTCTGTAGTGTTCAATAACTCGAAAAACAGCTGTGGTCCTTGCTTGTTTAGAGTTGTGATTCTGTAGTGGAACTTCTGGTGCTCAGAAATCTATTCTTGATCCCAACAAGGGATTTTCAGGAGAAGGATGGAAAGTCTTAAGTCTTCCTTGTGTATTTGCCTTGGCAATATCTATCCCCAAATTATTTCTAGCATTTCTTGGGCAAGTAATAAGGGAAAGAAATGGTGTTAATGAATTGACCTTTTTTTTTTTTCTATTAAATGTATTAATGTATTTGTAACTCAAGACAGGTGAAAAATGATTTCTGAGCTCTGCAGGGCAGAAAAAAAAGGTAGGTGAAAAGGCTAAGGTGAGCTGCCACTGCTTGTTTTAGGTGAGAAGGTATGATGTCAGAGGGACCTTGTGCCTGGTGAAGTTTGAAAACACAGCATTTGAATGGAGATATTTTATTTAGATGGTTTATTATGAAATGGTTGCAAACTCTGCACTCTTTCTTCTAGAAAAGAGAAGGCTCCAAAAGGGATCTTCAGGTATGTAGATACCTGAAGGGAGAATGAAACAAAGACAGAGCTGGACAAGAAGCTCAGTGGTGCTCAGTGACAGGACAAGAACCAATGGGCACTCAGGAGGTTCCCTCTGAACATCAGGAAACACTTATTTTCTGCTAGGATGATGAACTGTCAGAGGTTGCTGAATGAGGTTGTAGAGTCTCCCTCTTTTCAGATATTCAAAAGCCCCTTGGAGATAATTCTGGGCAAGCTGCTCTAGGTGTCCCTGCTTGAGCATGGTGGTTGGACCAGATGATCTCCAGAGAACCCCTCCAACCTCAGGCATTCTGTAATTCTGTGTAACAGAGCAATGCAAACTCTGAAAGCTTTTTAAAATACTTTTGGTTGAAGCTAGTTGTAACTGAGCTAGCTGATTTTCTGTGTGCTAAGAAGTGCAAACTCCTGAAAAATAGATTTAGGAGTCATGTTTTCAATATGACCTTTTATTAATGCATTTTTAAAATATTTTCTGCATGCAGAAAGTGAACTCTAAGGCAAAGTCATTGTGTAACGTCTGGAATGTAAGGATCTCAGTCCTAATCGAGACCAAATGATAAAAAGCGCTGAGGAAAAAAGCTGACTTGTGAAGAAATGTTTCTTATTCCATTAAGCATACTGTGGCCATTAACAAAGAAAGTTCATAAAGGCTTTTCCACTTCCTATTAATCTTGCCAGAAACTGAAGTGCAATGTTACTCTAGGAATTTAAAATGTTCCAGGACCACAGTGCATACAAATTCAAAATAAAGACGTTATAGAGGAGAAAATAACTTCATGTTGTTACTGTAATTCACTTTTCTTGCAGGGGGTTCAGTAGTTGCATGACCAGCTAAGATGATAACAGAAAAAGGACTGGAAGTATTTTTTAGACTCTGTTTGCCAATGAATGTCTTTAACTATGCGGCAGTGGTTTGGGGTCTTTTTCCTCCAGATGTTTTTTAGTTTCGTGTTTAATATCATAGTCCATGCTGTGATCTCTAATTTAAGAGTTAGAGATTCAGTGATGTGATGTTTGTGTTCTACGGCTTAGGGAAGGACATCATGAGCCAAGGAAGGTAGCACTGTATTTGTCTCAATTGGCTTTTAAATCTGCGTTTGTTCCAAGACTGTTGATGCCGTCTGAACACCTGGAACCATGTAAACTTTTGTGGTAAGAAATTGCACAGTTCACAGGTCTACACATATATATTTCCTTCTGTTTGTCTGTCTTTATGGAAATTTAAGAGAACAATAAACCAAAGCTTACAATTATAGTGTATAAAGGGAAGAGCAAGAAAGATAGTTCTTCATTCCTGCAGCCATAAGAAGCATGTTGTATCCACCATAGCATCCAAAAATATTTTTTAACATTAATCTCTAGTAATAGTAGTAGTAATAGTAGCAGTAGTAATGAAACTATATTACAGTTCTAGGCAGTCTGTAAACACAGTTTTCTGGAAGTTTTGCTGTCTAAACAGAACGTAAGTATGAGGTAAGAAAGTGGAAATGGAACAAATTGAGAAAACAATGCTAAGTATTGTAAACACTGTTGGTATTCAAGTTTTTGAATAGGTTAGCAGGTTTAGAAGGTAGCTTTCTTCCTTTCCCTTCTGTGAAGGGAAACTTATTTAGAAGATACAGGTATAGCAAAATTGCTATGCAGGTAGAATGAAAAAAAATGTGATCGAGACCTTGAGACGCCAGTATCAGAAAACTCCTTTGTGCTACTTCAGCTTTCCTTACTAGTGAAGACAACATGCATAGAACCACTACCTGCAATGTCTCCCTTGTAGCTGCCCTATGTGGAGAACTAAGTGTGGATGTTTTGTCCTGCTTAAGTATTAACTGTGGTTAGGTATGGAGTTAATAATGACATGCAGCTTTGCTATATGCACCTCTGCACATGAAGATCTGAAGGTAAGCTTCTCAATTTGAGCTGTCTGATTTGTGAATAAGTCATAAAATGTATAGAGTAAATACTTAAAATAAAATAAAAATGTACCATAGCTCAAGTCTACAAGGATAATGAAGTCTTTGAAAGTCAGGGAAGAACAGAAAAATGATTGTTCTGGTTTTAAAAGGTGAAGATTGTTCAGTGGATTTAATGCAAGGGAATTCACCAAAAGCTTATTCTGCAACTTTACTTAGAACCTGATTTTAAGGCTATTCCCTGAAGGAAAAATTATTAAAATGGCTATTCTTTGACAGCTCTCTCGAGCGTGCTGAAATTTGTGTTGCAGGAAAGCAAAATAGGAAATGTGATGTATTTAATGGAATGACCATGCAGGTTAAAGAACCCTTGGCATGCCTGGTGGGATTTTAATATACTGGGTATGCATACTTATTCAATATTGATTTAAAGGTGAAGCTCGGAAAAGGGAAGGGAGAAAAGTCTGCTTGTCATTAGCAGGCAATACTTTCACTGAAATCAGTAAAGTCAAGCTGCTGTCTTTACTGGCTGCAAAGCTAAGTTAAGGTTGGGAGATTTTGAAGTGCCACTCCAAATGTTTAATATAAGCCTCGGATATTATGCAAAACACCCTCCTACGAAAATGCTGCATTATCCAGGGCTATAGCCAACTTTGTATATGAACTTTACAGAACAAAGTGCAAATCTGTTGGGATAAAGCATACTGTAACTCCATACAGGTAGTTAAGTATTATGACATTTAGTCATGAAAATATGCTTAGCAATTCAGAAAGTTTAAATTTAAACCTTTAGGGAACAGTCATTTGGAAGGTTCTCAGTTACTGTATTATTGGATAATCACTTGGAAATGCCAATCCATTTTTTCTCAAATTGTCACAATCTACTTCAATCTTGGGATTAATTTTTTGATGTAGCCTTAGTTCTTTGATTAGCCTTTAAGACCTTTGTGAAATTGTCTTTTTCATCACTGCTTACATTGTGTATTTCCAGAAGGCCTGAACAACCTTGATCACTTGTTAGGCTGTCAAATGAATGATGCAGCACAATGTAAAAGGAGGTGGGGGAGAACGGCTGTTTTCTGTTGGTCTGAATGAACTAGCTAAACAGCTACTAAGTTTTTTTTGTGTGCACATGTCCTTTTTGGTTCATGGTCATGATTTGAATTTTAGCTGCCTAGGGATGTTTCCACTGATTTCTGTGAAGGACAAGTGAGAAAATTGAGATACTGAAATGGCTTGTATTCACTGTCATGCATAGGAGTGTAAAAATGAGGGAATGGAATTTGTGTCCTGGGTCCTGTTGCTTACATGCCTGTTATCTGAATCCTTGGAATATAGCTTTACTGAGAAAATGTATAAGTAAGCATTTTCAAGGTATGTTTAGATTGTCACATAAAGAAAGCTGCATGAAGGTAAATTTAATATGAATATTTGAAGGACCTTACATGGGAAGTTAGAAAAAATTTTGAAGTGAATCTTATTAACCAAAGACTGTCTGCATTCATTCACCCAGTGCACCCAGCATCATGTATTTTCTTCCTAATTTAAGGCTTATTCTGCCTTTGCCCATCTTGTTCTGATGCATCTTAAATGACATTGTTTCTCAGCTCTTCTCCTGAAGCTTGATAGCTTGTTGTTCTGATGGAGATATGTTCCATAATTCACCATTGTAATGAACAGTTTATTCTTCAGTACCTTCAGAGTAAACTGCTTTTAAATTATGAGGAAATGTAACACCCATAAAAAAAAAAAAAGTCTTTAAAAAAAGGACCTGTAGAACTGCAGACCTGTCAGCCTTACCTCCATGATTGGGAAGGTCAGGGAACAGATTTTCTTGGAAACCATGTTAAGGCATAGGGAAGACAGGGAGGTGATTAGAGAAAGTGTGAATGGCTTCACAAATAGCAAATCATGCCTAACTAACTTGATGACCTTCTGTGACCAATTGAAATCATCGGTTGACAAGAGAAAAGCAGCTCCTGTTGTCTACCTTGAATTATGCAAAGCCTTTAATGCAGTCTGACAAAACATCTGTGTTTCTAAATTGGAGAGACATGGATTTGATGGATGAACTACCCAGTGGAAAAACAATTGCCTGGATGACTGCATCCAGGGACTTATGATCAATAGCTTGATATTCAGAGGGAGACCAATGAGTTGTGTCCCTTGAAGATCTGTATTAGGACTGGAACTGTTTAATGCCTTTGTTACTGACATGGACAGTGGGACTGAGTAAACTGTTGGCACGTTTGAGATGACACCAGGCAGTTGATTCTCTAGAAGGAAGGGATGCCATATAAAGGGACCATCACAGTCTTGAGAGGTGGGCCTGTGTGAACCTTATGAAGTTCAACACGTGCAAGCTTCTGTATATGGATCAGGGCAATCCCAAATGTCACTGTAGACTGGGTGATGAATGTGTTAAGAGCAGCCCTGTGGAGAAGGACTTTGGGGTGCTGGCAGATAAGAAGCTCAACATGAGCCAGCAATGTGTGCTTGTAGCCCAGAAAGCAAACTATATACTGGGCTGTATCAGAAGAATCATGAGAGAGAGAGATGGTTGAGAGAGATGATTCTCCCCTTCTATCTACTCTGCTCTTGTGAGACCACACCTGGAGTCCTGCATTCATCTCTGGGGCCCCCAGCACAATCTAGGGGGATTAGAGTGAGTCCGGAGGAGGACAACAAGGATGCTCAGAGGGCTGGAGCTCCTTTCCTGTCTTTGCAGGCTGAGTGAGTTTGGGTTGTTCAGCCTGGAGAAGAAAAGGCTCTGGGAGACCTTATAGCAACCTTGCCATACCTACAAGAAAGCTGGAGAGGGACTATTTATCAGGGAGTGTAGCGATAGGTCAAGGAGTAATGACTTTAAACTAAAAAGGGTAGATTTAGGCTAGAACAAGGAAGAAATACTTTTCTTTGAGGGAGGTTGGTTAGATACTGAAACAGGTTGTGCAGAGAGGCTGCGAATACCCCTTCCCTGAAAACGTTCAAGACCAGGTTGGATGGGACCTTTAGCAGCCTGAACTAGTGGAAAGTGTCCCTGTCCTTGGTAGGGTGGGTGGAACTAGTGATCTTTAAATGTCCCTTGCAAGCAAAGCATTAAATGAAGGTGAGGCAGCTGTTCCACAGACAAAATTGTACCAGAGGTATAAAGGTAGTCTAATCTGTGCTTTTCTAGTGCCAAGTGAGCACTGTGCTGAATAGGTGCTCTACAGCTTACTTTGTAAGGCATTCAATTTTAAATGATCCTGTAATGTATTACACAGTTAATGCTGTTGCATTTTCCATTTTAACACACTTGTCAATGTTTATGGCAGTCAGGCCAGTGTGCTCCTTGTTTACATGTTATGTTCTTCAGTTAGGGGGAAACAAATTATGTTGTTCTTAAAAATAGGGAATTGCTTCTTTTGCCTAATTGATTCCCAAGAACTTATGAAGCAGATTTGATTGAAGAAAGCTTATGTGTGATCTGCAGTTGGTTACTCGAGATGCACATTTCTATAAAGTGGAGTTACACAGCATATAAATTATATCATCACTTAGTATGGGTTTGGAAAAGAAATATTTGTAGCTATTTAGTGTTTAAGCCTTCCAGAACATGCTACTGGATTTTTTATTAGTTCTATGCTAAATTTTTGATCAATGGCTATTGGGGTGGGGGTGGGGAGGAATTGTGAGAGTAATGGATTAAGAGGATACATCAGATCAAAAGAAAAATCAAAAATGTTTATTTAATTTAGTTGAATGTTTAGTTTTTTAATGAAATTGAAGATGTTTTCAATTTTTAATAATCCTCTAGGTTATATGAGCAGTAACACTTGAAAAACATCAGTGTCTTTTTTTGCTTGTATTTATTGACAGTTTGGCAAAACTAAAATGAATTTATAAAGTATACTTCAAATATTTAGACTTTTCAGGATGTTCTGAGTAATAATTCTGATCATTGTGTAATAATACAGTGGCAATTGTATCTGTTGCATAATTACTAGATTATCTGATTAAAAATAACTGCCCACAATTTGTCTTCAGGCTAGAAGCAGTAAAATGTTTAGTAAGCACATAACAAATGCTGAAAAGCTAATTTCTAATTTAAAGCATATTACTGTGCCAGGATCATGTATAACTGATAGTTACACGAACTGGCACAGAACTTGACCTTTTTTCTTAACTCAGTGTTTAGAAATTAGTCTTGATTTTTAGTATGTCTCCAATACTATGATTGATTGGAGAATGTTCTAAAACATAGTTAGCATTATGGTAACAATACAACTGCATTATCTGCTATTTCTATTGGTTCTGAGAAATGACCAGCATTCCTGATAATACCTTAATACACAGTGTCGTATCTAAAATGGAAGTGTAAGGACTACAGGACAAAATTATTCTAATAAATTGGAGATTAGCAATATTGTCTTCAGATTCTTTATTTACCTCATTCGTGGTATCAGTGTTCTCAGAATCCTGCTGTACTTCAGTTAAAATTCCTTGTTTACTTCTATTGTTTCTAATTGTAAGAGCTAGATAAAATCTTTCAATGATAAAGACTTGGAACCAAAAGGAAGAAAAATGTATTCACTTCTTTATATCAATAGTAGAATGAGTTAAAATCTGTTTCTGCCCTCCTCAGATAAACGGTTGATAAAGCATGCCACATCAGAGAAGCGTGGCAGAATTGATCACTTCTAATTCCCATAGAGTTCAGCTCTCCTGATGCCATGTCACTGAGTTCATAAGATGCTCTGGAAAATATTTCCTTCCAGTATTTTGCTCCCTATGGAGGGAAATGGTAACGTAAATTTGGTTGCATGAATTTCTTTGCTTTCCCTTGATCAGCCCCCAACCTCTCCCTTTGTCAGACCTAAATAGTAAAGTATGGGTATACGGCCTTTTTTCATCTTGTGGTTTGTGCATATCAATTGTCAATTTTTTCATGCTGAATTGATTGATTCTGTAGGGCTGTTGAACAAATAGGGTTTTAATAGAAATCTGTTTCAAAAGTAATTATAGTTGACTTCATAATGTTTTCTCAGATGAGTTAGTGAATTACAAATCTGTGCGGGGTAAATGGATGGACTCCTAAACAAGTCCTTGTGAGCATTACTCTAGACAGGATGTATGCTAGTGTAAGAACAAGAAAGTCTTGTTGCAGTAGATAAGATTAATGAAGTTGCATACTTAAAGATCTTGCAGTGTAATATATTCAAGTAATACATTATCTTTTTTTCTGAGTGCAGGTATGTAGTTCTGTGGAACAGTGGCCAGCAACATTGGCAAGGATCTTAAAACACTTGTAAAGATGGTATTTTTGTTTTGCTCTTCGTGTTAGCTTCTCGCAGAATAAGCATTTATTCTCAAGTGTAATCTGAAATGTATTTGTTTCAGATTTGTATTTTGTATTTGTATTTTTGTATTTGATTCAGACTTGTATTTTCTGCTTGCTGCCCATTCTCTTACAGTTTTTTTTTTTCAAAATAGGTGTTTAAACTTTGTTTTTAGCAGATGTGATGCTGCCAATCCATTGTCCTCTTCCAAAACACAATACCTGCTAGACAATCTTAATATCTTTAGCTTAGAAAAGCTGCTGTTCTGTGCTGCCCCTGACACTGCAAAGCTAATGTGACAAGTAGCAGCACTTCTTAGGCTTTCTTGTCTGCTTTCCTCATAAATGGATACCCATGGTTCCTTTTTTTCAAAAACAACCACAAAACAAAACCACCCTAGGTGGAGGTTCAGACAACATTCAGTAAAATTCAAGCAAATTGAGAAAAGGTTTGCGTTTGGCATCCCTGTTTCTCCTTAGCTGCTCCATAAGATAAGTAACTATGGGCTGAGAACTGATACCAGTGGATTTGAACATGCTTTGAGCAGGATTGATCAGATAAACTCCAGGTCCTTCCCAACACATGTTTTTATGAGTACCTGAATATTTCAGCGTTCATGGTATTTATTATTGGCTTAGCCTGTGGTTGTAAGGTCAGTTTCAGTAATCCCAGGTCACAATGAATAACATCGGTACAACAATGGAGAAGACAGTGGAAGAAATTTTTTTTTGTGTGTGTAACATTTTATTCATATTCTGCTGATTAAAATGTGATTGTCCATTTGAAGTTGCATATTTCTTTCTCTAACTTCACTGGCAGCATACCAATTGATTTCAGGTATTTGTGAAAGGATTAGCCTCAGTGCAATCCTAGAAATACAGTTAAACTTGCTATTACTTGTACAGCACAAAATGTGCTTATAAGTCAATATTTTGTTGTCAGACTTGTGCATTTCCAGAAACTGGTATGAGACTAATCTTGATGGTTTGATTGTGGTGGAAGCTTCACCAGTGTTTTAACTCATGGAAGAAGTCACAATTAAATAGGAAACTGCCTTTCTTATCTCAAACATGCATGTGTGTAATGTTAAGTCTTTGCTCAAGTGTACCAGTTCTTCACACATGGACTACCTGCAATTTTTAGAATATTTAGAAATGATATCTTGCTTATAGCTTTCTTTGCATGGCACATGTTGTAAGGTTTAATTGACTTATGTGCTTAAGATTCAGGAATGGCTTGGGTTTTTTATTCCTCACCAGAAAGATTATGAGTATTTAATATCTATAGCAATAGAGGGGAATGTATTAAATTAAACACTTCTAAGGGGTTCTTAAGAAAATATGAACTTCATCAGGATTAGAAGATTTATTTTTAACCATAGTTAAATTCATTCTTTTTTTTATATACTGTTTTTGATATAGATTAACTGGACTGATTGCATGGTATCTGCATGCAAACTCTTCAATCTGTCTGGGCGGGAATATTTTATAGAACTTTTTTTTTCTAAAAGTTTTCCAGCAATATGGCAATATTTTTGACAGGAAGAAGTTTCTTTAGCTATTGAACTCTTTTTTTTTTTTTTTTTTTTTCCAAAGTTGGCTTGGGGGAGCAGAAGATTGTTCCCACATAATTCAATTTTTCAAACAATTGTACTAGCTGACATGGTGTTAGAATAACAGTGTATTCTGAAATAAATTTCTTAAAGAATGTGCTTGTACACACAACTCTGAAAAGAAAGTGAGATCATATTCAGCTATTACTTTTACATCTTATTATTTTATTACAAATAGTTACATTTAGACTGAACTTTCTCTAGCAAGCTTCAAATGATTTATTGACTTCTAAAGAAATTAATAGAAAACAATTGTGTGTTTGTGGGATTGGGAAGGCATGCTGAGTTTTCTAAAACAGGTATCACTTTTTTCCAAGGAATAAGTTGTAATGGAAGGAGATGGAGAAAGAACTAAGTCTTTATACAGCTGTCTTTGAACAGAGCATCTTGGGAAGGCAAGAGTTGTGGTGTTTTCAGAAGGCAAGGGATTTCTCAGGGTTAAGGTTTAAGATGTTTGGAGGAACTGACAAGATATGCTAAGGGCAGTGAAGTTAGACGACTAAAAGTGTAATGTGACTTTGCTTTACTAAACTCTATTAATGATCTGAAATGTGTTATTTTTCCAAGGCTATGCTCGTGAAAAGAAGGCAGTTCACACTATCTTGGAGGAAGGCTGTAGGGCAAGTTATTGCAATGACATCCTGAGTACCCACAGACCTGATTCTCAGCTGAGGTGAACTGGCAAGACTCTAAATAAGGTAGCAAATCACTGCAGCTTCATATTGACTGGAGACATTTTGCAAACTGTTGTTGCCCTAACTGCTCTGAAAACAGATTGCATTTTTTTCCTGTGTTACCTTTAAAAAGTAGCATTTTAAACTGTCTCTACCAAAGATCTCTATTTATAGCAGCAAAGTAGTTCAGGCGAAGGAAGTAACTTGGAGGTGAGCAGTAGCTGAAGGCTGTGTATGTGCCCTGGCTTCCTTCCAATTCTGTAGACATCCCACAAGCATGCTGCTCCATCGATTGACCTTCATTGCTGCTCTTCCATAGCAGAAATGGAGAGGACTTAGTACAATTAGGCACCGTTTTCAACACCACTAGTTGCAGGCTGTGTTTGTGATGAAGTGTCTAGAATTAGCAAGACAAACTACTGGACTATGTTTTCCAGCTGAACCTTCTTCTTCCAGACTGACCTACAATAATGAAACTTACACCTAGGAGAGTTTTGGTGGGATGGCTATTGAAGTGAAAAGATGCAAGTAGGCAGTGATACTGGATAGATACAAACCAGATGGTACAAGAACTTCTAAAAGTCCCTTTTGCTATCATGCAGAATAGAGGTTAATTGTGTTGTAGGCTGAATGTTTTTCATTAGTAAAGCATTAAATCCAATGAGAGCAAGGGCATATGTGTGTTTTCTGCTACACTAAAAACGTGGATTTGGGAGGCCAATTTTATGAACAGCCAGTGATGATCCTTCAGGGTTTATCATCCCATTCAAGTGGTATTTAGATTTTGTCTTTGATTATTGTTTCTTTCAAATATTACTGCCTGTTGGTTAACAATCTATTCAGGCTTGCTCCTAACTTCCAGCAACAACAACATGAAGACTTTTCCCTTCAGAACTGCTTGAAATATAACTAACAATCAGAGAAGGTTGCTGAAGATTTCTCCTCCTTGCCCTTCCTCAGTAGGGGGAAAGAGAGACAATAGAAACAAAACAAAAAAAAATGTTAAAATTGTGTTTTCCTGGTATAATTTTTTTTAATTGAAGCCCACTGTCCTGCAACTACATAGTAAAGCAAATGGTTCTAGCTGGCTGAAAAACTGGGATTTTTAGGATGCTAAACAGATTACTGTGGTGATGGAAGAGCTGAAGTATTCCAGCATTCTGAGCACTGCAGAGTTGAGACGATTAGTACACTAAGCTAATGACGAAACATTGTTGTTTGAAAGGCAAATAGAGATTTTATCACTGCTGCCACCACAAGGTGTTCAGGGTACCTGAGGTAATTTATATCACATAGCACGTTTGATAAAGGAAATATGAGCTTCTTGTGGAGCATTCTTCTGTCTTAAGAACTGGAAATCATATTATCAGTAGCTGTGCTATACTGCAGCTTATGCAGCTAATTCCTCAGTTTCATGTGGACTATGTTAAGTTTCAAAGATACCTTTTTTTACCTTCCTTAATGAATCATAATCATGACCTGTCAGTCAATCACCCTGGTGATACTTGTTTCCACATAGCTTAAGGACAATTTTGGTTCAGCATGTGTATAACTAACAACTTTAAAAATATTTTTTTCTTTGGAGAGTGATCTGAATCATATAGCTTGCTTACAGCTGCTTCTTATGTCTTCTGTAATGTCAACAGTTCAGACACTACAACAGTTGGCTAAGCTAACTGAACTGGGAACAGAAATGAGAAACAGACTGTTGGAGTGTTGTGTGTGTTTTTTTTTTTTGGTTTTTTTTTTTTTTGTTCTGACAAGAAAATCACTGCTAGCTATTAATAAGGAGATGAAATTTCTTATTTGTTAGTGAAATGTGGTATTGTTTAACTCCATGGCTTAGAAATTGCAGAGTAGTTTATAGCTACCGGCTATAGTTATGTAGAAAGAGAAATGGTGAAGATGTTTGAGATGTCTATGGAGAAGTGGCTGGAGTGCTGTATTATGAAAATTTCAGTTAGATTGTCACTCATGATGCATAACAGTTTAGTTTTTGTGATCCAAGTAAGACATATTCTACGTTAAGTGGAAAACAAGTGGTATTACCACACACATCAAGATTTTTCCATCTTTGCTTTTTATAGAGTTGGAATTAAACTCTGTTCCTGAAGAATTTATAATGGGTTTTACATTGTCTATTAAGCTCTCTATGAAAATTTCAGAGAGGATCTGAGATTGGAAGAGCCCTGAGCTAAAACAAGATAAAATCAGTAGGCCATCTGCCTTACTGTTGGAGGCTGTTTGTCTCTACATACGTGGGTAGAAGAGAGCAGAAGTACCTGAAGCTGTTAAGGTAGTGGACACTTCTGTAGCCTCTTCCACCTCCTATTACAAACACAGTAAGAAAAAATCATTTGCCATCAGATGTTTTAATGTTATGTATTGGTAAGATTTGACACAGCAGAGGCTGTAAAATCAAGTTTACAAAACAAAATATTCATCTGTTTTCCCTTTGTGTTGCACTTTTTAAAAGCTTAATGTAGTAAATTTGGGGTAAAGGATTTGACAGTTCTTCAAAAATGATTCTGTAATATTTTAGTTTATACATTTCATGCATGTTATTTAGGTCAAAACAGTCAGTCAATGTACAGCTGTTACTGTTAAATGTGTTATGGAAATAAGTTTGTTCTGTGCAGCAAAGGCTGTTAAATATTTCCATGAATTTATTTTCCTGCTAGTAAGCAGTTCTACATGTTTAAAACATTTTGACCACCATCAAGCTTTGTCTGGCCATTCTTCAGCCATAAAGGCAAAGTAAATATTGTTCCTCTGAGGATGTCCTGCTAAGATGAGTAAATGAATCACTTCGCACTGTGGTTAGCTTATTCATTTTAAATTTGTGTAGATTCATGTATTTCATTGAAAATGTTTATTTTGAGAGGTAAGACTTTCTTCCCCTTTCTTTCACTTTTATTTTAATCAGACTTATTATATTTATTAAAAGCAGTTCAAGGTGTCATTGCTGCAAGCCAACTCTTTATTTTTCTCTTAGCTAAAATAAGTAATTGTGGGGTTTTTGATTGTTGTTCATTTGTTTCAAAGCACAGTGGAAAAATACCACAGAAATAATGTCTCCCTATGTTTAGCAAGCAAATATTAATAATCTGAATATCGATTATCATTATTTGAAATTGTGGAGTTTGCTTGTGGGGAATATTAATGATCAGCTAGTTTCCAGACTTATTCATGAGATAGGAACCATTTGCCTGGAACTGTTCTAAAGACAAGGTGAAAATCTAACGTGTTCCTTAACTTCTTCAGCACACTTCATTCTGATAGTAGGATGCAATTCAGCCACAGTTCACTAACTTAAAGACAAAGCTCTTAGACTCTCTGAGCAGAAGACAGTTGGAATCATCTCTGTCAATGCAGTATTCATAATTTACCACTACATATTTAGTCTAGTAGAAACAAAGTGCTATACTGGCTATTTAATGTACATGCTTTCCAGAGAGTGAGCCTTTAAGATAAGCATTTGAATAGTTTCTTAATTAACCACTGAGTGAAACATTGAGAAACAGAATTTTAAGTGTGTGTTTGCGTTCTTATAAAAGTGTTATCTGAAGATCTGTTTATACAATTACTAATTACTGTATATGTTCATCATGTAAAGTGTCTGTTACACTTCCATAGGCAAACCTGACTTAACACTGACTAGAGTTCTAGCATCAGAAAGCCAAGCAGGATTTAGCATTTTTCATTATGACAGCTTCAAGAACGGTACAAGAACCTTCCCATGGTGCCTGTCTGTCCAATCTGGCTAATAGCCCACATGATCTTAATCCTTCACTTTGATAAATGCTAGGAGTTGCAGATTTTCTGCATGCTTGAATCAAAGTTACTGTATTAAGTCTAGCTGTATAAAATAGTGTTCACATATAGCTGCCCAATGCTATTCTTAATTCAATTAAAATATGAAGATAAAAATGTGAACAGGGCATACTGTGGAGAGTGGTACCTTAGCCTAAGAGAGAACCAGCGCTAAAGTTGCGGCTCAGGCTTATGCCTGATGTTAATTATTGATAGGCTATCAAACACTAGAACAGAACAACTGTAGAAAATGAAATAGTAACTAATCCTCTGCACCTCAAAAGGAAAGATTATAAAAATTCCTTTGGACTAGGAGTTGAAAAGCTTTTGCATACTTGCAGTGCTGTCCTCTGACATCCAGCACTAACCATTTCTATTCCTTTGTTCTGCGTGAAAGTTAAGAAAGTGGGTATTATCTTAACTATATTATTTATTATTATAATATATATTATATTATCTTAACTACTTACTAAAAAGTATCAGTTGTAATGTGTTTTTTTTTTAACAGTGGCTTTGCTAGTCCAAAAGTGACTTCACTTTTTCTTTGGTCTGCATTCTGACACAGATTTATTGTGCCTTGGGGCAAGTCATCAACCTGCTCTTTGTTTCAGTTCACATATTTGTACAGTAGAAATAAGCTGGCTTTAAGGAATGAGGATTATTTGGCTGGTCTTTTGAAGTGACGGGCAGTAACTGATGTAGGCATTAATATGTGTTGCAGAGAAGCATACAAATTGTGCTATAGAGAAGTATTTTGAAACAGTTGTCACATAATGTCATCTAGGAATTTCAGGTTTTATACTGCTGTACATCTAAAACAAAAGGGATCTGGAATAGGGGCAAACAGTTTGTTCCTTGTATTGTTCCGCTGGTCAGCTTCTACCAGCGTGTTCTTTAAGCATTCTGTGCATACTAAAAAAAAATAAAAAAAAAATAAAAAAAAAAAAGTAACATATTTATAAAACTGCTAAATAGTGATTAACATTTCCACATTAAGCTAGGCTTTGCCTATCTCTGTTTTAGAAACAGCTCAACAATGGATTGTATCTCTTCTGAGAAGTTCTGTTGCCAAAGATACCACATGAACTAAAAGTAGAATCATAGAATATCTTGAGTTGGAAGGGACCCATAAGGATCATCAAGTCCAACTCCTGGCAGTGCACAGGTCTACCCAAAATTTTAGACCATGTAACTAAGTGCACAGTCAATGCACCAAGTACTAGGATTATAAGATCTTTGCAGTTAATGGGAGATTCTTGATTATTAAAATCTCTGTGAGAGAGTGTAGTTTATTCATGGAAAAGATCAAGAATGAAAAGGCATTTAATAATGAAGTTGATATAAAATCCTTAGCATTTCGTGTTTCTTTGAAATACTGTGGAGCTGTGGTCAGAAGACTTCTAGAAAAGTGAGGAGAGTATAGATCAGAGGATATATATTCTGTGTATATTAAAAAGGAGATTAATTCATGTAAAACTAATTCCAGAATAAATACAAAGTTGAAGAAGAACTGAAATATGTAAATAATTAAAAAAAAAAAAAAAAAAAAGTCTGTTTACAATCCTGCTGGTTCAAATTTTAATTTGTCTTCCAATGTTAAATTGGGCAGCTTGACCACCCTGCTTCTGCAGTGATGGCCAGTGGCAGTAGGCCTACTTCTCCCTGATACTGCTTGGTGGTGAGAATTTAATTGCTCTAAACTTATCAAGGATGCATCTGCTGAGTAGCATGTACCTCCAGCGGTATGCCACTGGTCAGGGCACTGAAAGGCTTCTTTATCTGTCCCTTCTCCTTTAGCCCATACCTTGGGAGAAAATGATCTGGGAACACCTCTTCCCACGTGTACTCTGAGATCAGAGTATGAACAGTTTTTTGGCTGCAGCACTGGCAGCTGCAGTGAAGGGATTTAGTCTCAGAATACTAGATTAAATCTAGTATTCTCCCATGCCTGTAAATTACACTGCAGATACTAATCTTTAGGTTTTATTCTCTTTAGAAGAAGCATACCTCATGGTAATTCATTGTTCTGACCAGACTAGTGAGCACTTAAATTGGTAATGTTTGGCACTTAATATTTGTTTGGAGCAGGGGAACAAAAACCAAACCCACCTCAAAATTGAACAGCAACAAAAGAACACCCCCACCAAAAAAACTGCAGTCAGCATAAGACCTTAGGAACACTCAATCTCCCTTTTACCGTTTGTTAGGTGGTTAAACTACACCACCTGTAACACTTTCTAGAAAACAACTTGTTTCCCAGAAAATGCTGAAATGAGACCAATTCCATCATTTTAAATAAATAAAAGTGGGAAGGGATACAGCATTTGTAATACATTGGGGCATACTTGCAAACCAAGCTGGAATTTGTTTTGCCCAATTGAAAAAAGGGCTGTGAATCTGGGTATTCTGTAGACACTTCTGGAATGTGTCTGTCCCTGCAACGGGAATTAGATTAAGTATGTCTAACACTTCCCCAGTGAAAAGCTCTGGAAAAAAAAAAAAAAAAAAAAAAAAGATAGTCACAGGGCTTTGAGTTTTGTTTTGGATATTTCTTCTGCAACTTCATTGGTGGGGACAGTGGAAAATTAAACTAATATAAGAAACATAGCAGTCTCACTGACATAAACTTTAAATAATGAAGTGGGAAAGCATTTGAGGTGGTGGAAGCAATGGTGGATGCAATTTTTCTTCCCTTTATAAAGAAGAAATAGGTATAATTTTAATTCCCCATCCTTTTTGAGACTTTCTTCTGTGTTACACGGTAGCTGTGATTTACTGGCTAAATTGCTTCCTTTTTACAGACTGGGGAGAAATATACTGCTGTTCATTTCAAAGCAGCTGTTAATACTTATGTCTGATGGGATGCTGTACTTCAGGTGCATATGTAAGTGCAAGCTGAGAGCACTGCAGCAAGATACAGATACCTGTTATTAGTTCTTCTCTGTCTAGGCAATACCAGTGTGTGAGCCATGGTATTAGTTTCAGTAGTTCTTACTGCAAATGTACAGAAACATTCATGGTCTCTCTCTGCCTTGATTTTCATTGCATCACAATGTGATGGAAATAAGTTTTCCTTTGCATGTATGGCTTGGTAAATAGGTTTGTTTTGCTCCTATATTTCTCATTTTTTTTCTTAATGAGAAAATTAAAATATTAATTTGTGGAAAAGACTTGACTGAAGCTTACGTCTTTGTTACAGTGGGGCTGGCAGATGATCATGAAGGATCAGGCAGAATTTCTTTGTGGCCTACAGAGGCTGACTGTAATAAGGCTGTTTCCAGGCAACTAGATGCTGTGGTTGTGGCTTTTTAGTATCTGCCTTGCTGAGGATTCATTCAACTTAACACAGGAAACATGCAGATTTACACGCACGCACGCACGCACCAAAAAAAAGGCAGGTTTCTGGTTGCTTATCAGATACTTGATTTTTTTTTTTTTTTTTGTACTGAAAATTTCTTGAAATTGTTTTGGCTTTGCTTTAAAGTTAGTTGTAGCTGACTTTTGCTAAAATGAAATGTTTATCTTGAGCTAATGCGAAAGATGCATACACTCATATTTATATATACGAACACGTAGTTTCTTGATAAGACTTCCTCTTGTCCCAGCTAGCTAGTTATCTTGGGCTAAGCAGCCTAGTTTTCACTTCATTAGTGTGTTTCAGTACAAATCTGAATGAGATTTCAATGTAATAAAATACCGAAATTATCTCAACTTTTTCAGTAATAGAGGAAAACGAGCAATTTCAGCGGTCATTCTCCATAGACTTTCTTGCTGAGACTGGTAAGTAGAAAAAGGGGGAGACAGATGCTCAGTGACATGTTGAACAGGTGCAGCTTTTGTTCTTAAAGGCCCTTATTAATACTCTATCTCTTAACCTATAAATGGTAGGAGGTTTTTGTTCTAAGTTTGGCTAACAAACTAAAACTGTGCAGGAATATAAAAAAATAAAAAATACTCAGGAAAAGTAAATTACAGATCTAGAATAGCAAGATTTTTAGAAGTTCTCTACTGTTTTAGAAGTGTGTGTTTATGTTAAAGTAAACCTTACAATAAAAAAGGAAATGGAAGGTACAATTTTGGGGCATCAGTTACATAAAAAATTCCTAGATTTAGCAGGATTTTCATCAATTGTACTGTATTGTTGAATTTTTGTTAGTGGTTTTATGGGTCAACAGTAAGAGTAAGCAAACCAGGAGACAGAAGTTAACGTGCATTATAACATAGTTGTCAAATAGAACTGACCAAAACTGGTTCTGTTTGGAATCTGATGAAAATCAGTTTTTTCAAAGGAGAACTGCTATTGCATATATCACTTCCATACTGACTTCTATGATTCATATGCTATAACTCCCAGTTGATTTTGACCTTTTAAAATATTTAAATGAATTTTACCTTTAAAGAATTTTAAAATGTTTGTTAAAATTCCACTAAAACATAACAGTACAGTGAAGGGGGCATGTTTCTCAATAGACTGGCCATGAGGAATATAGGATACAAGTAGAAATAATTAGCTTTCCAATGGTAAGCTCACGTCTATTTATTTTTTTCAGTCTATGGTAGGTTTAGCAATGACTCATCAAGCTGTAAGATGTAAAAACACCCTGAGCCAATCTGTTTCTGGGTGAAACATATCAAACAATCTAAAGCCAGATTTCTGGGTTGATTTGCATACTCTCCCTACCCCATGAGTCCAATGAGATCAGAGTTGAAATCAGGTCAGCATTTGGACTAGATTTTGGATAGTTCATCAGTTAAAGACCAGTCATGTCAGCTACTATATACAAACCCTGGATCTTACTGTGCTGGATTTTACATCCTCCTGAGAAAGCTGAAAAGTCTTAAGATGCTCAGAGATGATGGGAATGAACTTCTATAACACAAAAACTTGAACATATATTTGAAACAATTACAGGATATGGCTGTATCCTGAGCTTATAATGGAACAAATTGGGAGAGTGTTTAATGAACTCTTATGTCAGAGATGTCATTGGAGTGCTGGGAACGGACAGTACTAAAAGTAAAAAATAAATAAATAAATAAATGACATTAGTGTATGTTGGATCTGATGACAGTATTGTCATCTCTGGCTCCCAGAAGTAAGTGGTAAATTTGAGGTGAGCTTTGTAAATGTTCATCTTAAGTAAATAACAGCCTGAGATCTTCATGGAAAACAGTCACATTTTTTTTTATTATAA
The DNA here is from genome assembly GCF_965140915.1 of Aythya marila. Taxonomy (NCBI): domain Eukaryota; kingdom Metazoa; phylum Chordata; class Aves; order Anseriformes; family Anatidae; genus Aythya; species Aythya marila. The sequence goes on from NC_139044.1 coordinate 15,153,188, forward strand.
AAACAACTTGACATTTTTCAGTATACTTTTTAATGAGCATTGCTCTGAGCTATTTTATAATGAAACTTGCTTAAAGGGAGAACAGGCTGGTGATACTTGGCAGAACAATATGGCATATGGAAAAACAGTTGTGATTTATCGGCAAGCACTAAGCACTCTTTTTTTTTTTTTTTTTTTTTTTTTTTTTTGAAAGAGAGGCTTTCAACACAGTGGAATATCTTGATATTCAAGACTTTAAGGGGAAACAAAACAATGGAGCAGTATACATGGGTTACTTCTTAGGAGGTAAGGCTTTTCAATAAGGGTAGAACAGGAAACTTTGTTTTACATGTGACATCTGTTTTTTTTCTATTTTTTATCCCATTTTCACCTTTTTTTTTAATCAAATATTCAGTAATTCGAAGGTAAGTGAGCATTTTTAACTTACACAACTTAGTACTTCCATGGCTGACATAGACCAACTTCTTTCACTGGAGCTGTGCATATACTTAACACTAGAATGGAATGTTTCAGTTGTAAGTTACCTACAAATATCAAGTCCACCTGCTTGACCACTTCAGAAGTGACCAGAAGTTAAAGCATATTAATGAGGCCATTGTCCAAATGTCTCTTGAACACTGATAGGCAATGGGGCATCCACCACCTCTTTAGGAAGCCTGTTCCAGTGTTTGACCACCCTCATGAAAAAGAAATTTTTTCGGATGTCCAGTCTGAGCCTACACTGGAGCAGCTTTGTGCCATTCCTGTGGGTTCTTGTCTTTAGTTACCAGGGAGAAGAGACAATCACCTCACTCTGTTTCCCCTCCTCAGGAAAGCATAGACAGCAATGAGCTTATGTCTCAGCCTTCTCTTCAGGGTGGTTAGAAGTATATGATCTTTAAGGTCCCTTCCAATCCAAGCCATTCTATGATTCTACAAAGAGGGATATAGATAATCTGTTATTTATAAAATGATTAATTTGAAACATAATGCTATGAAAAACATGGTCTCTAAATTGGAATTGAGTACCTCCAGGTAAGAATGATGATGCTGCATTTTTGGGGACAGAATAAAAAAAAAAAGTGTTTATATGAATTAAAGCAAGATTTTTTTTTGAGACTTGCTAAATACCCTTATTAATACATACTTCATACTTTCAAGCCATCTTTACTGTTGAAATGCTTTTCACCTTCTTCTTTAAAAGAAATGAAAAGATAACTTTATTTTCCTCCCTAGATATACCTAGGCTTTTTGTTGTTGCGTGTTTAACCGTGCTTGTTTATGTTTATATATATTGCTGATCTTTGGGTTGTATGGATATAACTGAGAGGTGTCTGTGCCAAAAAAAAAGAAAATAAATAAAAAAAAAAAAATCAGTTAATGATTGCCTTATTTGCTTTTTTGACCAGAATGCTGAAGGAAATGTCTCTTTTCCTTTGAGTGTGGGCAATGAGAGGTTTCCAATTAGTGAAATTTATAGGTTAGTTATGACTCATCTCCTGATATGAGCTACTTAGATTTGAGTAGTTAGTACTGGGTGTTTTCCAAAACATTTTTATGAATTTCTACTTAGTATTTGGCAAGGATATTGTATTTAGTGTCCAGATAAAATTTTCCAGTGGAGATGCATGCTAGAGATGCTGAACCTGGGAGGTGAGGGATCACTTAGGATTTTATTTCCATTGACATATATTGGATTCTGAGTTGCATGGCTCTGCAAAGCAGATTATGGTATTGTGGCAAAAATAGAGGGAGGGAAGATGATATTAAGATGATATTTCATTGACAGTTAAAAAGGCAATTAAGTATATAGTGTATTTTCAATGTGGAACAAATGCTGTTTAATTTAGCTTGAATACGTGTATTATTACAGCATTTTATTGTCATCTTATCTTACTATGAACATTGGGGAATGTGGACTCAATTTGCCAAGCACTGCACAAGAAAGAGGTACCACATAATTCCTGCATTAAAGAATTTCTGATCTGCAGCAGGTCTCCTGGTCCTGTAACCAGCACTCAAAGTTAAATGCTAGATTTGTTGGTGGTGGTAGCGCTCAGGTAAAATTGAACTGCTGATACTGTATTGGCAGGATGTGCTGATTGACCCTTCTTGTATTAATCTACTTTTACTGGCTAAATAAGGCTTCTGAAAGTGGTTTTGTTTGTTTGTTTTAGAAGCACACTTTTTTTTTTTTTTTTAGAAACGTACTTTTTAAAAGGTTAATTCTTCATTCTTTTAATTAGCTATAACACTTCTTTTTAAATTTATTTTAATCTAATACCTTTTTACTGAACTGTGCCTTACAGAAGGATTTATACATAAAGTATATAAAACACCTTCTCCATTTTTTTGTTTTTGTTTTCTTTCATGGGTTTCTTAGGCGTAGAAGCAACTTTTGAATTTTTAGTTGGAATAAATGTGGAAGCTGAATGTGACAGAACTCACTTGTGTTGTGAATGACCTGTGGCTAAGATAAAAGCTTACTGTGATCCCGAACTTATAATAAAGAAGAGCACACCAATGTTTATATTACCTCGTAACTATCTTCATCTGTACAGTATCATTAAGAATCACTCTGGCTATAGCTGGCACTACATTGTACAAAATACCTGTAATTAGGATATTTTTATGCATCATATTTCTGTACGTATTATGTTGAAACCAATGCTGGATGAGAATGTTTTTCTGTGTGAATCTCAAAGGTTTGATTCCTTATAGGAGGTTCATGCAAGAATTTGAGGTTGTTTTTTTTCTCAGATTTTCTCTTCATCATCTAAAACTTGTACCTTATTCTACTAGATTACACATAGTAACATAATAACTTTAAAGTCAAGCTCTCCTGATACATGCAGAAGAAAGATGTCCTTATACAAGAGCTGGGATAATAAAAACCCTTCTCTCAGTGTAATGTGGACTGTCAGATGGCCCATTTATGAAAACAATAATGCACATTTAGATTCAAAGCACAGCTTTAAGCTTTCATCTACCACAAAGACAGAGCTTGCAAGACAGCCTTCCTTAGAGTTCCTGCAGTTCTTATAAAATGTTTAGGCACTGAGACAAAGAGCAAGATAGAGACACTCTTGATCTTTTTGTGTTAAGAGCAATAGTTCAGGTAGAGTTTCTTCTCCAATAAGTTGTTATTCATGCAGAATTGGAACCACTTTAGCAGAAATGATAGAGTATACACAAGTTCACCCTATTGCACAACCTTTGAGTTAGGACAACCTTCCAGCTATTCTAAGATGAGATTTTTAGCTCTTTCATAAAGAATGACATATCATATAAGTCTAGCAAAAATATTTAAATCTCAGGGTTTTCAAATTAAGTGATAGGTGATTAAGATTTTTCTTCTCTGCTCCTTGTGTGCTCAGATTGAATGAAATCATTATTTTCCTTTGCATTTTCTTTGTGTTTTGTTACAAGATTTAAAATGAATTGCTCTGAACATCTCAAACATAATACAGTATTTGTATTAAGAAGTGAGGGTTGGATTTTCACCTTACTATCTTTTCAAAACAAGTAACTGGAATGAACTGGGAAGGGAGAGAATTCCTTTGTGGGTTGGTGGTCTTATTTAAGATTTTCCTCAATTGTTCAAGATTTGTATCTATGCTGTGATAAATGATCAGGTCAGTTAAACGTTTCATTCCTGACCTATGTTTTTAATACAAGTAAAATGTTTTACTTAGCAAATGCCATTTGGTAGTAGTTCTAGTCATTATTGGCAGTCTCTGTTGGATTTCACTCCTCCCATACCTGTTGTCTCTGTACTCCCAAAGCAGAGTTTAAATGTGGAAAGGCAGATGCTAAAGTCAAAGCACTTGTATCATGGAGGTGTCTGGAGCTGTGAACAGGTTCAGAGTGAGAAATCAAACTACAGAAGAGAACAGACTATGGTTTCTAATGGGCAGAAATAAAGTAAAGCAGCTCTTTGCATTCCAGAGTATGCGACTATAGAGAAATGCAACTTAACTAAGTTAAGTTAACCAATAACAATTGATTTGGATGTTCAGAAAAAAAATGAGTTGGAGGGACTGAGTGTACATTGTGAATAATTTATGCTGAATACTACTTAACCTAGACAAGAAACTTAATGGCTAGCTTACTGTAACACTGGCAGATAAATGGACCTGGGGAGAAAACTCTAAACCTTAAAACTGTCTTTTTAAGTGGTCTTAGATTCTGCCCAGCTATGGTGACTGAAATAAATAGAATCCTTGATACACAAGGAATGACTGTGGTCCTTCAGTTTTGAACTCTTGAAATGAAGCTATAGTTCTATGCTCTACAGAATCTACATTGAATTTGTGGACTTTCCATTTATCTGCTCTCAAAGTCATTTTAGGGAGTATATCACAAAACTTCTAATCACTTTTTAAAACTTGGTCAAATGTTCTTGTGAGTCCATTTTCTCTAATCTTTGTGTTAGATAAGTGCCCTAGCATTATGTGTGGTGAACTTCATGATCCTAGTGAGTGTCAGTAGGCATAAGCATAAAAGAGCTAAGTGGTTAGAAAAGTATGTCTTCTGATCTGTAGAAGAACAAGATATTCCAGAGAGCCTGTTTTTAAGAACCAAACCTAGGCCTTGCTGTGTAATCTTTCTTTCCTTTCAGTAGAAAGGAAGATTGAAAAGAAAGGAATATTAGCCCATATGTAACTAAAAAAGTGAGGGGACTTTGATGTAATACATCATCATTCCATTCATGCTTAACCATGATGAACTTCCTAGCACAGAGACAGGCAGCCTAATAAGACTTTCTGATCTTTTAAAAATCACAGAGCTTTCTGCATACAGGCTGAGATGTCAGGTATTATGCTAAGGCTATACAAGCCTTTTCCTTAGGTCTGGCTTTGAGTGTTAAAGGTATGATAAAGATGGTGATCTATTACAGTTTCTATTCCTATTTTCTATTAATGTTAAAGTTCCTCCAGGTAGTAGCATGACTGTCTGCTAAATCAGCCACTCTCCCCAGTTTTGCAAGTTTACTGATGGTGTGTTCTACCTCATTGTCCAGATCATTACAGGAGATGTTAAACAGGACTGGACCCAGTATTGACCCCTATGGTACCCTGTTCATTACTGGCCTCCAGCTAGGCTTTGTAACCTTGTCCCCGCTCTGAGCCTTGCCATTCAGCCAGTTTTCAATCAACCACACTGTCTGCTCATCTAGTCCATACTTCAACAGCTTCTCTGGAAGGATCTGATGGTAGACAGCATCAGAAGCCTTGCTGAAATCCATGAAGACAACATCCACTGCTTTTCCCTTAATGATCAGGCTGGTGATTTCATAACAGAAGCTTATCAGGTTGGTCAAGCATGACTTGCCTTTAGTGAATGCATGCTAACTAATCCTGATGATTTTCTTCTCTTTTGGGTGTCTGGAAATGGTTTCCAGGATTAGCTGTTCAGTCACCTTACCAAGGATCAAGGTTAGGCTGATCAGCCTGTAGTTGTCTTTCTTATAGACAAGAGCAACATTTGCTTGCTTCCAGACACCTCTCATGATTTTTCAAAGATTGAGTGGCCTTTCAATATCTGCCACTTCTCTTGGCACTCATGGGTGCATTCCAGCAGGGCCCATGGGTTTGTGCTTAACACTTATGTATTTCCTGACCTGATCCTCTTCCCCTTCCTCTTCAAGTCTTTCTTGTACTGTACGTATATGTTCTATACTACACGTGTACTTGTCTCCAGGATTTCTGAAGGCCAGTTTTGCTAGTAAAAACTGAATACTGCATTCAGTACTTTGGCTTTTTCCATGTTCTGTCACCATGGCTCTTGCCGTATTCAACAGTGTGCTCACACTTTCCCTGGCCTTCCCTTTGCCACTGATGTACTTCTAGAAGTCCTTGTTGCTTTTGATATATACCTCACCAGATTCAGTTCCAGGTGGGTTTTGGCTTTCTTCACCATGTTTCTGCATTCTTGGATAGTGTGTTTTGGATAGCGTTCCTTTCAATTTACTTGTCCTTGTGTCCACTGCTTTTAGTATATACTTTTAGTATACATGATATGTATTTCAGTTTTGAAACTGAGATTCAAACAGCTTTATCCTGAATGTCTCAGGCTGTGGTGGTGATGTTTGCACTGCTGACTTTGGATATAGATAAATATCACTGTGGTGTCAGATATGTTTTTGTGATATATAGATTGACATACTAGCCTACCGTTTTCCCTTTCTTAAAGGCAAGAAGCTATGGCCCATACCAAATGGTATGAGTAGTCTCAAACCATTTGCACTAGCCTGATGGATAATTCAGATAAACACTATAAGGCTCATGAAGAAACATTTAGGCCAAACAGCACCTTTACAGTCATTTTCTTTTCACTTTCTAGTTACAGTACTTGCTCAATGGTATGGCAACATTTAGAAATCTGAAATGCAAAAGGTAGAATTTGAGGCATTAAGCATGTCCTCTTTTAATACTGTTAATTACATCTTGAATTCATAGGAAATAGAACCTATAATATAGTGAGATAACAAAACTTTTTAATGCCATAAAAGCAGCATTCAGTAACTTCATCGAAGTTCAACTATGCAACTTGCAGCTACAAGGCTGAACACTTCTCCAACCATACTTTAGTAAATCACACTTGAAATGTTGTTTTCTGCCTACCACTAGGGGATAGTAGCACAGAAGTTTTGATGGATAGATGAGTTTGCCTCAGTCAATATCTTGCTTGAAGATCTAATCCACAGATTAATTCATTCATTAAAAATCAAATCCTCCCCAAACCATCTGTAGCTCCTGATTACTGTTTTACACCTACTGAATTTTTCTTCCTCATAGCAATTCTGCCTAATGAGAGAATCTTGTTTAATGTTAGAAGTCTTGGCATTATTAATAGGATTGCTATACTAGAGAACATTGTCTCTGGGATAGTAGTCTCTGTTTGTTTAGTGGTTTATCAATTGTAACACTTAAATAGTTCTAAAATTAACAAGGATCACTTTAATGTCCAGAATTATGCTTCTCCCACTGATTTTACTAGTGGATTTCAAATAAATTCACTAAATAAATAAGCAAATTTGGGCATGTTGGTTACATATATTCATTTGTGTATTATATAGAAAAAATACATTAAGTGGATAAATTTGTTTTGTTTTAAGTACTAGTCATGATGCAGAAGTGTTCTGCTTCATTAAGATTTGTTAGAAAATTTGCACATGTATCCTGTGTTACGCAATTGTGTTTAGGAGTGCTTATTCTTACTATGTATGTATGAATTGATTGGTGCTTAAGTAACCTGTAATACCTTGGTGTTACTTCAAAATTTGTTAACAGCATTACAAATATCACCCTGACAAATGCATAAAAATGACATAGGGATGATATTGTTGTTTCTTTCACTTTTTTAAGCACTTTTAGAAGCTTCTAAATAGTAGAGCTTATTGAATATAATGAAGCAATGGCATCTGTGTATATAAACAAAAAGTTGGTGTTTAATTTTATATTACAACAGTGCTTCACATTGTTACTGTTTCTATTTTTCTTCTGCTAGCATTTTTTCGATTACTGCAGTGGCTATTTAATAAGACTGGAGTCATTATTATTATTATTGGCGAATATAGCCCGGTTCATTTAATTTACAAAAGTTGCTTCTGGTTGGTCACCTCAAGAAAATGGGAGGTGAGACATGCTGCTGAAAATTGCAAATTTTTACAATAGAATTTCTCTATTCCCTTTGATTTAAGAACAGGAAAACTAAAATAATTTATGAAATAAATAAGCCTGTCTGTAGGTTTTATCTGCCATTCCTAAGAAATTGGCTTCTGTTGGTGGAAAGGTTTTTATTTTTAATAGATTAAATGTAAAAGTTTACATAGCAAATACCCATATATCTTCAAGGTATGAGTCTAAATAGAAAATCAGTCTTATTACTAAGCATACAGTACTTCTTGATTACAATGCCTATGCATTGTAAGAGATTGTAGGGAATGTGTAATGGTTTGATGTTCACCTTTCCCTCACCCAAATAACATTTAAAGTATCAGATTGAAAGACAGAAACTATGCATGTATTATAAGGGTTTATACATAAACATGGTTGTATGAATAATACTTGGAGGCTTCAGAGCTTAGCACTAACATATAGTTAACAAAATTCAGTGCAAAAGTACATATTGGAAGCCATAGCGTCTGTACTGAATGAAGAGCAATGCACGTGGCATGCCATCTTCAGTGCTAGTCTTAAGTCTCCACACAAAGTTAAAGAAGTTGGGCAGGGAAATCGATAGCCTTTTTGCTTAGACTCTCCTTGAGTCAAAAGGAACTAGGTGAGTGAAAGAAATAACACTTCCCCCTGCTTTGCCCCCAAGAAGCTTCATTCTTGAGGTCCAGAATACCTTCTGCGGTTTTTAGATGTAAATCATAAATGCTTTTGACATAATTTTTAGTAAAACATGGATTTTTCAGCATTACAAGTATGAATTTTGCATATTAACCACAAATGTAACTTATGTTGTCCAACAAACAAATCATTGCTTTCCTGATATTTACAGTCTGGACAAGGATGAATAATCAATTCTGAAGAGCTGTGAAGTATAACTATGCTAGTGGGAACTGCTAGATGTTTGTATGCGCTCAAGAGAAGATGTTAAAAAGCTTCTTGAAAATGATACTAATGAGGAAAGAGAAATAAAGCAAGGTCCTCCTGAGAATTACAACAGTATGGAATTAAGCAATGCATCTGGACTTTGAATATGCTGAAGTAGTGCTCTGATGGAATAGCAAACCTGGGAGAGGGGAGGGAAAAAAAAAGATAAGAGGCTTGCAGTAGATGTAGTAGTGGACTGTAAATTATATTTGAGTAACTGTAAAGATAGGGCAGTCTATAAAAATAATTGCAAGACTTGTGTTGCTGGGAGAAGACACTAGTCTGTGTCGTACTTCTAAACATAAGACACTGAAACTTTAATCCTATTTAGAACTCTTTCTATATCCATAAATGTTTGTTTAAATACAATAGGAAGATACTGAAGGTGTTTCTCCTGCAGGTTTTGAGACAGGTTCTTGTTTGGTAGAACTGGTTGGACCAACAAGTTTTGATGATCATCTTCTCTAGCAGGATATCTTAAGTGGAAGGAGTTACTCAAAACAAACTGTAATTACACTATAGCATTATAGTTAAACTGGCTGATAATCAAGACAGGAATAAGCCTTGCCTGCACTTGTTACTGGGTAGTCTTGCTGTTTCAACACAGTATTTATTATGAAGTGATTTGGATGAGTTGATTACACTGCTGGTTTACTTGGAGCCTTTGAAATTGTTTTGTTGGTGTAACTTGGCACAAATGTGAATGTCTGGTTAGTTTTAAATATTAGTCTTCTCTCATCTCTGCCAATGGAGGAAGATAAGCTTCTCCAATGAAATATTTTAAATAGCTGGTACTCACCATCATAGGGAGCATTTCTTCACAGCTCATTTATTTTATATAGGCTGTCACAAGTGAATTACAGTGCTTTCGTTGACAGAATCTGTTGGACCTTACAAATGGACCAGCTGGAGAGTGTATGGAGGCATTTCTGCTGTGGTTTTTGAGAAAAATATTTTTAATTAAAAAACAAACTGAAGTACTATATCTACAAATCAATGCAGAACTAATTTATTATAGATTTTCCCTTAAATGTGATAAAGGCTTTTATTCAATAAATAATGAGTTGGCCATAAGTATCTTCCACTCTTCATGAGAAACCCTTAAAACTGGCTCAAACAGTATCATTGTACTGTTGGGGGATAAGGAAGGTTTGCCAGGAGGCTGGGTTGCTATCCAGTTGTCAGTGTGGGAAAGAACGTTGAAAGAGACTTGCAGAGAGGGTTTTTCACCTTGTTGGGGAGGCATGCTGATAGCAAACATTCTTGACTAAATTCATTAGCTACTTATTTCCAGAAAGGATTAGGTAGTGAGAGTAACGTCATGTTGCCATTTACTGTTGCTGTAATCTTTTTTTCTAAAGTTTGTCTTACCTTCCCTCACCCACCTCCTCATATGATGGTTGAACATCATTCCTGTAATTTCCAGGTTACCCTTAAGTACTGTGAATACTGTGCTTAGTATTTGGCACTTGCTTTGTTTTAATGTACAGAACAGTCTCCTCAAGCAAACTTGGTAATTGCTTTCATTTCACTTTGCAGACCATGCTGCCTTTATGCAGCCTCATTAAAACTGAGTTGCTTTTAAATAGTTCTGTTTCATTCAGTGTAATTATACATTTGTGGTGCCTTTATGGAAATTCATTTGAGTATGGGTTTCAGAGCTATAAGATAATCCTCTAAGAAAACAGACATCAGAATAACTTTTTAACTAGATGGGGGAATTACAAATTGCTAGTTTGTCACGTTTAAATTGGAAGAGGTTGAAATCCACAGGAACCAACAAAAGAAAAGTATCTGTATAAAAAGTGGAATTTACTGATTAACAGTGCTATTTTGTTTGTATAGGATTGTGTACTGAATGCTTATTCACCAAAGTTACTATATTTGTTACATAAATAAACAATGCCTCCAACTACCAACTAGAAGAAAAGACAGCTTCTACCCTTAATTAAATTTTCACATCTGCTGAGCAAGTTGATGGTCATAGTGAATACATGTATTATGGATTAAGAAAGAAAAGTTAGCAAATGCATGTTCCCCAGCAATGTGCATAGGTCTTCTTTATAGAATCATAGAATATCCAGAGGTGGAAGGGACCCACAAGGATCGTTGAGTCCAACTCCTGGTTCCATACAGATCTACCCAAAAATCAGAATTCAGACCATATGACAGAGCATAGTCCAAACACTTCTTAAACTCCAACAGGCTTGGTGCTATGACTATGTTCCTAGGGAGCCTGTTCCAGTGTGTGACCACTCTCTTAGTGAAGCACTTCTCCCTGATATCCAACCTGAACTGTCCTCGTTGCAGCAGCTTGACTCCATTCCCTTCTATTGCTGGTCTATAAAGAGAACAGATTGGTGCCTGCCCCTCCACTCCCCTTCGTGAGGAAGCTGTAGACCACAATGAGGTCTCCCCTCAGCCTCCTCTTTTCCAGGCTGAACAGATGAAGTGATCTCAGCTGCTCCTCATATATCTTCCCATCTAGGCCCTACACCATTTTCATCACCCTCCTCTGGACACTCTCGAACAGTTTAACATCCTTTTTGTACTGTAGTGCCCAGAACTGCACATAGTACTCAAGGTGAGGCTGCACCAGCATAGAGTAGAGCAGGACAATCACTTCCCTCGACCGGCTAGCAATGCCGTGTTTGATGCACCCTTGGATACGGTTGGCCTTCCTGGCTGCCAGGGCACACTTCTGGCTCATATTCAACTTGCTATCAACCAAAACACCAGACCCCTCTCTGTGGGGCTGCTGTCCAGCGTCTCATCCCCCAGTCTGTACATATAGCCAGGGGTGCCCCTTCCCAGGTGCAGAACCCAGCACTTGCTCTTGTTAAACTTCATGTGGTTGGTGATCGCCCAACTCTCCAATCTGTCCAGATCTCTCTGCAAGGCCTTTCCACTCTCAACAGAGTCAACACCTCCTCCCAGTTTAGTGTCATCAGCAAACTTGCTCAAAACTCCTTCTAGTTCTACATCCAAATCATTTATAAAAACATTGAAAAGAACTGGCATTAAAATGGAACCCTGAGGAATCTCACTGGTGACTGGCTGCCAGCCCGATGTAACCCCATTTACCATAACTCTTTGAGCCCTACCCATCAGCCAATTGTCCACCCATCCATATTATGTTTTTGTTTAGGTGTATGCTAGACATTTTGTCCAGTAGTATCCTATGAGAAACCACATTGAAAGTTTTACTGAAATCCAAAAAGACTGCATCAGCTGACCTCCCTTGATTGACTAGGTGGATGATCTTATCACAGAGGAAATTAAATTTGTTAAGCAGGAAATTTGTTTATAGAAAACCTTCAACTCTGGAGAAAAAAAAAAAAAAAAGTGATGTTGTGATGGCCTGCACATTCTTTCAATTTGTGTTAGTACTTAGATGTTTATAATTTTTTTTGTACTTCATGGGTGTGAATAGTAAAAGTATTTTCATGTGAACTAAATAGAATCTCCTAGTGTTAGTTCAGGTGTCGTGGTTTCAGTTAGAACAGACTGGGTAAAACAGTCTGGGCTACTCCTGCCTCAGGAAAAGGCAAACCCATTCGTGGAACTGCTTTTGCTCAGGGACCTGGATACACTTGGTGGGTGATGCAAAAGAACGGAGAGGTCCGGTGTGTACCTCAAGGGGATTTAATACTGGGTGAGAATAGCCTATGAATTGAATTGTACCATATTAATTACCTTATAATACTGTATGTTATCACTACCATGACTACTATATACCCTACATGAAAATGGTGACTAATTAGAATGTATAGAAAAGTGTGTAACCTGAGCATGACATAAATGGTATGGAATAAGGGGTGGATAGATGTCCTGGTTTCAGTTAGAACAGAATTTTCTTACTAGTAGCTGGTGGAATGCTGTGTTTTGGCTTGGGATGAGAAGAGTGCTGATAACACCCCGATGTTTTAATTGTTGCAGAGCAGTGCTTATACCAAGCCAAGGACACCTCAGCCTTTTTGCTCTGTCCTGCCAACAGGCAGGCTGGGGGTGCAGTAAGAGCTGGGAGGGGACAGACCCAGGACAGGTGACCCAAACTAGCCAAAGGGGTATTCCATACCATCTGATGTCATGCTAAACAATATATAGGGGTGGCTAGCCGGGGAAGGGGGCCGGACTGCTCAGGGTTAGGCTGGGCATCGGTCAGCGGGTGGTGAGCAATTGCATTGTGCATCACTTGTTTGTACATAGTAGTAGTAGTAGTACTGTTATCACCATTGTATTATTATTATTATTACTACTACTATTTTCCTGTCTTATTAAACTGCTTTTATCTCAACTCACGGGCTTCACTTTCCATTTCTCTCCCCCGTCCCAGAGAGGGAGGGGGAGGGGGAGCAAACGGCTGCGTGGTGTTTAGCTGCCGGCCAGGTTAAACCACGACATCAGGCTAGGGAAGAATATTGATCTACTGGGGATCCAAGAGAGCTGATGAGAAACTAGGAAACACTTAATGAGAGAATTGCACATGTGCTTCAATAGATTGGCATTACCTTCTTCAGTGTGGGACAGATTATACCTGACATTATTAGGGTCTATTCTTATTACGTCATGCATAATCTATCTAAGACCATCTAAGAGGTAGTCTTTTATAGTTTGTTCATCTCTAATACTAGGTGCCGCTCTCTTTTTCTCTCCCACTTCTCTTTCCCCCCTTCACTGCTCTCTTCACTTTATGATATTTGTAATGTTCCTTTTGTTAAAATCCCTGTAGAAAAAGCCTTCAGCTGGTTTACAAGTAGATGGAGAAAGGCCGGGAGGGGAGGGGAGGGGGGGGGGGGCAGAATTACTTAAGGTGATAGATGTGCATTCCAATCCATAAAAAATGGTGATTTCTCTGGTGACCAGAAACTGGCTTAGATGCAAAAAGTGCCCTACATAGTGGATCAATTAGTGCTGCTGGGAGACCTGATTTTTCTCAGCTCAGTTCTGAGCTTTTTTGCTGACCTGAGTAGCTTAATGTCTTTGCATCCTTTTAGAATTCTTTTACAGTAAAGAAACCTTTTTGCTGTGTCTTGGCATGCTTGCATGTAAGAACAGTGTAGAAGGGAAACGCTCTAACTTGTTATAATTGAGCCACCTCAGGTACGAAAAGCTTCTAGCTGTGACAGCATGGATCTCTGCATGATTAATTTACTTCTACCCTCAAAAGCTTTGCAGTGCTGCAGTCAGGCTTCTGTGGTGGTTTCACACTGATGGCTAGCTAAATTCCACTGCAGCTCTCTCTTATTCCCTCTCCTCAGAAGATCAGGGGAAGAAAATATGGTTGGGAGGGTTGGCGGGGGGGACAGGAAGAAGGCTCATGGGTTGAGATGAACAGTTTAAGGGGGGGGGGGAGTTGGGTGGAACTGAACAAAGGCCATTCTGAAGCAAAGAAAGAAGACAATTATCCTCTGCTTCCTATCAGCAAGTATGTTCAACCATGTCTTGATAAACAGGGCCTCAATACGCATAGCAGTTGCTTGAGAAGATAGATGTGTTCATAACGAAAGCCCCCAGGTCTCCTTCCCGTTTGTACTGGGTTTACATGGCGAAGCCTTGGCAGCAGGGCACTGTGAGAAGAGTCCAGAATCTGCTTCATGTCAGATCACAGCCAGCTCCAAAAAGGAACCCACTGCTGGCCAGAGTCAAGTTAATGAGCAATGTTGGTTGGGCCTCTGGGAGAGCGGACTGAAGAAGCAGGGACAGAGTGACTATGAAGGAGCAGCAGAGATGAAGCATTACAGGCTGACTGCAGCCCCAGTTTCCTACTCCCCTGCACTGCTCAGGGAAGGAGGGGGATGTAGTATTCAACTTGCCATCAAGCAGAATTGTATTCAACTTGCCATCAAGCAGAACAACCAAGTTCCTTTCTGTGGGGTTGCTCTCCAGCCTCCTGTCCACCATTCTGTAGATACATCCAAGATTGCTCTGTCCCAGGTATTCTTGTTAAATTTCATATTGGCAGTGATTATCCAGCCTCTCAATTTGTAAAGATTTCTCTGCAAGGCCACTGCACCCTCAAGGGAGTCAACAGCTTCTCCTAACTTATCATCTGCAAACGTACTTAGTATGCATTTGAGGCTTGCGTCCAGATCATTTATAAAAACATAAAGAGAACAAAGAAAACTGGCCCTAAAATGGAGCAAAACCCCACTAGTGACTAGATACCAGCATGCTGTAACCCACCTTTACTATAACTCTTCAGGCTTGACCCATCAGCCAATTGTTCGCCCATTATATTATGTACTTGTCTAGCTGTATGCTGGACATTTTGTCCAGAAGGATACTACGAGAACCACTATCAAAAGCTTTACTGAACTCCAAAAAGATTACGTCAACTGGCTTCCCTTGATCAATCAGATGGGTAACTAAATTTCCTTTTTTTTGAAAAGGTTAATCAACAATTTCCCTTTGTGAACCTGTGTGGCTGCACTGTCTTTCAAGTGTTTTTCAGTAACTCCTAGAATAATTTTCTCCATAATTTTTACCCCTAGAATAATTTTCTCCATAATTTTACCAGGCCTACGTTTACTAGGGTCATCTTATCTTTCTTGAAAACTGAGACAACATTTGCCAGCTTCCAGTCCACGGGGACCAATCCAGATTCCTGAGATCATTGAAAAATAATTGAGGGAGGCCTCATGATGACATCAGCCAGCTCTTTCAGTACCCTGGGAAGAATCCCATTGGGCCCTATAGACTTACATGCTTGTCTCACAGAACATGGAGAGTTCTTTCTGCATGCGTAGTCATGTAGCCTTCGGGAAAAGGTGTTTTTGTTGAAACGGTGAGGTTTCATCTATAATATCTGAATATTATTTAGAAGGATTCTCATTTTACAAACAGCTTATCTTTGTAAGACTATATGGAGAAAGCAAATACAGTTTGTTCTTCTAGTTTTACAAACTTAGAGATGTGTAATAATTCATTCACAAACAAAATTGAGACTCCTGGCCATGATGGAATTGTAACAGCATAAGTAGAGGAACAAAAAGTATTTTCCGATTAAAAAAACACATCATTTTTAAATATTTGAATTTCAGATAGTCCAAGGAAATCATCAGAGTTAGAATCCTGTTTTAAATTCTTAAATTGTAGAGAATACTTATCTTACATAATTCTAATTTTCTCAGGTATTTCATTCTTGGGAGCTACACTCTCTGAACTATTTCTTTTAATTCATTTTACAGTAATGACCTAAACCATCTGCTTTTTTCTTCTGCTTAAGTTTTTAAAACCAAAAGTTTTGAAAACTGAAAAATCCCTCAAGATATGCATGCTCTGCAGTTCTGACTTGATTAATGCTACACAGCTAGGCATCTGCTCCTTGTTCAGTCCCACTTAAGGCATTGGTAAGATAGTTTCCTACTGATCTCAGAGAGGTTGAATACCAGATACAATGGTAGAAACTACTTTTATTAGGTTTCTACTTATTCCTTTATTTTCTGTATATTGTTTTTCTGAGGATCTGTTCCTGTTATTGCAATCAAAATACTGCACTTCAGTCTTACATCCCATACAGACTTGTTTCTTAGTCCTTTTTATTGAAAGGGGAAGATGTATTTTCATGAAAAATTTCCTAGTTACTTTGTTTTTCCAGTTCACAAATTTAACAGCTTTCTGGAGGATAAAACCATGTCTAGATCAGGACTTTCCAGAAAAAAATAAAATAAAATCACCCACCCACCCTTCCCCAAATGAAGCTATGAAAGTGCCTTTTTGTTAACCATATGTAAAAACTGGTTTCTTAATGCACATTAAATATTTGGGGGAAAAAAAAAAAAAAAGGTTTTCATTCGGAGTAATCCCCCACAAAAGCATTACATCCTGTTTTTGCTTTTTTTAAAATGAACTTTTTTTTTTTTTTTTTTTATAAACATATTTTCTTCTGTTCTGCTAAGGATGCTACAAAGAGGCAAATTTGGTTAACTCACTCTTGAGATAAAAGATATTTTAAACGTAGAAAGAAAACAATTTTTTCCCTCAGCATGCAGTTTTGGGAAAAAAAAAATAAATAAAATCTAAGATATATTTAAGACTAATCAGATAGATAATTGTAGTGCCCACAAACTGATCCAGTAGCAATGAACTCTACTAAATGTTTCAGGTGGTCATAAAGTTAAAATTTATTCATTCTAGGTAGATGTTTCTTTGAGAGTCAAAGAGGAGATTGAACTGAATCTATCTCACAGAATGAAAACAGAAATCAAGGAGTTTTGAGGGAACTAATCTTCATAACAAATACTAGGATGGATAGCATGGATTAGAAGGACTAAGGAGCTTGTACAATTTCACTTTGAGCACATTTTAGGAGATAAGTAGTTCTGGAGGAGAAAACTTAAGTATAGATTTTGAAAGACGATGCACATTACAGCTAAGGATAGATTTTTCTTTTATTATTAATGTTATTATTCATTTTTTTTTTCACCCATGAGCCTTTGTGAAGATCTTTTTCAGTAGCTCTCAAGAGAACTGCAACAAAAAATGAGCCCTGCAAGTATTTGTAGTTAGTTGAAGAGTACTTAGAGAATGATGATTACTAGCATCCAACGCTGTTTGTGCAATGTAATTTTGGTGTGCTTTCTTTGCCCAAATTCAAAAAATGTTTTCTGTTCTACTGTGGTGTATGGCAAGGGTATCAAGTGGTATATGTTCAGGCAGATAAAGCCTATTCATTTGTAGGTTAGTAGGAAAGGTGAAGAAAGAAATACATGTATGTACTGTAGAATAAGGATCGTGAAATAGATGGGATCATGAAATAGATGACTACTTGCACTTGAATTGGCTGTTAAAGAGGCTTGTTTGCACACCTTAGACATCAACCATTCTGATTTGTCACCACCGCCTCTGTAATGAGTTCTGAAACTTTACAGCATCTGAAAATCGCTTTTATATAGCTGACTTTGACAGAAAAGTTTTCTGAGTCATTAAAGAATTCTTTTAGGATCTTGGAGTAAATGAGTTTTGATCATTTTTTGAAATAGTATTAATCCTTTTGAAATAGTATTAATCCTTTCAGTGAAGGGGGATGACGTGGAGGAGCCTGTAATGGCTCTTAAAGTTCATTTAAGCAGATTTAATTCCAATCCCCCAGCAAGAACGCCTTCTACTAGATCATGTTGCTCAAAGACCCTGCCAACCTGGCCTTAAACACCTCCAGAGAAGGGGAAACCACAACTTCTCTGGGCAACCTCTTCCATTGCCTCACCACTCTCAAAGTAAAGAATTTCTTCCTAATATCCAATCTAACTTTTCCTTTTTTTAAGTTTAAAGCCATTACTCCTTGTCCTGTCACTGCTCCCTGATAAAGAGTTCATCTCTAACTTTCTTGTTGGCCTCCTTTAAGTACTGGAAGGTCTCTATAATGTCTCCCCAGAGCTTTCTCCAGCCTGAACAACCCCAACTCCCTCAGCTTGTCTCCCTCAGCACAGGAGAGGTGCTTCAGCCCGCTGAACATTTTTGCGGGCCTCCTCTGGACTCATTTTAATAGATCCATGTCCTTCTTGTGCTGGGGTCCCTTGAGTTGAACACAGGACTCCAGGTGGGGTCTCAAGTGAGCAGAGTATGGGGGCACAATCACATCCCTCAACTTGTTGGCCATGCTTCTTTTGATGTAGTCCAGGACACAGTTGGCTTTCTGGGCTGCAAACATAACGTTGCCAGCTCATGATGAGCTTTATCAACCAGCACCCCCAGGTCCTTTTCATCAGGCCTGCTTTCAATCCATTCTACACCCAGCCTGAATTTGTGCTTGGGATTGCCCCAGACCAAGATACAGGACCTTATACTTGGCCTTGTTGGACTTCATGAAGTTTGCACAGGCCCACCTCTCAAGTCTGTCAAGGTTCCTCTGCACAGCATCCCTTCCCTCTAGCATGTCAGCTGTACCACACAGCTTGGTGTCATCAGCAGACTTGCTGAGGGTACACTCAATCCCACTGTCTATGTCACTGACAAAGATGTTAAAGAAGGTCTGGTGCTAATACTGACCCTCTGAGGAATGTCGCTTGTTACTGCTCTCCACTTGGACATCAAACTATTGACCATAACTCTTTGAGCGTGTCCATCGAGCCAATTCCTTATCCACCATGTGGCCAACTGTCAAGCCTATGTGTCTTCTGTCTAAAGACATCAGATTAGGAGGGGCTCTTCAAGGGCTTGAGTGGTTTCTGCCTATATCTTGTAAACACAATCTGGAAAAAAAAAAAAAAAAAAAAGTACCTGTGGACCTCCTTTTAATCTTGCAGTTGTGGTAGAGAACTCTGCAGTCATTGTGTGTGGAGAAACCAAAAGCCCCTCTTTAATTGTTTTCTTTTGTTACCTGTAGCTTAAGTGCATGCATGTGTAACTGAACAGCTAGTTTACTAGACAGGGAATACACTGTGTCATAGTGTTTGGTCATGAAGCACAAGATTTTTGATATTCATACTGCCTACACTGAAAAGAATTTATTTTGTTGTATTTTGTTGTTTGCTTTTTTAAAAATTTAATTGGTATTAATTAATGGACTTAATTAACAGACAAGTGCTTCATGTACTAAAATATCGTGCACAATGGTTTCATTCTTGCAAATCTTATATATACAAAGATATATGTATAAATAAGTATGCATACACATTTCTATATAGAAGGATAGTGTGGGAAGTCTCTTCTCAAGTATGATTCGTTTGTTTGTTTGTTTTCCAAATCTATCATGTGGGATCCTAAACTAAGCTCCAGGGCAGCTTGATTTGTTTTGTTCTTAGTTCTTATTTTGCTGACTATAATTAGGAATAAAATTAACAATAGTTATAATAACAGAAAGATTAATGTCTGCCAAAGGGTAAAAGCTCCACATTTCTGCAAGCCTCTTTAGTCACTGTTAAATGTGACTTCAAAATAGCATGTGGGACACAAAACACTAAGAAATGAATTTTGCTTGTCATTAATGGGAAATTGTTTTAACATGTACGTATAATCTAGCTTTGACTAAGGAGTTAAAACTCATTCTACAGTGTAAACTATGTATTGAGTAAAGAGGGTTTCATTCTTTCCCTTACTGCGTGGACACATTGAAGTCATTGAACATTGCTGTATTTTCTTGGTTTGGAAGATGAGAGCATGGCAGTTTAGTATGGAAGGACTGTGGTATTAGTCAGAAAGCACGGACCACTGATTTATTTGTGGATATGACATGCACCTTTAAAGCAGAATTGTATCAGATGATTAGTATGTCTGAAATGGAGCAGGGAGTCTCAGTTATAGGCATATGTAAATTCTGTATAAAAGCATAAGTAACAAACATGATTTTCAGCCATGCACTTGTCTATCCATTTATACTCTGCACATTTCCGAGTAGAAGTACAGCATTTTGTATGACTTTATAAAGGGATCATATTTCTTAGGCTACCTGTAGGCCTTTCACCAGGGATTGAAAAACATTTACAAAGTTACTTTGAGTGCAGATACTAATGAAGAAGAAAAAAGTTCAAATTACTTGTTTCACTAAAGCTAGATTAAAAGTCAGTTTAGGCTGAAAGTAAAATATTCTAAATGTCTGTTCCTGCAATATCATGTCTTACAATGTTTCAGAGTATTCAGGTATCACTTAGCATGCAATAAGGATAATCTAGTTGATTCTGTGACTGCCATTTAAAAAATGTAGCCTGGAGGATTGGAGGCTTGCCCATCTACAAGAAGGGCAATAAGGAGAACCCAGGGAACTACAGGCCTGTCAGCCTGATCTTGGTTCCACGGAAAGTTATGGAGCAAATCATCTTGGGTGAGATCACCCAGCACTTGCGTGGCATCCAGGGGATCAGGTCCAGCTAGCACAGGTTCACAAAAGGCAGGTTGTGCTTGTCCTGTCTCATCTCCTTCTATGATTCTGTGACCAGACTGGTAGATGAGGGAAGGGCTGTTGATGTGGTCTACTTAGACTTCAGCAAAGCCTTTGACGTGGTTTCCTACGGTATTCTCCTGGGGAAACTGGCTACCCGTGGCCTGGACAGGTACGCTCTTCTCTGGGTAAAGAACTGGCTGGAAGGCTGTGCCCAGTGGGTAGTGGTTATGGAGTTAAGTCTAGCTGGTGTCCCGTTACAAGTGGTGTCCCCCAGGGGTTGGTACTGGGGCCTATCTTGTTTAATATCTTTATTGATGACCTGGACAAGGAGATTGTATACCCTCAGTAAGTTTGCAGACGACGTGCTGGGACGACAAGCTGGGGGGTAGTGTCAATCTACTTGAGCGTAGGGTGGCCCTTCAGAGGGATCTGGGTACGCTGGACTGCTGGGCTGAGGTGAATGGGATGTGGTGTAACAAGGCCAAGTGCCGGGTTCTGCACTTTGGCCACAATAACCCCATGCAATGCTATAGGCTTGGGTCAGAATGGCTAGAAGATTGAAGAGGAAAGGGACCTGGGAGTTTTGATCAATGCTCGGCTGAATGTGAGCTGGTGGTGTGCTCAGGTGGCCAAGATGGCCAATGGCATCCTGGCCTGTATTAAAAATAATGTAGCCAGCAGGAGCAGGGAGGTGATTGTCTCCCTGTACTTAGCTCTGGTGAGGCCATGCCATGAGTACTGTGTTCAGTTTTGGGCCCCTCACTACAAGAAGGACATAGAGGCCTTGGAGTGTGTCCAGAGAAGGGCAACAAAACTGGTGAGAGTTCTGGAGCACAAGTCCTGTGAGGAGCAGCTGAGGGAGCTGGGGTTGTTTAGTCTGGAAAAGAGGAGGCTCAGGGGAGACGTCATTGCACTCTACAGCTTCCTGAAGGGAGGTTGTGATGAGGAGGGCGTCAACCTCTTCTCTTAGATAACTAATGATAGGACTCGAGGGAATGGCTGCCAGTAGAGCCTGGGGAGACTTAGATTAGATACCGGGAAAAACCCTTTCTCTCAAAGAGTGGTCAGGTACAGGAATGGCCTTCCCAGGGAGCTGGTGGAGTCACCGTCCCTCGTGGTTCAAGAAGCGCCTGGACAAGGTGCTACGAGATCTGATTTGGTAGCTTAGTGGGTAGTATTGGTGATAGGAGGATGGTTGGACTAGATGATCTTCTAGGTCCTTTTCAACCTTGTGTTTCTATGATTCTATGTATGTAGATGACAAGAGGAGGCAATAAATGATAGTCATTGAACCACCCATGTAGGCAGAAAGATCAGGATGGTATGAATGTAGATCCATCAATAAAGGTGGGTCTTACCCTTTGAATTTGCTTGGAGCTACCAGAATTTACACACAGTCCAAGTTCAGCCAGCAAGAAATAAACAAATAGCACACTAGTGGATTCTGCAGGGAGTAAAGAACGTAGCTGGAAACCTATGCAGATTTCATGATTAAAGTCTCCTGCACAATGTCATGTTGCATTTATATTAGCACAGCATAGTTTGGTGTGCCACTTCAAAGACATTACAGAATAAAAAGAATCAGAAAAGGGCAAGAAGGTGTTGCATGGCTTCTGTTTCTCCAAGAGAAGTGAAATTTACTTCATCTAAAGAAAATGTAGTAGAAGCTTGATGTTAAAAAAATATTCCAGAAAGAAATGATGCTTGTTATCAAGCCTTGTGATCATGTGCCTTACAAGTACCAAAAATACAGATCAGTAAATGGTTTGATGGATTCTTGAAAGAAAATATTCTAAGTCTATGAAAAACAGAGGTATGAATGAGCACCAGTCAAGACAGTTTTGAAATTGTAGGATACCAACAAAAGATGTGGCTGTAGGGAAAAGTACTGCTCTGCACTGGTCCTGTATTGATATTTGCTTCAGTAACTTTTCAGCACGAGGTGTGATGCTGAGTCTTTGGTGCACCTTAGGCCTGACTCATACCACTGCTGTTGGGCTCTTATCCGATTTCACTGTACTGGGTCTATATCTGGGCTGAAGATGAGTATCTGAATTATTGCCAAAAGTGTTTCCTGTTGTGCTTGATAGGAGTTTCGGGTGCAGTTTTCCTGTAACCGCTCGCTGTAACTCTTGGTCTGTTAAGTTATTCAGAGAAGGACTCCTTGTTCTCATCTTTCATGTGCATATTGAGTATGAGACAATCTGAACATCTCATGATGGTATGGAATGTTTTTAATATAAGAACTGTTGTGGAACCCCACTGATATTTTGGTGCTTCAGCAAAGTCCTGCATTGGGAAAGTGAAAAATAGAGAAGGACAAAGGAAATACTCTCAACAGAGCTCAGAAAGGGAGAGGCGAAAGCATTGACTGAATATTGCAGCTGATCAATGTCAGAGCCTTTGCTGAAGCTGATAAAAGGGAAAACAGGAAGAAAATATGTAGAGTGCCGCTCAGGTGGCTTGCGGATTCCTGGGTTTTAGACTCAAGGAATAATTTCTGTTGTATGGTAAAATAGACTGTGGAACATAGTCTTTTTTCTTTTTACATAGAAGTAAAAAGCATTTTTCAAAAAGGCAGCAAAAAGGATTTTGCTGCTGTTTGATGAATACTGAAGCAAGATGAAAGACAAAATTCTGTGAAAATGGCACCTCTTTTTCAAATGTTTTACTTAGCTCTAATCTTGATAGGAAGAGTCACTACTCATTTCTTACAGTTTGTATTATTGAAATAGAAGGATATATCTTGTTTATTGTATCTGTTTTGCATTAGGTATTCTGTGCAAAAATATTGCAATATTCTTAAGTAGGGAATAAAGAACAATTTAATGAATAGGAGCTTTAGGAATGACAGAAACCTATGATCCATATCCTAAGAACAAAATAGAGCTGAAGTGCTTTGACTGTTTCTTGATACTTCATGCATAATTAACAGAACTTATTTTTTCTTTGTAAGTTCTGTCTCATGAATTTTGACTGCAATACCTCACTGGAAATAGGAAACAAATAGGGTCCATCTCATGAGTGTCTGGAAGTAGAATCATTAGAATTGTTAATCATAGATTCATTAAGGTTGGAAAAGACCTCTACGAAAAGCAGAGCCTATGACCTGTGGTGTTATTTTGAACAAATATCTTGGTTTTCAGGTAGAAATTTTAAGGATTTAAATTAAATTCTGCTGTTTACTAAGGAAGTGAGGATAGTTTTCTTTGTTTTTGTGTGTTTGGGTATTTTTTTGTTTTTGTTTGTTTCAAATATTATTGAACAGACTTAGTAGATAACTACTCACCCTATGAAAAGTAAAAAAAAAAAAAAAAATAATAATAATATTTGGAGGGATGTGAGGGAAGAAAGGAAGAAAAGACCAAAAGCTTGCTTTCTTTAAAGTTCTCCTCTTCTTACTGGAAAAATATTTATAATCAAACAGACACAAATGATGTCACTGTTTACTTCAGATGTGGGGGATAAAATCATATCTCTAGTCAATTGTATGTAAGTCTGAGTTGTTTTAAAGAACTCATCCTTGTTGAGTTCTTCTCAACTTGACTGCTTCTCAAGCTTCTCTTGAGACCGATTGCTATTCCTTGTGTGAAAAACAATGATTTATCCCAAGATCCTAAAGTTAATGTTGAAATAAACAGATGATACGGTATCAAAAAACAGCTACGATGGGAATACCCTTGAGTCAAAGCTTCCCAAGGAAAAGCTGTTAATTCCCAAGAAGTCATGGAAGAAAGTTTTGAAGTTTCATCTAATATATTGTCCAAGGCCTGTATGACTCTTAAATGCAAGTGCTGACAAGCATGTTATCAAAACAGAAGGTGTTGGTAGAGGAAGAAAATCTTTTTTTTTTATTCTTTCTATTGCATGATCAGTTTGTTTAAAAAAAAAAAAAAAATGCTACAGATAAGGCAGATGCACATTTATGCACACGTGTTTTGAAAATGTTTGATTCTAGACATACGGAATGAAAGTAAAAGCTAACACGTAAAAGAAAGATAGACTTTATTTCAGATAAGAGGTAATAGAGAATTACAGGAGTACAACTAGATTTCAGGGTGGGTTTTGGGTATCTGCAAAATGGGAACATCAAAAGAGCACAGTTACAGGGAAAGAGCACGGGGCATGTGACTGTATTAATTTAAGATAGAATACCTGAAGTTAAATGCGGACATGACCATGGTATTCAATCTAATGCAAAAATCGTGGGCTTTGGTACTTTATGGTCAAGCCTTTTCTTGTTGCTTGTTTCCTGGACAGCCTAGGCTCAATGGTGTTTCCCATCTTGGTTTCTGATACTATATCATCTGCTTAAGGTTTGGGTTTTTGACTCAAGCTTGCCTTAAGCAATCTGTATGAGTTTATTCAAAGATGTGGAAATGCTAGCTCTCTTCTTTAGCTAGTAGCTATCACATTTCCTAAACATAGAATTTTAGCATACAATAACTTAGAACTGCAGGGGGTATCCGTAGCCCCACCACATTTTATTCATAAATGCAGTTATTCCAGAATAACATTGCAATTTTCTCAGTGAACATGTATGGAAATCAGTCTGGATTTGTACTTTACTCCAGGTTATGCATTCATATTTGAATATATATTATTTAAAAATTGATACCCCCTTGTTTTAAAAGGATTATATTTCAGTGCAGCTAAGCCTGGGAATGTAGCAACAGTGGTTGTCATGTACTAACTGTTCTTATTTAACGATAGGAATCACTGAGATTTATACTTTCACTGGGTATGTTATTTATAGAATTGGGTGATGTTTGTTTCCCACATAGTTTGCAGACTTTATCCATTTGAATACTCAATTCTACTACTTGGCTCTGTCAGATTTAAATTTTCTGACAGTTTTTTTTTTTTTTTTTTTTTTTTTTTTTTTTTTTGTTAGCTAAACACAGAATTTAAGTTGCTGTGGTGGTTACACCCTACTGAACAGATAAACACCACAATTGCTCTGTAACCTCCTCTCCTCAAAAAGATTCAGGGAAGAAGAAGGTATGACAGAAAGGATAAAAACAGCTCACAAGTAGAAATAAGGATAACTTAATTAAAGGGAAAAGCAAGAAGAAAGGGGGGGGGGGGAAAAAAGGTGGGGGGCAAGCAAAGGCTGCAATGAAGAAAACGGGAGAAAAAAAAATTCTTCCCATCAACAAGCAACATTTTTGCCATGTCCTGGGAAGCAGTTCCTCAATACATGTAGCAGTTGTTTGGGAGGACAATGAAAACCCTTCCGCTTTTCCTTCCTCTTTCCCAGCTGTTATTGCTGAGTGTGACACCACATGGTATGAAATATCTCTTTGGTTGTTTTAGGTTGGCTGACCTAGTGATGTCCCCTCCCCACGTCTTGCCCACCCCCAGCCTGCTGGCTCTTGTGGTGTTGGAGGGAGTCCTGATGCGGTACCAGCACTGCTCAGCAGCAGACACAACACCAGTGTGATACTAATGCTGTTCTAGCTACAAGTGCAGAGCACAGCACTGCATGGGCTGCTGCAGGGAAAGGTAACTCCATCCCAGCCAGACCCAGTACAGTTGTCTTTGTAAATCGGAACACTCCAGTTTTTCTTGAAATGATTTGATCCTAAATATCATGCCTTCTGTCCTAAACTGTTGAAGAACCAATAGATTCTTTGAAGTGCTTCTAAATAATATATTAAAGAAGATAAGTTAGTGGTTTTTTTTTTTTTTTTTTTTTTTTTTTCGTAGATCAAACAGTTGAAATAAAAAGCTCAACCCTGCCCCAGTGATCAGCACTTTCTAAAATGGGAGTTTAGAGGTTGAAGAACGCTTTTTCTAAGTGCATTTTGGAGTCCTACTTCTGTGTTTATTACAGATCTGAGCTCTAATTTTGTATATCTATTTAATAACTGCTAAATGTTTGTGTTGAATGTGACTATACTATCACTGGGAATGTATGCAATTTGGTGAATAATACTGCATTTAGGGGTTGTGTTCTGGTTTTTAAATGGCAGCTTAATTGTCTTCAATGTTTATTTACTGATGATGTAACAATTGTTGAGTGTATTGATTTCCTTTTTTTCTTTTAATAGAATGAAATCTGTTTGGGACAAAGTAAAAATTATACCATATACTCAACACTTCTTCCCCTCTCCCCCTAAAAAACAAAAAACATTGCAACCACAATAAAGCAAACAATGAAAACAAAACCAAACCACATTAACTGTAGAGAAATCATGAACTAGACCAGGCAGTAAGGTTTGGCCACAGCAGCATATTTACTCAGTAAGTATTTCCTAGTAAGAATATTGCAGCCTTTCTAGGATTCAGTGAACAAACTGTTGAAGCTTACCTTTTCATCTGGGTACTTAAGTGTTTTCATAACAAAGCATTATGTTATATATTTCATACTTACTGAAATATCTCTTCTGGTAGGTACCCAGGATTGAATGTTTGTGAAAAAAAACAATAAAGTACCTTCAAATAAAGCATTACATAATTAAAAAAAAAAAAAAAAAAAAAAAAAAAAAAAAAAAGTTGGAGTTGGTCAATGTTCTTGTGCGAACACATTTAAGTGAAGACTGGCAATATGAGTATTTCTATGTATGAAAGTGGGTGTATGTGTAAGGCTGAACTGCAAGTAGGAAGAGATCAGCACTCCTCTCTGCAAACCTGGGTATCATATGGATGAGGTGAGCACCAGAGCTTCTGTGGGAATGACATGTTGCTATTTTACTCCCACTTTGTATTTGTCCTGTCAAGATAATCTTTTAAAAGGGTAGTTTTCTTATTTTTATTTCAACTTTTAAAATATTTTTGTATCTGATACTGACAGTGTGAAGAATTAAATGTCTCTAATAACCAAGCATATAAAAATACTGTATCTATAACATTATTTTTGTGGAGAGGACAGGGTCTGCTGTATCAGAAAGCAATGTCCTTAAAACTCTTCATCAATTACATGCTTTGCTGAAGTGAGCCAAATCCTTATCATAATTGGGTGGAATTGTAAGTTTGTTATTTCAGGTACTTGAATAATTGCCTCTCTCAGAGTTACATATTGAAGATTTGAAATGGGAAAGAACATCAGCATCAACAACAAAAATCGTTTTAGTCAAAATAAAAGTTCCATCCCTTAGGATGGTTGGCCTGAAGCTACCCCTGACGGGGTGTTACCAAGTTGCCCTTACAAAGAGAATTTGGTACTTTTCTCCCCACCAGTGTTCCAAACAATCTTCCTGTGTCTGTCTCTAATGAGTATTTCTGACAGATGAAGAAGTGAAATGCTGTTTTCTCATGCATAATGTGGTATGCAGTATTGCACACAGACCTTTAAATTTTCTGTAAAGGTTTTTCTCTGATCACTGCACTAAAATACCACCTTATTTACAATTAAATGGAAAAACTCCTTGTCAAACTCTTCCAGCCAAGCACTTTAAATGTCATAAAAAAAAAAAAGAAAAAAGTTTGATTCATTTTTTTTGGGGGGGTTCAGATTCACCTGTTACCTGATTTAGTATCTTAGTGTTTGCATGGGGCTTAGAGGAAAAGGGTGACAACATCAAGCAATAAAACAGCTTGCAACTCCTGGAAGGTTCAGATAACTTCAGTCTCTCATTAATGGTCAGAGGAGTTGATGAAACTCAGAGGCAAATACTTAAAATTCAATTTAAAAAGGAGGAAAAAAAAAAACAAACAACAAAACAAAACAACATATAATTATGTTCAAACAAGTTGCAAGTAACTGAGTACATCAGTGTTTTAGATACTCCAGTATGCAAACTCTCAGATGGCATATGATCATCTTAATGGTCATGAACTGAGTAAGCAAGCGAGACATCGTGTTAAAACAAGTTTTTGGGGTTCTTGGGAGAGAAACTGAAATGTATGTTTCCACACACAAATATTAAACTCCCTATTGTTACACATTTGACATCTATTTTTTCTTTTTTTAAGTGACATTATATGAGGGATTTGGCATTGCTTTTTTTTTTTTTTTTTTTTTTTAATTTTAGTAAATGTGTATATATATGTATAGATAAAAGTTTGGAAATTACATGATCAAACTTATATCTTTGCATAACTTTTCCTATCTCTGCAACAAGGTGAAGTCTTGCCAGCCTGTGGATTTTCTAGCTTTGGCAATCATGCTTTCTTTAAATCGTCTGTTACACTTGAAAAACGTAGAGTATAGTTAGTCTTTGCCATGCTTTTATTCATAAATACTTTGTATTCTGTAACAATTTCAGCAAAAAACTTTTAAGTAGACACAATGCAATTAGCTTTAAAAGAGTATAACAAGAACATCATGGATAATTCATTATTCAAGTGTTAGTAGTACCCAGATGGAAAATTGTATACTTAGCAAAATGACCACTTGATTGTAAAGGACCTTGAATTTTTTTTTTCTTTAGTTTGAGTTGCTGCACACCTGCCTCTTCAAATTTGGAAACAGCCAGCAAAATTCCTTCTAAGGGCAGGTCCACCAGTGCAGAGAACTCTGTCTTTTAAGTCTCAGTAAAAGTGTGTGTGTCTGTAAACACACAGTGGTGAATTCACCTTGATGGCTAGCTAAACTCTACCACACTGCTCTCTCACTCTCCCTCCTCAAAGAGAAAGGGGGAGAAAATATGATGGAAAGGGCTCGGGAGTTGAGATGAGGACAGGGAGATCACTCAACAATTATTGTAATAGGCAAAACAGACTCAGCATAGGCAGATTAATAAAATGTATTGCCTATTACTAAGAGACTAGAGCTGTGAGAAACTAAAAGCAAACTAAAAACACCTTCCTGCCCTGGCCACCTTCTTCTGCCTCCTTTCCCCAAGTGATGCAGGGTGTTGCAGGGAAATGAAGGGGGGGGTGCAGTCAGTTCATACCACATTGTCTCTGCTGTGCCTTCCTAACACTTTCTTCCATGCTCCAGTGTAGGGTCCCTCCCACGGGGTGCCGTCCTTCCAGAACTGATCGTATATGCACTTTCCATAAGCAGCAGCTCTTCAGGAACTGTTCCAATATGGGTCCATACCACAGGGTCCATCCATCAGGAGCAAGATCCAACATAGGTCCCCCATGGACCTTCTATGGATTCGCAATTATGTCTTGATTTATAATCAAACCCTTAATATTTAAATGTTAATTATAAAAGAACAGACTTCAGTAATCCATGTAGTTGTCATATTAAGCATACAACAGCTAATTTACTAGCATTAATAATTAACTAAAAATAGCAAAGTAAAGACTAGGATTTAAAAATTCAGCAAGAAATAACATTTTAGTTTGGACAGAGAGACTGAGTTCAAACTCTGTATAAAATATATAATAGCAAGCATTTTTTTTTCCAATAATAATGGTGTATTTTTTCCACTTTTTTATATGCGCCATTGCATATAAAGTTGCAGACGAGTCTTCCTGATAGTTTCGTAAAACTATAAATGAGCCAAGCATATAAGTACATTAAAAATGCTATTGCATTAGAAAAGTGAAACTGCAATGTCATAGCAGGATATGGATTCAGTTATAAACTTGTATAAAAACTGCTGTTTTGTCTGAAATAAAACGATCATAACTGCAGATTCTCATGTAAACAAATTGTATGCAAGAGCTTTTACCCAGAAAGTGTGGTTACTTTTTAAAGCCATGTTATGTGATGTACTTATGCCTAATATTTAACTCTAGAGGTACAAACGCTACTTTTAGAAACCTGTATAGAAACAAGGTTTTGTTAATTTAGTTCCTAGAGTTTGACAGCAAGTATTTTTATTATTATTTTATTATCATTATTTGATGTTATTTGAGATACTAGAAGGGTAGGATTATGGATGCTAGCCTGAAAGAGTTTATGTCCAGAATGAAGTTTCAGAATGATTTTGTTACAAGAGCAGTTGAATTATATATATATATTTATATGTATATATAACACATTATAGGAAAAAGGTACAACATCCACACTGTACCACTTATTAGGTTGGCTTTTACTTACAGCTTCTTAGTGATGCCCTTTTTTCATTCTTCTTCCATTTCTAGTTCACCACTGAATTAGATCATTAACTGTGAAGAAAATAGTTCTGTTGAATCAGTCTAGAGGATGGGTGAACTTTCTCTTCAGCCTAAAAAATGAAGCAGCAAACCCCAGGTGTCAAATTAATCTCACGTGGGAAGATTTACAGGAACATTATTGTTTCTGGGAGCAGAACATTATTCTGGCCAAGATAGCATTCTCCTTTGGTATTCAAAAGCCAGACTGTGAGCTTCCATTCACTATGCTTTCTGAAGCAGCCGAATGCACTAATGAAGCTACTTTGTGAAGGATTTTTATGATGTTCTTGTCCTTTTTAAGTTCTGACAGAGCTTTTCCAATTCCAAGGCAAGTGGACATGTTAATATTTTTAATATGGAGGGCCATTGAAAACAATATTTTAATATTCATAATTATTGTAAAACTGTAGCTTTATCAATTTGTAGTAAGCATCTCCAAATAATGATTTAAATGCAATAAAGTAAGATTCTTAACATGATTCTTACATCTTACAAGATATTCTAAAAGTGCGTGCTTGAATGTCAGTTTTATGGAAGTATGAAAAATGTTCGAGTGTGATTCACAGAAAAGATATCTTGATTCTTTTGAAGCTAATAGAAATAATGTCATGGATTTTAGAGAACAGACTTTTTTTTCCATGTTCTCTTTAGATTTGTCAGAGTGACAGCCCAACTCGAGCAATATTCTGTCTGCCCTAAATATTAATAATGGTAGTTGTACCAGCTTTTCATAATGGAAGAGTGTGATACTAACATAGACACCTTTCTCAGCCTAGGAAGCTTTTGGGGGGTTGTGTTACTATAAAGCATGATGCAAGCTGTGTGACATGGGAGCAAGCTGTTGGTAGTAGTTCAATTAAATCACTGAACAGTTAGATTATAAAGCATAAATCCTTCTCTATTTTCTTATCTCTGGTTGTTATTACTTACAAATCTAAGGATGCAAAGTTAAATTTCTGTGGAGAGTCCATAAAATAAACAAGAATAAAATAAAGTTAGATGAGTGAATTTTATTCTTTGTGTTAGATTCTAATAGGATGTGGATTTTCACAGTCTGATTAGAATTTTAAACATGGTTAAAAAAAAAAAAAGTCTCCAGAGCAGCTTCTTAGAGACAACATTTTGCATTTTGACCTTGAAGCAATAAAACTGCTATTAATGAAGTACTAAGACAGTGTGTAACAAAGCAAAACCAGCAAAAGAATTAAGGAAACAATTAGGTAAGAGGACAATATTGATAGCAGTCAGACACGAAGATCTATTAAGTAGAAATTACTTGTTTTGTGTGTAGTTGTTTTTTTTTTTCCCCTATAGTCTAATTAATTTTAAGATTGTAAGATTTTATTTTTAATCTATTCTAAGTTAACAGGGAAATAAAAGATTCCAAGGGCCTAGAACCACTGGCAGATGGAAATTTTATGAAGTATTTCCAAATATTTCTGTAGTTGTTGTTTTAGATTCCAAAATGCCCTATTTTAGTGTCTTGTTATATTCGTATTATATCACAAAAATACTTTTTACAAGCATTACAGCAAACGATGCAAGATTGTGAAATGAGAAGCAGATCAATGACTGCATTAAATAAAAATGAAAAACTGTCTGAGCCTGGAAATTTATTATAATGAAGATATTCCAATGTCTCTCTGAGAGTAGACAGAATATGTGTAAAAATTCATATATTGATTTCATATAGTTGTGAACAGGGAGAGTCCCTCGGGTTCACTTGACTGAAGTTAGTATTGATTTGGCTACCAACATAAAGTTAGTGTTTTTGGTATTTAGTATGTTTAGCTTAATGTTGCGATTTTAAGTTTGAATTAAGAAGACAAGAAAATAGCTGTTGTCTATCAATTAATATGTTCCCTAATGAACTTAGTTTATTTGGGAAATGAAGTTATTGAAGTAACATCATGGTTGAAACATGATGTTAAATGCATCTCACCTCTTGTACCTCTCTGTTGTGCAGGTAGTTCATGGGAATAATGCATTTCATAGTGCATTCCTTAAGAATTGCTTCTGCCTTAAAATAACCAAACTATTCGATACACTTGGTGTAGTCAGCAAAATAACTCTATATTTTAGCTTAATCTTTTAGCTGTTTTTAATATTTGAATCAGAACTTGGGACAATATACTTCATATGGCTTGAAGATCATAGTTGGGAGACCAGTTACTTGGGGGTTACATATGTCATTCATTGTGTGTGTCTAGTCATTGTAGCAAAAGCAGGTAAAATGACTGGGATGATTTTGACTAGTGTGAAGATTATGTATGATCAGTTAACCTGATAGCCTTTGCTGTGAGTTCTGAGGGCATCAAATTCTCTAGGTATTTTAAACTGAGTCACTTAGAGTGTAAGGAAAGGATGCATTTTGTAATGGTGGGATATTCTATAAAAATGTTACATTTTTATTTCCCCCCCCATTCATAGTCGTATAAACTTTGAAAGCTAGAAATTGTTTCTGTCATAATTTTTATTGATATCATTGCTGAATTTAGGCTATTAGTTATACTTACTTCTTTAGCCACAAGTGAAAAATAAGAGACTAAAAAAGTTTTAGATATATGCAAAAGTAGTGCAGCATTATCAGCTGATGTATACTTTGTGGTCTATGTTCAGTATATTTTCTTGTAACAAAGGTGTTAATTGACAAGACAATTATTTCTACAGTCTTTAACTAACAAGTTACTTCTAAGTAGGTTCCTCTCCAGAGCTTTTCTCTTCTGCAGAGT
The DNA here is from genome assembly GCF_965140915.1 of Aythya marila. Taxonomy (NCBI): domain Eukaryota; kingdom Metazoa; phylum Chordata; class Aves; order Anseriformes; family Anatidae; genus Aythya; species Aythya marila. The sequence goes on from NC_139044.1 coordinate 15,186,325, forward strand.
AAAATTTATTTATTCATTTATTTATTTATTTTTAATACAAAAAGGAGATAAAAGCTGGGCAAAAGATGTACCTCTGCTTTGACAGTCCATATGTCAGTCCAGACTTTATTTGAAAATTCCTTAATATGGTGTTGAGAATTATGGGATTCTGCAATATATCCTTCTTCAACTTTGTGAAGATTGAGTGAAGGATTGAGTTGTCAGGTCTGGTTTTAACAAGTTGGTTACAAAAGCTTTTACAAAAGCTCTTTCCAAATCATCTCAAGTTGTGCAGCATGTTGTCCCACTCAAAATGATACTGCTGTGTTTGTATAGCTACTCAGCTCTTGCACTTAGAGTGGAATCATCAATATCAAGTTTTATATAAACTGTATGTGAACTCATAGTACCACTTAGCTGGTTTTGTTTTCCATGAAACCTCAAATAGACACTTTTATATATAAATAGACTACTTACCAATGCTGGCAGCATCTGTAACATCTTTGGTCAAACTGGATGATGTTAAGTCCCTTTAAGTGTATTATTTGAGAAATGTGTGCATTAATCCATTACATACAGCAATGGATTTCCAGATTGTTTTTGACTGATATGAAGTCCTGAGTTTTCAATGTCAGTGTAACCATCAAGAGAAGAGCCATGAAGAAACAAAAGATGGCAATCTGTGTTTCTTTAGTAGAACATTACTTAATATGCAGTCTTCAAATCTTCTGAGGATTTAAGCAAGGAAAAATAACCACACGACACACACAAAAACCAATACAATGATCTAGAAAACCTGTTTTTTTGTTGTTTGTTTGTCTCTTTCTTTTTTTCCCTTTGGAATCTTTCAGGTCTCTTTCTATGATGTTTTAATACTTGTTCAGAAAAAAATATGAAACCATGATGGCCCATGTCTTGAAATAAAAAAGTAGCTGTGAAACTGTAGTGGGAAGCAAGCTAACTGGTATATTATTATTTTATTTTATTTTAGAAATTTACTTATGAGTTTTTATAGTGGTTATTTAATATTAAAGGAGAGAATATGATTTTTGTATTGGTTAATCTTAAATACTTCAATTATATGAAAGTAATAAAGCAACATGGAAACAAACAAAGTTCTTGCTTGCAAATGTGGGTGTTGAATAAATATTAAATTAGTGATGGTTATGAGTGTAAGTTCACATACTGAACGCTTCACCAAGCATTTTCTTATTCACTGCTTTATTCAGTGAATTCACTGAAGAAAAAAAAAAAAAAAAAAAAAAAAAAAAAAAGCTTATTCAGCTTTTCTGCTGATTCTTCATATTTTTAACTTTTTTTTTTTTTTTATTAAAATAATTTTATTGTAGTTTAACTTCATAATACCTCTTAAAGGAAATACTCACAAACATCACAACATCCTGATGATGTTGTCATCATCAGGAGATGTTCTCTTCAGAAAGAGAAGTATGTGTTTTTTCCTAGCCTTTATATTTGTTATGTCAGGCTTGAACCTTTGGGGGTCTGGTGTTTTCAGGTGATTTCAAGTTGGAGATCAGTTATGCCATCAGTATTCAACTACCCTATTTCATAGAAATTCTGTTCTTGAATAAGTTTGTAATGGGAAGGTATTATCAGGTCTGTGTGGGACTGTTGCTGAAGATAATTCACTAAAATGAAAAGCTAAGTTTTGCAAACATAATGACAATATCTCTTTTTGCAGTCTAACATTGGAAGTAAAAGATCTGATTTTTTTTTTTTTATAACCTCAGCAAAATATCCCATTTCTAGGGCACATCTGTAACATAACAGTGTGCTACTAGGCACAGTGGATTAAATTAACCTCTCTTGTGCCTTCTTAAAGTCAGAGTTTAGTAACTTTCTTCAAGAAAAGACATTTACGATATGTTTAGGTTTGCTTTTCAGATTTTTTTGTGGTCTTCTTTTTGGCTTATGTTGTTGAATTACTAGTGGTACAGGCCTACTTTCTGTTTACTTCAAATAAAATATGTAGCTATATAGTAGCTATATAGTGTTGTGATGACCAGGAATATTCACTGGATTCCCCAGAGCTGTCAGGAAGTAGTAATTCTAATGGCACTGATATTTCTTGAAGTCAAGGATTATTACTCTCCTATATTCTCCTTTTTGAAAGAGCCAAAGGCAACACAGACTAGAGAAGCCCTTCCCTGCTATTTTACTCTGGATGTAGCTGAAAATCTTGAAATATAATGGGGAGAAAAAAATAAAATGGAAACCAGAGTATAGTGTATTTCTTCAACGATTTTTCAGACAATTTCTAATACTTTTTATTAAAATCTGAAACAAAATTTTAGACTTTTGAAAAACTACTTCTAAGATGCTTTCCCCCTGAAAATTAGTAGGCTTCCCCAGATTTTTTATTTTTTTTTTTTTCTCCTGGTAAAAGCTATTTGTGAGTCTTAGACAAGGCTGTATGCATGCTGTGATTATGTAGATCAATTTTGACACAGTAAATAACCTTTTCCTGATGTTGTTACTTACTGTACTTACTGTAGTGAGGTCATTTCCATTAATTTTAAAAATGATAATTTTTTGGCTTCTATATGAGATGTAAAAGATGGTTCTCAAGCTTAAAAAGGTGATGACAAGGGAAGAAAGATGCAATAATACAAAATCAGGAATTGCATGTAAAGGGTTAATGAGGATTGTCTGTTCACTCTCTCTTCCAATACAAAAAAAAAAAAAAAAGTTGATCTGAGGGTGCTTCAGGACAAACAAAAAGAGCTAGCTCTTTATGTGTCAGCAAGTTTGTGGAACTCCTTGCTGAAGGGCTTTGATGCAGGGAGCTGTGTAAACTTCAGGAGATTTGGGACCAACTGTAGTTGCTCATGCTAGATTTCAACTGAGAGAGCCTAAAAGACCATAAACTTTAAAATTCCCTATACTTAAAATATTTGGGAGGCTGTGAGAGTACAAACATAGAAGTATCCAGAATTATCTACTATGTGCCATTATCTTCCTTGGATGTCTGGAAAAGCCTCAGATATTAGGAAAGACAGACCCGTGGTCTGAACTGCTACAGCTGGTTCCTGTGATGCACATTGTAAAGTGACTGGAATGTGAACAGCACAAGCAGTAAATCATTACTGTTATTAAGACTAGAAGAATGACTGGTGTTAAGGGTACTACAGTGACGTTACATAAATACAATATCAAATATCAGTGCTGGAAAAAAGCTAGAGCACTATGTGTGGCTTCATGAACAAGCTAGGATCTTTAGCTGCCACTTTGTATCACAGTATCACAGAGATTTTCAGGATCTGTTCTTACAGCTACAGTAATCAGTATGAGTTCCTCGTTACTATGAAGACTGCTTTAGATGAATTCATCTGTATGGCAAGGATCACTGAAAGTTTAAAGGAATCATCTGGGGAGCAAAGCTTTATTATTTGGGGAGTGAGAACTGCAGCACAGCTGTAGCAACCATTTTTTCAACACATGTACAACAGCAAGGTTTATATTCCTATATAAAACCTAGACAGAGTGTTAACGTTTTAATTGCTGTTTTAAGTCCATTCTAATAAAGAAAATATCTTCTCTCCCTCCACTCAAACACTTTGAATAGAGATAGCAAGAGACTTTATTCTTGACCACTTAAGTGGTCTTTCAGCTTCTACTCATCTGTTTCAACTGGGTGAAAGATTTTTAAGTAGTTAGAATTTACTGAACCCTGAGACTTCCATCTTCACACCAAGTGGGATAGAGATTGAGCAAACTTTCTAGGAAAGAAGGAAGTCAGATTGAGTGTCTGAACTTGTCTCCTACAACTGTAAGAATTGCTCTTGTTTATCTTTGGGAACTTCACAGAACAATGTTGAGTAATCACCATTCCTGTTTGTTGAGCTGAGGTGCAATTAGCAAAAAGAGGAAAAAAAAAAAGTTTTTCAAATCTGGTGACTAAGTATTTAATATCACTGGTGATATAGAGGCTATTAAATATAATGCAGAGTTTACTCAGTGAATCAAAGGCTGTTTAAAATCATAAGTGAAATAATTCATGGACAAGAAACTGAAGCCAAAGTACTAACTTGACTTCAGTTTTGCAAAATTTAACGGGGATGGTGAACGTTTTTTGGGTATCATGTGTGCCCTCAAAAATGTAGGATACTGAAAGTGAATATATAACCTTCAGAGAATGTTGCTGTTGTTATTTTTATTATTATTTTATTTATATTCAAGTGACTTTTAAATAAAAAGTAAAAGTAAGTAACATGTGGCAAACAGCAAAATAGTTAGCACAGGTTCAGGCATGAGTCCTAAAAATCCGTTAAAAATATTGGACCCGTGAGTGCTATTTGTTCCATAGCAAATATTTCACAAAGAATATTGTTTTATTGTGCTAACTGGATTCATATTACTGAATAATCATATATTAATCTTAAGCAAATTAAATATTCCTTCTTGTATATGCTAATACTTTACCATTCCAATAATCAAACATTGAATGCATCTACTACAATAGATACCACAATAGTGTGTTACTGTCAGTCCATTCTCAGACTGACATTTTAAAATTTCAATGTAATTGCAGCATATTCTCATGTTACAGATAGTGCATCAATTTGATACTACCAATAATATCATTCTACATTTTGCAGTAAAATCTGAAAGCAAAAGAGATCAGGTTCTTGCCTATTTCTCTAGAGAACTTGCAGCTCATGCATAGTGTTCACAGGGATTGTTTAGAAGCTACTAAGTGTTAATTTGAATATTTTACAGCAAGCAAGAACTTGTCTGAAGAATAATTAGATGAATGAAGTATCAAAGATAACTTGGCACTATCATGTGCAGAATGTAAATCCATTGTTCTGTTAAAGATAACATGATGCTGTTGGCATGTTTGTTAGGTGTGCCATGATTTCAGAGATTCACAGCACGTTCCACTTTCAAAAAGTTAATTTACTTCCATGGTTAATTCTAGAGACTACGTATTATGTGATTATAACATGCATGTAGGAAGAAAGTTGATGATGGCAGGGAATAAAAATATCCTCATAAAGAAGCTTTCATGTGCAAGAAATCTACAAATGCAGATTTATGAGCCAGCACAGCATTTACTGTACAGGGTGTGTAAGTATGAGATGAAAGAGAAAATGTTTCTGATGTTAGTAGGTTAAATGGAAAGCTTGCATGCAGTAACATCTTTGCACTTAACACCTTTTGCTTTTTTTAATCAGTGGTTCTTCAGGTCAAATCTCTTAGTCTGAATCACCTTTAGATAACTAAAACATACATAAGTATTTAAAACTTTCCCGGTCCCTTTGTAGTTTCCAGTATGGTTCTGCTAAACCAGATAAACACACCGAGGACTTAGGCCAAAGTCACAGCTCACAAAATTGTTACAACATTCGTCATGGCATTGTTAGACAGTTAATCTCTGGTCATCTAAAACGTTTTGAGCTAATATGTCTCAGACATCATACTACATTGTTTTTTAGATCAAGTAATGCTGTTGCATTGCAAGACAATGTTTAAAGCTGTGTTTTCTGCTGGTGAAATATATGTAATTCTTTCAAAATTGGTGAATTACATCTAAAAAGATGTAGTTCTTTAATTTGATTTGGAAAAGTGGATTTTGCAGTTTTATCAGGAGAACTCATTACAGCAACCACAATAAACTGAGATTTTTAATGCATGTGAAAGACGGAAAAGTTGATGTTGTAGAATTCTGCTAAGTTGACCATCAGGGTGCTGGCCAACTGAATTACCTGTGCTTTTACCAGGTTCTAGAAGAATACAAGTTTTTTAATTATTAAAAGATGCTGTTGAACTGAACTTTATAGAGAGTATTTTAAGAAAAAAATATTGATTTTTTTTTTCATTTCAAAAATATGTAAACATTCTTCAATGCGTCAATTAAAAAATGCAAAACTTTAGTTGTAGCACAGTTGTAACACAATTATAAGTAAAGTTTCCCTAATTTCTCTAAAGTTTCCAAAATGTTTCCCTAATTCAAACACATAAACAAATACAGGCAATCAGCTTGAGTAATACAATTACCAAAGTGGGACTTAGAAAATAAGAGAGCATCAGGTAGAGAATCCAAACTAAACCATCCCAGTATCATGTTGTTTAAGAAAAACCTGCCAGCATCAGACATATGTCTGGTCTGCTCCTCCTCCTTACCCTTCAAGAAAATAAATTCTCATATATACAAATTTCCCTATGAAACTATTTCTGCATTAAATAAATCACTTGCATTAGTATTGCAATTCAGGAGATGTGACAAGTGATCTTGCACCATGTCTCATCAGACTGGAGTAACTGGAAGCAATGGCAAGTGGAAGTGACAACTCCTGCCAGCCTATAGCAGTGCAGTAGTGTTACCTCCCAGTAACAAGGACAATAATGTGTTTCGTGCTTGTTAGTGCCTCCTTTAAATTTTTTACCTCTGGTATGATACAGAGTAAAAGTGGTATTAAATGCTATCCATGCCACAGTAATATCTTATTTTAACATAGGCTGAAGAATCCTGAATTCAGACTAATTTTGCCCTCAAGTGTTGTGACTTCATTGTCACAAAACATTCTGGCATTACACTGGTACATAATAGGCCTAACAATTCTATTCAAGCTGGAAAGCAAAGACTGATATTGCAGCATCCTGTGACATAACACCTTGTAAACTTACCACGTTATGATAATATGCGTGGAACATCGTCTTTGTTATGTTTTTTTTGTTATGAACAACTTTTATTTTTTTGTGCATTACTGCAAAGGAGAATTATTTGAAGAAAATTTGAAGGAATTGTTTATGTCAAGGCCCTCCTAGAGAGAAGGATCAACAATGGAGTAAATAAATGGGGTACTGCAAGCTGTTTAATGGGCAGGTCAGAAATGGTAACCTTTCTCAAGCAATGGGAATATTTAGACAACAGTAGCAGCTAACAGCTTCTTTTTGAAGCTGTATTACAAAAAGAGCCTGTGGTCCAGGTGGTGAGCTAAGAGAATAACCTTTTGACCAGGAAGTGCATTTACTGTTTTTAAATTACATTCACATTCATTAAACCTATGCAAGAAAGCTTGTGATTCAGAGGTGAGTCAATAAAAGAAGAATATGAAGCTCAAAACCATATGTATAGATTCAGTGTAGAAGCACATTCTGCTCATTCTTTGTCCTGATCATCATTTACCAGGATTTCTTGCATCAGTTATGGTTTTTGTAGTGACTGCTTTCCAAATCTTGCAACCTTTCCAATGTATTTTAGAAAAAAATATATATTTACCAACTTTTGTTTTTTATGAGACCACTGAATATGCAGCTGAAGAAGATTAAAAGATCCTGTTCCAGTTATGAATCCTTTTCTTTCCCTTTTTTTTTTTTTTCTTCCTCCTCCTGAGTAGTGGTTGTTTTTTTTGGCATCTTTTTTGATTGTTGTTGTGTTTTTTTGTTTGTTTGTTTGTTTTTGTTTTGTTTTGTTTTTTCTTCAGGCTCAGTAAGGTCAGGGTTATTTAGCTTCCACTTGGCCTCCTCCTTTGAACAAGTAATCCACATTTCAAACACATTACAAAGCCTGGCTCTGATGGGAGGCATGGAAGAGAAGAATAGAATTCCAGCACATTACTCTGACTTGACTGCACTGATTACAGGACAGGCATGAAGAAAACACTGCCATGCTCTTGGGAAGAGGGCTTCTCCATATGGAGTACCACAGCCAGTGCTTTGCTGACTTAACAGTTGTCTTTGATAAGTCATCAGGAACTACTGTGTCTCTGAACAGCAACACAATAGGGTGAATTAAAAAGTAAACAAACATTTACATATAAGTGGTTAACAAACTTGTGAAAAAGTTTCTTGATTTCCATGATTTTAGTGTAGGCAGAGTACATACAGTAACTGAGAAATGTAATCTTCTTAGTAGTAGTTAACCTTTAACCAGTATAAAGTAGGCAAGGAACAATGGTACTGAATCTATTGTCAAAAAATTATAATTAATATCTAACTTGAGCATGCATTGTGAAAAGTAAGCAACAGATGTTACTGTTAAACTAATATCTACTTGATTTTTTTTTTACCATAATTTGTTAGGCATTCACTTAAGGTAATGTTTTTTAAAGCATGGAGATATGGTTGGGCTGTGGGGAAGTCATTCATATTTCTCTTTTGTCATTTTAATTGGCTCTTAGATTACAGATATTTTTACATTAATAGTGTCCTGTTTTCAGCTGGGATAGAGTTAATTTTCTTTATAGTGGCTGGTATGTGCCATGTTTGGGATATAGGAGAAAATTAATGCTGATAACACCAATGTTATAGTTGTTGCAGAGCAGTGCTTACACAGAGTCAAGGACTGTTCAGCTTCTCGTGCCGCCCTGCCAGTGAGGAGGCTGGGGGTGCCCAAGAAGCTGGGAGGGGACAGAACCAGGACAGCTGGCCCAAAGAAACCAAAGGGATATTCCATACTGTATGACATCCTGTGGGACAATAACATCTGGGAGGGCTGGCTGTCAGGGGGGACTGCTGTCTGGGCATTGGTCAGCAGGTAGTGAGCAGCAACGTGATGTATCACTTTTATATTTAAAAAATTATCCTTATTATCATTACTATTACAGATACATTACTATTACTATATACAGTACTATTTTCCCTTCCGTTTCTACTTTATTAAACTTTTTATCTCAGTCCATGAGTAAGAACTTTTTTTTTTCCTTCTGATTCTCTCACCCATCCTCCCATTACAGTCAAAGTACAGGGGGAGTGAGCGAATGGCTGTGTGGTGCTTAACAGCCTGACAGGCTAAATAACAACAAATAGTTAAAGTAGAAAAGCAATAACCTATCATCAAAATGTTTTTATTTTTTTTTTTCCTAATTATAATATCTGAATTCTTTTAGAGTGCTGTTGAATTACTGTTTTACTGCTGCAAGTAAAACTGCTTAGTACAAATGCTAAGTTTATTTTAAAAGAGAAAAAATATTAACAGGCTAGCGGCAGGAGGGAAACCTTCAGACAACCAAACTGAGATTAGAACTGTTACAAAAAAAAAAAAAAAAAAAAAAAAAAAGGTCTTCTGACTTATTTATTTATTTTATTGAGTAGACATGTTAGTTTAAGTAGAAAAGAGGTTGTCACTCTGTACCTCTGTTAATATACTTTATTATTAATTTCATCCGTTACAGACTTTTTTTGAAAGCACATTAATGAAGGAAAATCTTTGTGCAATTTCAGATTAAGACATGTAGTCTACAGATACTCAGTGTAGATCAGTCTATAGCCATTTGTGGAAGAAATGGTGCATGAACAATACAAATTCACAGAGGACCTGTGAAGAGAAAATGGCTTTCTAGCTGGAAAATGAAAACAAGGGAGAAGTTAGAAATGTGTTTGAGGCATATGAGGTTGAACAAGATTTTTTCTAATATAGATAATTTTTCCGTTTATTAAGGTTCTAAGAATTTCCTGGAACTATTTCTTCATAAGAATGACAATCCCACTTCAACATTTCCTGTCCCCCCAAAAGTTTGACAAGTGCCAATTTGTTGTTGAGTAGATTCTCATCTATTAAATGAATTATGGTTTGTAAATTTTTGTTGTGTATGGCTCTAAAAAATGAATAAGAGTGAAATATCTATATCATATATATATATGATATCTATATGATATATAGATATATCATATTTAAAAGTGAAACTGCAGCTGCAGATATAAATAATAGAGAAAATCTGTGTTGTGGCACAATGTTTCACTTTTTTTTTTTTTTTCTTCTTAGAAAACCTGGAATACATTGGGGTCTTTGAGTCAGCTAAGACACAGATGGAGCCAGTCAAATGTGGAGTATAGCCAGTATTTCTGAGTTATATTTTCAGTCTATTTTCTAGTCAATACGTTTCACAGAAAAAAAATTGATAGCACTGATTGTAGTGCCCTTCCTGCAGAAAGCAGAGATGATGGAATATTTCCATGGTGAATTAAAATGCACGCAGCACTGAGCAATGAAAATGAATTAAGGAAAATTCAGTAACTTCATTTTAAAAACAACTGTGAGCTTTAATTGTTATAAATTCAGAACTAATTAAAAACATGTTGACAAAAATTGAACCAACAGCTTGTCATTTTCAAATCTAAGTGAAATGCAAAGTGCTGAGAATAAATTACCAGGTCTGAATTCCACTCTTAAGTTTAGTGCTTCTGCTACATGTAGGATATCTCAGAGTGTTTTGGAGGTGGAACAGTATGAAATATCAGAAAATATTTTGCTCTGTGTGACCTGGAATTGGTGCCTAAACTTTTAGATATGAAGACTTTACAGTAACTGGATCCAGAAGTGTGTGTCATTCGTATCCATGCTGTGTGAGACTTAGTCATGATCTCCTGTCCTCCCTCACACCATGTAAGAAGAAAATAAATCTGGGGTTGTTGACTGTAATATGTAGATCCTAGGAGGTCCAGATAGGTCCCTAGTCTGGCTTATTAAGGGAACAGAACCACAAGATGTGCTGTGGCATATGACATCTCCCCTCAGTATGTTCCCATCTGCTTTGATAATAATTATATATAATAGAATGTAAAAAGAAACATTCAAATCCACAGATCTTAACTATTTTATTTCAGGATTAATCAATTAACATACCATACATTCATATGTTAAAATAATTAGCATAGTTGAATGTAAGAATAATGGTCTTCCAAGGAACAAATGGTGGACACATCTTCTAAGTCACATCTTCAAAATATTAACATACAAAAGTTGGTGTACATGAGCTTGTGTTACATCTATCCCATGGCTGAAATGTTGTCACTCACGTCTTTCTGCTCAGGAAGAAGATAAATCCAGAAGCAAATTCAGCATTGATGTGTACATACTTTAAAAAAACATGACACAGGTGCTACAAGGTGATTAATTGCAAGTTTCAAAAATATGTTTAGGGATTTTACTTAGTTGAGGTGGTTGTTCTTGCATGTCACGGTCTATATAGTGCTGGACACCACTGCCGTGCAAATCTTAAAATTCCTGAAACTAGGACAAAAAATATAAAGGATTGTATAAAATATAACCTAAAATGAATGTGCTGTAATTTCTACACTTTATTAAAGGGTTTAAGAAAATATTCTAGGTATCTTTTAAAATGCAATCCCAAAATAATGAGCAGAGTGCTCTAGAGCCTATCTTAATACAAGGAGTAAAGTTGTAAGGCCTGTATGTGAAGTGCATTGACTAACAGGATACAGCTTAGAAGTATGTAATTATTTTGCTTTTTTGAAGGGCTCAATAACAGCATGCCAATGTGGGATTTTGTTCTCTGAGTCAATTACTTGTTTATAATTGAAATTTCCTGAATGGCTTTGCAAGCTTTGGCATCCTGTGGTGAGACTTTGGAAAAGAATGAGTAAAATACATCCAGCTATTAGAAAGACAGAGAAACAGAAGTACGTGTAGTGGTATGTGTAGTAGAGGGCTGGGGAAGGTTGTTTATTCCTTCTTTGTTGATTAAAGGCTTAGTAACATTTCACAGTAAACTTAAGAGTGTGTGAACAAATTCCTTTCTGTCCTGCTTACTGCAGGTTGAATTGCTCAACTGCTGACCTGAATAGAGTAGAATAATGCAATATCAACTATGAGCAATAGTTAAAACTTGTTTCATTAAGATGTTAATTACGTTTTATTTGACAATTCCCTGGGTAGGATGGCAACCCCCTGGGAATGCTAATGAAAGTTTGGGGTCTGTCTCTGAGAAGTATGTGAGTAACACTGTCGCACTGAATTATTTGAAATAGATTGTATCTGAAATAGAAATGTACTAATATATTAGTATATCTTACAAGATCAAACTATACATATGTATTTATGTATTTGAGACAATGCAGTTCAGAAGGGACAAGAAGTCAACTGAGTTTTCTGTGAATATATGATCCAAAATTTATTATTTGTTATTGCCAAGATGATTATTTTTGAACAGCAGTTTTACATAGTAAAGTTTACTTTCCATTCCTCTCTCTGTTCTAGACACAGTTTACACTGAAAAGTATTATCCAAAGAGTCTAACTTGAAACATTCTTTTTTTTTTTTTTCAAAATTGTATGTGTTGATTTCTAATCAGCAAGTAATTGTGGTTAATTATCTACTATCTATATAATCTTAATATTGGGAGACATGCAGCAACTTTAAGGTAGTGTTTTTTCACTGCCTAATTTTCTCACACATTTAATGCTGTACTGGTTATTTTATTAACTTGCTGCATTAAGCCCTTCAAAAGCAGAAAGTTAGTTGAGTCATTTGATCTATACGGTAATGGATATTTTTTTCACCACAACAAAATTTTTTACTGAGAAAATTTAGTGTAACAGGTTTCATATCAGAATACTGGAAAATATAGTATTGTATGTTTAGGTAATTTGATGTGACAGACCTTTACTTAGTGAGCCTTTCTATGAACCTTACCACAAAAATAGTCAAAAAGTATAATATTAATACTTGTTTATAAAAATCAACACGGCTTGCTAGTTCTGTATATTTAAATTATCAATAAAATGTTTTTCAGTACCTCTTACTGCATGCACCTTGTATGCACTGTAAAGGTCTGTGGTAGCAGGTACTTAGTGACTTTTTGTTCAGTTACCATGGCAACTTTCAACTCTCTCTAGCTGTGGAGAAAGCTTCTAAAATTTTTTGCTCGATGAAGAAAAAAATGTTTGTGTATTTTTTGAGGAAGAAAGACAGTTTTTCAGTGTTTTTTTTTGTTTTGTTTTGTTTGTTTGTTTGTTTTTGAAGAAGTTACAGTGGATAAACTTGTATTCTTAAAGAGGTATTTTAAAATGCTTTGGATTTTGTAAGTACCTAAAAAAAATTGCTGAAATGGAAAGGGAGGAAGCAACTTAATTAAAATGCTTTCTTAGGAAATGATTCCCTGGTTATAAACTTGGACATAGGAATTACATTACATTTATGTCATAAACTGTAAAGGTTCTGTAAATTGGAAAGATTATCCTCGTAGTGTGATTAGATTTTGAAGTTTAAAAATGTCCCAGGGTAGTAAGTCTGTTCTCATATGAGGCATATGCTGCCTCTATCCTGGATAGAATCACAAGTGGAGTTTGAGTTTTGAGTAGAAAAAGAAATTTATTAGAATAATTTGAATGGATTCTAATATGGATTCTGATATTCTAATAGATGGTCTTGCTGTTGGGGAAATGTTAAACATAATGCAGGAAAAAAAAATTGTGGCCACATTGCTTAGAAATAATAATTGTGGCCACATTGCTTAGAAATAATATAAAAATATATTTGATCTATCCATAGTCTTCAAAGCCTTCTCAGCTTGAAAGCTTTTACCTCAATTTATTTGTATCAACTTCAATAAATATTGATAAAATAATTCCTTTTTAATTCCTTTTTTTTTTTTTTTTTTTCTCCCTCTTAAGAACATAAAGATAATCTGGTAATTATGAAACTCTTTGTGATGGTTATCAAGCCAATATGGTAGTAAGCAATTAATATGTATAATCAAAAATGAACAGAGGATAGAATCTCTGGTTTATTCGGCAGCATAAAACCTAAAAGCTTGCAAAAATTCCTACTTGCCTGTATTATTCTAAATATTTATTTTTTAATTTTCATTTGATAAAAGTCATGTTGCTGCTAATTAAAACACAGGTACTTTTCTGATGTTTTAATAGAAAATGCTCATTCATATTAATCAAAGAGACATAAGACTATATAAGCTAACTCCAATTCCATCCTTGAAGAAAAGGTTTGTGTACTCGGCAAAGTTCAACAGGTTTTACCAGGGTCTAACAAGTTCATACTGCTGAGGTTTGTTGCTTTTTTTCTCTTCTAAACTATCTAAAATTTGAGTTTTATTTTGGTAAACAATTGTGTTGCTTTGCAAAGGAAAATGTTAACAAATTTTAGTAGAGTGGCTTTTTTTTCCCTTGATAAGTGGTAAGTATGATGTACTGCATAGCTGATCAGAAACAATTGCACTTAAGACCAAGCCTTAATTTTCAATTACTGATGTTTCTTTAATGCTGGTCCATTACATTATCAAGGCTTGGGAAATTTCTTCTCTTTAAAAATGAGCCATATTTATTGCAAAGGCAGTATTGCTTTTGGAGTTGGCTGTTCTTGTTCTGATTCCTAATACAGCATAGACAATACCCAGTCATGTATTGCAGTGGGAAAAATGGGTTGTTTCCCAAATGTCATCCTATGTGGTATGTATCTGCATAAAATATGGAGTCCTGACAAGTAAAATGAAGAAAAAATAAATACCAGTTGTGCTTCAAAAGGCTAGACTTTGAGGTGATGACATTTGGTCAAGTCACAATCTTTTGCTCTTACAAGCAACTGCCTTTTTGGTATTTTTCCTGAGGAGCTATATATCTATTTGATGATAATGCTCCAAAATGAAGATTAGCTCTAAGAATATTTGTTTTAGTGCCTATCCCTTAGTTACTTTGCCTAAATATTTGTAGACAAAATACAGAGAGGCAACTAATGCCCACATCTCACTTCAGAGTAGATTGTATTAGCTTCTGCAATATAATAAACCAATTGGGACCAATGCTTGAATTAACATAATAATTAATGTTTCAGCAAATTGTAGTAGGTCACAGTAAGAAAATGTTTAATCTTTCTGCATTCATCTGTGTACATTCAAGGCATGGGGAGGTCTACAGAGACTGAATTAAACTTAAGTGTATCAGAAATGAGAAGAGTTTTAAGAAAGCTGTGAAAAAGATTTAGCTTTGTTGGGAGCTGTTCATATTTGGTTTTGTTCTAAAAATAAAAGATACACCAGAATATGATCACTACTCATGTTATAGCTCATTTAATGAGAGAAAGCTGTAGGGATGTAAGAGCCAAAATAAAGAATTATTCTGCATCTGCCCACTTAAGAATCTGGGACTTGGGGGATCATATTCCATTGCCTATGGTCAGCTACTACTGTAGGAAAAATAACAGTCAGAGCACTGGACTGGAATTCATGGAATGCATGGAAATCATGGAATGCATGAAATTCAGTATGTCTGGTCAAAATTACTCTGGTGTGCGTCTGTGTGTGGGAGGGGGTGAATACTTACAAAACCACTACATGTTTATGGGGGAGTGAAAGTGTATTTTTCTAAACATAATGCCAGGCTTAAAAATTGCTTGACATTAAGTGGAAGATTTCATGTCTTTTTGAGGGTTGAGATAAGCCAATGAAAATTCAAAATTATTTTGTACTAGCACTTCACACTTGCAGGGGGGGAAAAAAAATCTACATGTTGATTACCATACCATCAGAAATAATTACCATACCATCAGAAATAATTTCCACCTATCTTGAAACCACTTTGGAAATCTAGGGTAAATCCTGAATTTCAGTGGAATATTTATTAGTAGTTTTGTTTGTTGTTCTTGTGTGCTTTTTTTTTCTTTCTCCTTTTTCCTGTTTCCTTTACTTTTTTTTTTTTTTTTTTTTTTTTTTTTTTTACTATTATAGGGTAAGTAGATTGTCATTTAATGGCTAATTTATTGTTACAGGAATTCACTCATCAAAACAAAAAAACAAGCAAAAAAATAGCACACACACAGAATGAGTGAAGAAAATGTTATGTTCTGCAGAAGTTCTCTGTTACTTGTATTATAGTATTGTTGTGGTTTAACACTGAGGCAGCCAAGTACCACACCACCACTCTCTCACTCCTCTTCAGCAGGATAGAAAGTGGGAAAGAAAATGAGATGGAGGGAAAAAACAAAACAAAAGAGCAACACAAAAAACAAAACAAAACAAAACAAAACAAAACAAAAAAAACACCTTGTGGGTTTGAAATAAGAGCAGTTTGATGAAAGGAAAAAGAAAAGGCTGCACAGAAGCAACAGGAGAATAAAGATTATTCTCTACCTCCCATCAACAAACAATGTTCAGCAACTTCTTGGGAAGCAGGGCTGCAATGCACATAGTGGTTGCTTGGGAAGATGAATGCTTTCCTTACAAGAGTCCTGCCTCTTTCTTCCCCCCACCCTCACACAGCTTTTATTGCTGAGTATGATGTCAGATAATATGGAATATCGATTTGGTCAGTTTAGGTCAGCTGTCCCGGCTGTGTCCCCTCCCATCTCTTGCCCACTCCCTGACTTTTGGTGGAAAGGCTGTTGGAAAAAACAGCCTTGTTGCTGTGGCAGCTCTGCTCAGCAACAGGCAAAACATTAGTGTGATATCAGTGATGTTTTTCCCTCAGTAAGTTTGCAGATGACACCAAGTTAGGCATGAGTGTTTATCTGCCTGAGGGTAAGATTTGCTCTGCAGCGGGATCTGGATAGGCTGGACCGATGGGCTGAGGCCAACTGTATGAAGTTCAAGGCTAAGTGTCAGGTCCTGCACTTGGGGCACAACAACCCCATGCAGTGCTAAAGGTTAGAGGAAGAGGGGAAAGCTGCCTGGTGGAAAAAGCCGTGGGGGTGTTGGTTGATGCTCGCCTGAACATGAGCCAGCATTGTGCTCAGGTGGCCATAAAGGCCAATGGCATCCTGGCTTGTATAAGGAATAGTGCAGCCAGCAGGAGCAGAGAGGTGATTGTCCCCCTGTACTCTGCTCTGGTGAGGCTGCACCTCGAGTACTGTGTTCAGTTTTGGGCCTGTCAGTACAAGAAGGACATCGAAGTTCTTGACCATGTCCAGAAAAGGGCTACGAAGCTGGTGAGGGCTCTAGAAAACAGGTCTTATGGGGGTGGCTGAGGGAACCTGGGGTTGCTTAGCCTAGAGGAAAGGGAAGCTTTTAATATAATGTATAATTTGCACTGTATAATTATCTTAAAGGATGATATAGTGATGTAGGGGCTCTTCTCCTAGGCACCAAGTGATAAGGCAAGGGGGAATGGGCTAAAGTTGCACCAGGGGAGGTTTAGGCTGGATATTAGGATAAATTTCTTTGTGTGGCATAGGAATAGGCTGCCCAGGGAAGTGGTTGAGTCACCATCCCTAGAGGTCTTCGAGAAATTTGTAGATTTAGGACTTAGTAGCATGGTATGGTCATGAGCTTTAGTACTAGGTTAACAGTTGGACTAGGTAATCTTAGAGGTCTTTTCCAATTTAAATGATTCTATGAACACTGTTCTAGCTACAGTTGCAAAGCACAGCACTATATGGGCTGCTGTGGAGACAGTTAAGAGACTAGCCAGACCCAGTACAAATATTCTGAGCAGCCAGTGCAAACTCTTGTTCAGCTGTGGTTGTGGTACTACAAACAGTCTCAAAAAAGTGGAACATGTGGAAAGAAAATAAAAATTGTGCCAGGATGGTGGTGGTGGGGAGGGGTAGACAGAACACATGACAGTGAGTTTGCCTAAATCAATGAGAGAGTGCAGAAAGTGTTCTTAGCTCAGCCTGTTTCTTTTCTGGCAGCATGTAAAACTTGCCTACTAACTCTGAGTTGGGAGGTGGGGGCATAACAAGACAAAACAGGAGTTACATGAGCTACACTTGGATGCATCCAACAATCATAATTTTGTGGCTAGAAGATTGGTGCACATCACTTGCTTTCACTTATGAAATGGAAATACTTGAAAGTGCATATTGTTTCTGTAGCTATAGGCTAATGTACAAACAAAGAATCTTTAAGTAATAAAATCAAATTATCCTGGAGCTGAATCGTGTTTTCTCTCCAAAATTGTGCTTGAAGTTTCAGTTTAGGAATACAACGGAAATGGAGACAAGAAGAGAATTAGGAAAGAGTGGAGTAGTCTGCAGATTTGTTATTTAACGATACTTGAAAAAATTTTTATAGATGAACATGCTTCTTATTTTAAACAACTTTCAACTGTGACACTATTTTATTTAAATACAGGGGTATAATACTATGCAGCAATAGTAGAGGAGTGAGATTATAATATATTTTGAACAATGAATTTTATTAATACCAATACTGAATGTTATAAGGATTACAATCAAAACTCTTAGCATATCTGTAGGGTGTTGGATTCTTGAGGAGAAATATAGAAAACAAGTGTAGATTGCTTGGTTGATTGATAACTGTGATAATTCCCTTTCTTCCCTGGAAGTTCAAAAAGATTTAAATAATTTTATGAATGTAATGACCAACCTGATGTTTCAGTGATGACTGCCAGTGTTTTCTGTGAAGAACACTTCAAATTTAATTTGAAGCTATCCAGAATAGTCATCAAATAGCTTTAAAAAAGTCTAATGACATGTATTCTGCAGGATCAAATACCCTGTGTATGTACATTGAGTACTTTACACATTTTCTCAGGGTGGTATAAAATAGAAAGATTTTTAGAAAAACAAAACCATATTCATCAATACAAAAAAGAAGAACTAGCTTGTAGAATAAGGCTGAATTACTAGCTTATAGAATTTACAGTATGAACATTTTCTGAATGTACAGTGATCCTGTCACTCTGGCTACCGCATCATGGCATTTTCTTAACATAATAAATGTAAGACCTAGCCAGCCTCTGGGGCTGTGTGTCTAAACAGCTGAGCAGTAATTATAGGGGACCCTTGAGGCATGGCCAGAGGGGAGTGAAGGTGACTGGTAAGAACATTAGTATTTGAGTAATTTGAAGTAAAATTTTAGTTATGCTATAGGAAAGAACAAAAATACAATTCATTACTTCTGAGTGAAATGAAAGTGGTTTATTATACCTACAGTCCATGTAAAAACTTCAGCATTTTGCAGGCTTTGTTGTAGTATTCAATCCAGCTCTACCCTTTGCTCCCCAGTCCAACAGTGTCGTCGTGTGGGACCAACAGTCAGGTCCAAGCTGTGCCAGAGGAACCAGCCTCTGACTTCTGCTGTCAGTGACTCAGCAGTCTTGGAGCTGTTCTCGTCAGCTGGGAGAAAAAAATTTGTAGAGAACAGATGTCAGTTTCCAAAACCTGTGGTCGAAGGATAGAGACTCCATGATTAGTTTTCCTGCTGGTTGCTTAGCAGATTATTGAAAAAGAGGGATTAAACAAATCTGGAAGTTATGTACTATACTGTCAGCTGAGTATCATCTCACTCTCTCTTTTTATGATTATCATTAGTTAAATTATTTTTTGATTGTGTTTTCATGTAAGTATTCTTTGGATAAATATTTCATTATATTTCTTTATAAGCCCAGGCATGAGTCTGTAACTAGGAAAAAACAAACAACAAAAAAAACTCCTGTACAGTAATTATAAATATCCAAATACATTCAACAGTTATTTTAGATACAAATTCTTCAAGAATTGGAATTATTTGTTGATGTCTAATGTTCCTAAAATGAGCCAACATTTTGGCTGACAGTGTCATCATCTTTTTATCTATATATTTTTTTTCGACCCTTTCCCTCACCTGAGAGATGAGATCTGAAGTTTTTTTAGATGCATACAAAGATTCAAATGTGTCAAATTATCTACCATACTGAATCTCACTGTATTAGTCATATTTATTGCATAAATAACAGGATAAAGTATCTGTGGTGTAAATGTGCTGTTTTCAGTGGAATTTACCAGCAGATAATTTGGCCCAGACATGACAGCAAATCTTTCCTCTAAAATGTCAATATTGCACTGGAGTCCAATTATTTTTATACTCTGCTAATCCTCTTTCATTTTTTACAGTGTTACCGCAGGCTTCTATAAAAAGGCTATTGGTAACATCTCAGTGGGAATGCCTCTTTATTGAGCATTTTCAAAGTCTTACTGGCTTCTGAAAAAATAAAGATCAGTAGGTAATGCTGAATTCATGAAAAAAGTTAGTCGGTATTAATAAATAAATAAATAAATAAATAAATACAATCTATAAATGCATAATGTAGTCCTGGTTATTCTGCTGCTTGCAGAAATTTTCTTGGATTTTCTCAGATTTGGTAATGAGACTTTACTGTAGTTAGAAATTGTCCTATTTTTACAACACGTGCATAAAATGGCCCTTCAAAGATAGGGCCTTTTTAATATTCATGGCCAAAAATAAATTACACATTGCTAAATAAAATTTTAAAAATATGTTTAGATCAAGAAACCTACTGATCATTTAAAGGCAGCATGATTTTAATAAATATTTAAAGTCTATTTAAAATAAGTATCAATAGTATGTCTTAAGACTCTCAAAGAGTGCATATTGTGAAGTTCTGGTACATATTGTAACGAAGAGGAGGGAGGAAAAGATAGAAAGAATTGTATTTAATATAGAAAAAAAACCCTTATAGTTGTTACTTGAAACTTCCATCAAGTTTCTTTAAATTATCTCTATCACTTTAGGAGGGTAAGTTTTAGGCAAACATACTGGAAAAGAGGTAGGGAAATGTTTGAGATCTTTAATATCATATTGAACTCTTTGTATATGGACCTCTATAAGTAGGCTTGTTTCACAAAAAAAATGGCAGAGCTCTGAAACTTAGATTTAAGGCATTTGTTTTGGTAACAAACTGTGATTTTAGAAAACAAGCATTAGGTTAGCTGCTGCTGCTCCTTCACAAGCTAATGGAAATTACAGTGACAGCTGTCTATGCTCATTAGCAAAAAATTGCTTACATACTTTTGGATTTGTAATCAGGTAAACCCAGATTTTGAGATTCAGTCACATGTGAAATTAATGAATCTTTATGGTGATTATTTGCTTAAAACTCTCATATTATATTCTCCAGACATGTTCTCCTTTACATCTCCAGAGTTCTTTATAAAGTAACTCCCTTCTTCCAAAATATTTTCCCCTAAATTTTGATTCAGGTTCAAAAAGGGGAAGAATGTTGAAAAACAATTGTTATCCTATCAAACTATTACAGATATATCTGGTATTTTGTGTTGTGTTTATAGTCCTGAAAAATGAGTGTTAGTTAAGAATAAGTAATAATGTTAGTTCATCTACCAATTCACCAGCAAGAGGTAGCAGTAAAGTAATTCCTAAGACATTCCTAGCATGCCAGACAGAAAAAAATATCTACAATACATCAGTATGCAGTGTGATATGTCAGCCTTCTATGGATTTCATCAGAGTTTAGTATATTTTTTCAAAATAAAAAAAAAGTCGAATTATTTTTGAATTCAATTGGCCTGCCTTTTACCCAGATTTTTGATGTGTTCCTAGTTCTATTTTTTATTTTTTCTATCTGGGTGCTGCACCCACAATGGATCTTTTTGTTGTTGTTGTTGTTAAAGACTATTCTGATCTTTAGATGTGATTTGGCATTCTCAGTGGCTGCTGGTTACTAAGGTCACCGAGAAGCATATCTGTTCCTCTCAGCAGGAATTTCCATGCAGTAGGAAGGGCCTCTGAAGGAGAACAGAATCTAAGATAGAGGAAAGAAAGGAGTGGAGGGCAGAATTGAAACAAACAAACAAAGGAATATAATAATTGTACTTACCTATAGTAATATAGGACTGACTGTTTCTAGGCAGAATATCACATATTGATATCACAAATATGACAGTTTTATTGCAATATAATCCTAACCATAAAAGTTTTATACATATTGGGAAGCCATATGAGTAATTTTTGTGGATTTTGAAATATTAATTGAAATAATTATTTCATGATTATGTACATGTGCTATTTATTCTTAAACAAATTTGTCTCTTAAAACATATATGCAATTATACATAAAATAACTGCATGATTGTTATTCTCAATAAAATATAGAGACAGTTTAGCTGTTTTTATGGTAATGATCTGGAGACACTATTGTCACACAAATATTTACTAATAATATTTCATTTACTTCCATTCTAAAATACCCATTTTCTGTGTCCTTAAAAAAAAAAAAATATAAAAAAAATAAATATTGATACATAGTTGATTTTTCATTCCAGAGAAGAATGTCTGTTCTTATCCCATATCAAGAATGGACTGTGCAGCACTTGTCACTTAAATGTCTGTGTTGTTCTTAATTTTGTCCACCAAATGCATTTATAAAGATGATAAATATAATCAAGGTGTAGTGAACGTTAATCAACTTTTGGATAAAGGTAATTTGAACTTTAAGTAATTAAACATTAGAATATGATACCAGTTGTTTAAAACATACAAATTAAAACAAACCAAATCCCTAATTTTGCAATATTAGTTTACTCACTAGGAGTTTTATTTTTTTTAACCTTTGTCTTTCTTTGAAAGAACCTATGTCTTTGTTCACGAGAAAACTCTGTTTCTTACAATCTTAATTTAAACTTGTCAGTTTTTAAAAAAAAGAAAAGGCAAAAACAAAATAGTATGTTCTTTCATGAACCAGAAATAAATTCCAAAATTATAGTCAATCAAAATCTGTTTTTCAATTACTTTTGAGTAGTGAACAATTTAAATTTGCAAAAACCTTTTGGAGTTCAAAGATGTTGCTACAGACAGTTAATAAAGATCTCATCACTTCAGTGTAAATATTAAATGTATACTGTGTTTTAAATACTAAAAATTAAGGAGCATATAGGAATGTTTGGGGGGTTCATTTTTGATGATACATTGGACAAGATAAATAAGAATTCAGAAAGCGTTTACAGGTAAAATATTGTGGCTAATCTAGTGAGCATAAATGCAAAGATAAATGAAAGAGCTTGTACAATAAATGAAAGAGACAAATGTTACATATTCCTTTCTGTTATCAGTGCAAAGCTGTTTTTTAAAAAATGCTTCTTCATACACATAGTAACATTGCAGTGGTCTTCCCCCTGTGGAAGAACCACTTCCAGTCTCTGGCCTGCCTTCCTCTCTGCAGAACCTATTGTTACACAGCACTTCTTGTAGCAGCTAGAACTCCTAAGTTTTTTGCTCAACATTACTTCTTGTTTGTTTGTTTGTTTTTACTGCATCCAAACCCCAGGATATGCTGTACTACTCCAGTAGAGCTGTGTGGCACTGTGAGAGATATTCAGTTGATGTTTCAGAAGTTTATTAGCACTGGAGATGTTCTTTATCAGATAATTTAGCTAATTATATCACTACCTACTTGAGATGAAATTAATATAACGTGTTAGATTGGAACTATTCTCTGCCTTATTTGGCTTGAAGTGTACATTAAATATAATACCAAGAGAGTCAAAGCAATTTTAAGGATTTCCTCTCCTAATCATGTTTTTACTAATGATACTTAAGAATGAATGCAAATCTTACTGAAAGCCTTCAGCAAAGGGCTCAGGTGCCCAAGGAACAGGCCAGAAATGGATTTTGTAATTTATTCTTATTTATTTAATCTGGTGCACACTCTGCTTTCCAGTTTCACATGAATAAGTGCATCTGTCTTTCATGTAGTTCTTGCCTGGATGCTGCAGGCAGAAGAGAGCCAGCACAGGACAGGGAAATAGAACCCCACCTTTCCTGTATCATCACATATTAAAAAGTGCATTTGCAGGAGTTTTAGTTACAGAGGAAAGAAAAAAAAAAAAAAAAAAAAAAAAAAAACGTTACTTTACTATTGCACTGTCAGTTTTTCTACCAACTCTGATTGATTCCTTTAAGCAATCTTGTGTCAAAAGCCTTTGTGCTCCTGTGTGATTGTATGATTACTTGATGTAGAAATGAGTGCAGGTTACCAATAAGAATATAGCATATTCTTATCCAGCATTAATGCTTTATGGGTGGACTAGAATATCAGAAACCTCAAGGACTGCCTTGGGATCCTTTGAAAGCTGAATCTGCACTTTGCAGTTTTGCTTCTAAGTCACTGGGAATGGAGTTCTGAGGCCTGGAAAAGTCCTTTATGAGTTCAACATGTACCTTGGCATAGTAACTGATGCCTGTATTTATTTGCCTGTATAACAGTAGCCTGGTTTTAGAACATTTGAGTTCACTGAGTTTAGAAGCTACAGTCATGTAGAGTAAAAGCTATTTCATTTTCTGTAGATGTATATATATATATTGCAGTTTATTCTTAATTCAACAGGAATGTCTTTAAACTTAATGTGGCCATCTTTTTTTTTTTTTTTTAGTAATTATAGGAAAAGCATTACTCTTTTGATGGAAAAATGATACAGGACTTTCTAATACACTTATTAATGAGATGACTATTCATGTGGAAAAGATTCGTTTATTTTCAGCTTTTATCAGTCTAATACTTATCGTATCCTAAAAAAGCATAATTCCTAAAAAATTCCTACTCATTCTACTCTCCCTACCCAACTGCAAATTTGTTTTTGAAGTGCATAATGTATGTGATTAAATAAAGGAAACTGAAAATGAGTGAAGAAATTACATGATCTAGCCTATTTAATAGAAGAACTAAAATAGCTGTTTAGCAAAATGGAGTAATTTATCACTAAGTGATAAATTACCTAGTGTTCCCTGTAACTCATTTATCATGAGTGGCAAGTATCATTGTTTTATTTTAATTTGAGAGGGTGGGATCAGAGGCTTACATTTCAGTGTTCATACCTCTTGTAAATAGCAATTAATTTAATCATGATTTGTTTATAAAATAAAACAGGACCTAGAAAACCTTTCACAGAATTTGTCTTCTACTGGAACATGGTATTATACATGACTTTATATCATTTATGCAGTTAAATCCTTGCTTCCAGGTGGAATTTTAATTTACACTTCAGTCCACTCAGGTATATAATAGCTTTATTTTTATGATGGATACAAGTAGTGCATCTTTGTCGCCTACAATTTCAGTTGTAGTATCCTTTTAAAAAATAAAACAGTTTATAAACAGATTATGGTAGTCCAAAGTAATTGGTTAACACAAGTACCTAATCAAATTCTGACTTCCCTTGTCTTTTTTTTTTTTTTTTTAATAATACTTTTAATAAATAATTTAATAAAAAATCCTAGAGAAATGATTCTACATTCTTTCAGAATAAGTTGCCCATGTTTCTCAAATGTTTTGTTCTTGTGTTATGCCAGTCATGACTTACTCCTAATGGATGTGCACTACTTCTCCCTCCCTTCTTACTTTATTAGAGAATAAAGTGACCACTAAAATCAAAACATGTCTTAGAATGTTTTCTGGAGCTGGTAACTACTTTTTTTTTTTTTTTTTGGGGGGGGGGGAGGGGGAGAGGGGGGAATGATACTCTGTATATCATCATTCTGTAACAATAGCTATTTTCAAATTAGAAAGAAAATTGCTATTCAAAGTGTAAGTGTTGTTATTTGCTTTTAACACTCTATGAGTATGACTTTTCTTTATTTGCTGATTTACATATAATAAAAGCTTATCCATATTCAAAGTTCGCTTAAATATTACAGCAGTAGGTTATACAATATGTTTGAGGGTATGGTGACAAACAAGACACTCAACAGCAATTTCAGTTCCAGATAGAGAATCTGTTACAGCATCCTGTATTCCTTTCAGTGTCATGCCGTATTAATAGGGGAGAGAGCCAGGGAGAGCAAAATTTGTGAAGAAACAGGAGCCAGTTCCTAGATTCATGAAATGATGAATCTCATTTCTTCCTCTAATTGTTTCCTAGGACTTCTCTTACAGGATTTCTGTAGGCCAACAGCTGTTGGAAAAGAACAAAGGAAGAGTGTGAGATTCTCATGTTTAAAATAAATAAATAAATAAAATCTGTGCTTAAATGACATGGGAACAGAAAATTGATCATCTATAGCAACGTCAATACTTTTTCAAATAAATTCAACCTATATCAGTGAAGTACACACCTGTACTCCATTTGAACTAATAATTTCTTTGGCATTATCATAATTTAATCATTTGCTGTTATATAATTTGGTTTTGTACTTAAATATTAAATTTGTTAAGCAGACAGTACTTATTTGTTTTCTTCGAATGCCTTTGTGATTCATTTATATAAGTAGCGCAGAAAACCTATTTTATGCAAGTGGGAAACAAATTGAGGACAAATTTAGGTATAAAATTTGGAGAATAAATACATTATATTTGAATTTTCTGTCCGGTGACTGATAAATTAAGGAAAGGATTTAGGTTGGCCTTCTCAAACGGCAGTTTGCTGAGAAACCTTGTGCATGATGCATCCTGAGATAGTTCTGGGTTCAGTCATGCATCCATGTGCAGACCCTCTGTGTAATGGCAAGCCATTATTTTCCTGTTATTGTGAAGTTTCCAGCTTTTGATGTTTACTACAGAAGTAGCAGTTCAGAATGCCTTGCTTTGTAGTATTAGGCATCCTTGTTAATTATTTTGTTTACATGCTGTTTTGGTGTAGTTTTCCCTAGTTACACTACTCTGTGGAAGACTGTAAATAAGAAGGTGGCACAATAGATAAATTTTTGAATTTTAAATTACCATGAAATGGAGCACAAAACAGTACATCTGGCAACATACTAGACTCTGGTTTGGAATAATTCACTTATTCAGCCCATATTTAATATTTTGGAGATTTTGTAGCAGGAATATGGCTTTTAGAAATAGACTATCAATGGCTTCAGCTTATTTCCTCTGAAAATAATTCTTTTGGTTGGTAGACAATAGAATAGACAGCACTTCACTAGTTATTGTTTGTATAGTTATATGTTTGTATTGTTTGAATAATGGTTTGTCACATGATATGGATCCTTGAAATTTGTTTAATAATCTTATTTTAAGATTTCTGGTTTCTTTTTCCTTAAAGAAATGTTGTAGTCATTATCAAATAACTTTGATTTATCCTGTCTGGATGATTTTATTTCTCTGGTCTGTGATCCTATTACTTTTGATACATAATAAGGTCAAAGCATCCAGTGGTATGCATTTGATTTGAATCAGGCAAGGGTACGGGATCAAATTATTATCAAATCAGCCAGACTTATTCTGTGATTTAATACTGCCAGGAAGTAAGCTACACATGCAGTAAAGCTAAACATAGTGCTTATATAGGAGTGCAGAATCTGCTACGAGAAATCTGCTAAAGCCTGTGGAAGTAGTCTGGACATTTGATCAAACCCTAAAAACCTAAATGAACCTCAAGAGCAGTGAATATTAAAATTATTGTTGATTTTAGTGGGAAATAAGGTAAATTCTAAGGAAATAAAAAATATACGCTTCCTGCGCTTGTGCGTGCTATGAGACATGCTTCTTGTCTGAAGTCTTTCTATGATACCAATAGATCCCATGTCTTTATATATTCATAATCAGCTATTTGGGATTGTAACTGCGGTAATATACAATAATTTACAGTACTCAGAATTCATAATGAAAACATGTTATACATGTATAATTATATTATACATGATAATATAAACCCAATATAAATTGGGTTTATATTATCTAGTGCTTTTCTATGTAGGTAATTACATTTTAATCATTAAATGAAGTGCAACACTTCATGCTGGCTAGAATGACTGCCATGCATTTTTAATGGTTTCTCTAAGTGTCATTAAGTGATAATTTGAAAAAATAAATAAATAAACACCCATCAATAGACACAATTCATTATTAATAAAGTCTGTTCTCAACTTGCTTTTAAAAACAACAAAAGGGTGCTATGAAATGCTGTAGTGATAGATTATAACTGCTTATATAAAACATACAAATATATTTTAATAATTTTGTTGAATCTGTTCATTCTAAATGCTTTTCTTAATAAAAGTAAAAGACTACATCTGCATGGTAGAACTAGAGAGTTGATACAGGTATCATAGACTCATTTAGATTGAAAAAGACCCTTAGATCATCAAGTCCAACCATCACCTAACACTATGAAGTCCACCGCTAAGCCATGTCCCTAAGCACCACATCCATGTATCTCTTAAAGAGATGGCAACTCTACTGCTTTCCTGAGCAGCCTGTTCCAATGCATAACCTTTTTTTCCATGAAGAAATTATTTCTGATATATAATCTGAACCTCCCCCGGTGCGATTTGAGGCTGTTTCCTCATATCCTATCACTTGTCATATGAGAGGAGAGACCAACACCCACCTCACTACAACCTCTTTTCAAGTAGTTGTAGAGATCACAACTCCTCTGATCCTCCTTTCCTCCAGATTAAACAATCCCAGTTCCTTCAGCCATTCCTCATGAGTCTTATTTTTAGTGCCTTTATCGACTTCATTGCTCTTCTCTGAACATGTTCCAGCAACAAGATCTTGGGATGGTTAATTAACAGTAACGCTTTACAGCTTTTGGACAAAACATTTTGACTTGCATATGTCTTATAAAATGTCAAAGCAAAATGCAGTACAATTCTGTAAGCCAATTCCCCCCCCCCCCCCCCTTTTTTTTTTTGTGTGTGTGTGTGTGTCTTTGTTAATTTACACTGAAACTGTACAATGGCATACCTGTGGTTCTTTTACCTTCTATTTTCCCATTTCATAGCCAGGTATGGCAAACAGCATTGCAGTTGCTGTGTTTCTCATCATTTTTTCAATGCTCTTTCGAGGGCAAAGATGACTGAGCTTGAATCTAAGTGATCATGAGAGGAATTTTAGTTTCTCATGAGGAGTGCATTACTCTGAAGTCTGGAGAAATGCAGAGATGGATTATGACTGCCTCCTCTTGCACAATTTCTGTATTTTGTACATTTTGGCCAAACAAGAATAATGTCAAAGTTATTATTTGAGTTCACACCATAGATGTCTCTTCAAACTATATGGAAACAGCTGTGTTAAGATACTTCCATTGGAAAGTTATTATATGCTTTTCCCACCCTTCAATCAGTTTGAAACCAGCAGTTTTCATTCTTCTATAACACTAAGTGTGTTTTCATGAATACCAGCTGCCTGTGAAAGAGTTCTTCAGTAGTTCTTCACTGGCAGCACCTACTGGAAAATGTGATGAGTATCTAGTTGAGTAACCAGACAGAGACTAATGAGTATCTTGTTAGGTACTAGTCAAACCCTGAGACCATTTTTCTGTCACATTATTAATAGCAGTGAAACTCACTTGAAGAAAAATAAATAAATAAACAAATATTATTTTTTAAGTATTGATACCAGAAGTGAATATTCTTATTTACCAAAATGTTGTTGAATCATTTCAGTGTTTCTGGCCTTAGTTTCCTAAAAGCCATTTACATCAGCAAGCTCAACTGAATGAGTTTTACTGAAAACATAGTAACTAGTGTAAAAAGAAATGCAACTGCTTCTGTAGCAGCAGCTGGAACATGCTTGGACTATAGGTGAAGTTTGATTTCCCTTTTGAAATAAAATAGTGAAATGGTCACGGAGGTTTGCCAAGTCAGCAAGTAATTTGTTGAGGTTGCTAGTATTACTGACGAAAGAGTGAAGTTTTTGCTGTGAGGAGAAACAAAAACATGGAAAATTATGTTTTTAAGGATGAGTGATGCAGGAACAATAACAGAGCCACAGGATGGTTGAAGTTGGAAGGTCATCTGGCCCAACCCTCTTGCTCAAGAAGGGACACCTAGAGCAGGTTGCCTAGGTCCGTGTAGCTTTTGGATATCTCCAAGGAGGGTGACCCTACACCCTCTCTGGGCAATCTGTGCCAGTGCTCTGTCACACTCACAATAAAGAATGTTTTCCTGATGTTTAGATGGAACCTCTCATGTTCCTGTTTGTGCTCATTACCATTTTTCCTGGCATTGGGTATATCACTGAAAAAGAGTCTGTCTCTGTCTTCTTTGTATCCTCATTCAGGAATTTACATTTATTTGTCCCCAAGGATGATCGTGGGGAGGCTGACTCATTTGTAGCTTCCTGGATTTTTCTTCTTGTTGTTCTTGAAGTTAGGAGTGATGCTTGCTTTCCTCTAGTTTCTCATAATCACCACATTTTATCAAAAATTATCAAGATGGCCTTACAATGATGTCTGCCTTTTCCCTTAGCACCCACTGTTGCATTAAGTTGTTTCTTTAAAAATATAAAAAGACACACACATCTTGACAGGTATTTGTTTGCAAAGTAATTTAACTTATATTATCATGTTATATTTCACTACTGCTGTTGTTAGCCATTCAGACAGAATATTTCATAGAAGGCAGGATTGTTAAGTTTGAATTGATTTGTAAGTTTTTAACATGATTTTAATGAGAAAGATTGATGATAATATGTTTTCAAAGATAGATGGTGGGGAATATTTGTACACTGCAGTACTGAATTTCTGATTATCTGTTGCTACTGAGAACATTTTGATAAGCATTTGATAAATGGTGAATTCCATAACAGTGAAGAATCTAGACTAGAAAATGAAACAGAAATGAAACAGATCTACGAACATACTGAATTAAGCATGAAAAGCTGAATTTTTATTTATTTATTTATTTATTTATTTGTAATTAGGTTTATAGAATGCAGTAGTTTTGTCCATGTTTATCTAGCATATCATATACCTTCACACTTACCCAAATGACTGTCAAATACAAAAGCTACCAAATAAGGAAATACATTATATAGTCAAGAACCTTCAGCTAAATTACGGGTTTTGCTTGCTTTTTTCTTTCTTAATCAATGTTTTTATTAGAGCTGTTAAAATGCTACCTTCTGTAGATGCTATCTTAAAACACTTCAATTGCATTTGAAGATTTATAATGTTAAAAGTGATTTGATGTGAAGAACTACCAACTCTGCAAAGTAATCCATGATCCCAGTTAGATATTTTAAGACAAGACTACAATATCAAAAACCGTGACATTATCTAACATCATGATGTGAACGTGGTGTTAACTGACTTCAAATTAGAGCAAATGCTGTTGGTAAGCCTACAAAGCAGTATTGTATACATTTTCCAAATTAGATCTGAAGTAGTAGAGCTGTGCAAGTATTATACAGCATCTGTATACAGCTGGTTAGATTTGTGTTTTAGAGATGTACTGTGTTTGTCCAAGTGAGAATATTTTTTTTTCTGACCATATTTGAATGCATGACATTTCTGATATGAAATGCATATGAAATGCCAGAGGATGGAGTGACTGGTGAGCCAGGTAGAGATTCTGAAGGTGAAGTTGTCTTGTATCCCGCAGAAGGGAGGGTTTGTCTCCTGACTACAATGCGTGAACACACTGTTGTTGGATAACTTTCCCAGTTATCTGAAGTATGGATTCGACCTAATTGATATATGTCTGTGCTCTGATGCACTATTATCATAACCTAATGGAGTCCTGTTATGGATTTACAATGCAATGTCAGAGCGGTCAGGGGCCATGTGGTAATACTACAATGAATTCTGAAAACTGAATAAGCAAAATGAAACCCTACAATGTAAAAATAGCAAATAATGGACGTGTTTGTTTTGGTAGGTAAAAAAAAAGAAAAAAAAAAAAAAAAAGAGTTTGGGATAAGTATGAAATTATAAGCTTTTTCTGCATTTTTTTCCAACCAAAACATGTTTCTGACATAAAATGTTATGATCAATTTTGACTTTAATTTCTTATTTTTATTTTTATTTTTCCCATTTAGGCCAGTTTTGAAACAAAATAATGCTATTTTGATGCAACGCCAAATAGATTTTTTAAAAATTAAATGTTTCAGCATAACCTAAAGAAAAAGATATGCTAAAAACTCCCAACACTCCAGACTCAAACTTTACATGCCACTTTCTTGCCAAAATTAGTGGTTAAATTAAACTTCCCTTTACAAATTCTTTACAGAAATTCACCAAATGGGATACCTAATCATCCCAATGTTGTAAATCATGATTATTTAGTAGTGCTCTTCATTCTAGTCTCTGCCATATGAATTGGGAGAACCTTCATACACACATTGATTTTGATCAGCTCATGTGTCGAAGTGATGACATGTAATGTGAAGGAAAGCACTACAGTATTTCCATAACATTTGTTTAAATAGCTTATATGAACATCATAATATGTATCATTTAATGACTTTTTTTTCGGTGACATTACTAAAAAGTAGTACAGACCTTATTATTGAAGCTGCAAGAAATGGGCAAGAGATCAAATAGTGAATTAAGCAGTGTACATACCATCATTATATTGATTGAAGATGCTGCAGAACAAGAAGAATCCATAGTTTGCCATTAGTAATCTTCCTGAAAGTTAGTCAGATTGGACCCATATTCAACAGATGTTTTCCAATCTGTGAAGCTGATTTGATCTTTCCAATAACAACTTGAGCTTTTTTTTTTTTTCTTTTTCTTTTCTTTTTTTTTTTTTCCTTTTCCATTGAAGAGGTAAAGGGCTACTAATTTGGCCTTTTATTTTCTCCCTTAAGGAAAATGCAAGACTAAACTTCTTGACATAATTGAATACTTACAAGATAACATAATAGACACATAAATGTTAACCTCTGTATTGGATGTCTGTAGCAAGGAGAGCTGCAGGTGGTGACCTCCCTGAGAAGAAGTCAGGACTGTCCATGGTAGACATAGCTGGCTTCAATGGCCCCACCACAGGGCAAAGTTGAGTCCATCAGCCAAATTACTGGTGCTTCTAAAAGCATTAAAGAGAGGGCAAAATACTACCTGTCAGAAGGAAGGGAATGGAAAATGGAAAATAAGAAGGGAGATGCTCCAATTACTGTAGCAGAGATTTAACTGCAGCCCGTGTTGGAATAGGTATTTCTCTGCAGCTTGTGGAGCGCCCCATGCCAGAGCAGGTGGATATTTCCTCCAGGAGCTGTTGCCTGTGAAATATCTGATGCTTTAGCAAATTTATCCTAAAGGACTGCAGCCCATGGAGAGGACACATGGTGGAAGAGGGGAAAAGACTGAGGAGGAGGGAGCAGCGCACAGGAGCTGGTGTGGACTGCCTTCAATCTCCATTCCCCATCCCCCTGTACTCCTCAGGGCAGGACAGGGAGATGTAGAGGAGGCAAGAATGAAACAGTGAAGGGAATGAAGTTGATCCAGTGGAAAAAAAATAATGGGGAGAAGGCTTTGTTTTAATTTTTGTTTTTGTTTCTCACCTTCCAAAACTATTTAAATAGCAATAAATGAAATTGATTTTCTCCAAGCTGAGTATGTTTGGCTTGTGATAGTAATTGGTAAGTGATCTCCCTGTCTTTATTTAATCCGCAAGCTTTTCTATCTTATTTACCCCTGCTGTCCCCTTGATGAGGGGGAGTGAGAGAACAGCTGGGTGGGTGGGTGTCTGGCAGCCAGCCAAGGTCAATCCAACATTTAAAAGGCTTTTTAAAGTCTGTGTAAATTGTGGTTCCGATTACAATATGAGACTGTAATTTTGCTTTTGAATGAGCTTGCTCCTTCAGGCCCTTCTTTGGGGAAGTTCTAAAAAATGTGCCTGGCATGCTGTTACAGTTCTATTCATTTTCACATCTGTGTAAGTGATCTGGTTTTACAGAAGTAGTTTATATTGTATAATATTTATACATAAATATACTGCATGTTGATTCATTTATGTTCTTTAGCTTTTTGTGTTTGAGTCATTAAATACGTGGTAGATGTAGTTCTGTCCCAAGTTGCTGCATTTAAGATTTATCATCTATTCAGTGCAGCTATTCATGCTGTTTTAGTATGCCTTTGCATTAAGCATCCATACCAAATAAATTTGCTCTTGAGCATTTTACTCTTTTATTAACTATTCATTAAATGGGAGGCATGGTAGTCATGCAGTCCACTGCTTAGTGTATTGAAACCCTAGAAAATGCATTGTTTGTAAATTTTTTAAAACAAAATGAGCCATGATTTCCCTCCTCTACTGAAACATGTTAGGGTCCAGGGCCCAGGGCTCTTAGTCTAGTGTTGGGTTCTACACACAAGACTGAGCCTTTTTAAGACACGGAGAATGGATACAACAAATTCTGTATGTCCTTAAGAGTATATCTGCACTATGTCTCTTGACCTGCTGTTTCTGATGGACTTGGATGATAAATAGGTATTTTCTTGCTTCTGTGTTCTTGGCTATGCAAATAAATAAATAAATAAATAAATAAATAATTTTTGGACAGATTAAACAGACTGATTTTTGGCCTCAGTCATGTAAGTAAAATCTAACTCACATTTCAATCAAGTTCGACAGGGGGTAAAATTTGTCCTAAATGTAAAAAACTTATGCTTGATAAAAAGAAGTCTGGAAAAATGCCAAAGGTATTTTTAAAACCAGACTAATTTAACTGCTTTTTCTCCATAATAAGCATTAGTCAGAACTCCTGTAAGAATGTAATTTTTGTTCAGAATGGAGCCTGTGGGGGGAAAAAAAAAGTCTTTCTCAGGATTGCTGTTCTCCTAAAGCTTGGGAGGGTGAGACAGCAGTTATGTTGTAACCCTTCAACATGCAACTGTTTATATTTCTAAGCCTATATTTATCTGAGTTCTTCCCTAGAAAGGTGATAGTGTTTGTCTATTGAGGTAGCAGTTCTCTGAATATTACAGACCATAGGAAGCCTGGGTAGGATGTAGCAACGTTTTCATGATACATATCACCTACTGCATATTTATGGTACATAAGGAATGGCCAATGTAGGAAGCAGTCTGTATATTGTGTATCATCATCTGCTTGTTAAAATAGAGGGAACATCACTTAATCTGGAACTCAAGATCACTAGAAGAACTAGGGTTTTTTGTTTGGTGGTTGTATCTTTTGAGAACACCGCTAGCAAAAGAGAGGGGAAAACCCTCCGTAATGGTACTCATAGAGGTGTTTGTTTGTTTATTTTTTAAAGTATTTAATTACAAAATAGGCTTAGCTTGGTAAACCCAGGTGTGAATTTCCTTTTACAAATCCTAGTAGTTTTATTTAGGGTAAGATACTTCTGAAGCCTGATTTAGTCATTATGTGGAGCTTATTAGATAAGTAGAGGCTACTAGACCATTTTAAATGTATATTATATATATAAATATCTTCATATATATATTATTTTATTTATTACAATTTTATGTTTATACATATACATATAATGGCCTAATAGGATTTGCCTACTGCTTTATTATAAAAAACAACTCAAAATAGCTGCATCAAACCAGTGAGATAGCACCTCAAAATAATTGTAGACCATTAATTTTTAATTTTTAATTAAAAAAAAAAAAAGTTCAACAAAAAAGTAATCACTGGAGTCCTATTTATCTGATTTTACAGTGCTGTACTATTGAAAGTAAAATAGGCATTGCAAATATCTAGCGCTTTTTTTTTTTTTTTTTTTTTTTTCCAGTCTAGTGTAGGGGGACCTAAGCAGATGAGATAGAACAGCAGCAGACAGATATGCCTGGGGAATTTTCCAAAACCTATGTTCTCACACCTGCTTTTTGTCTGCTCTGTCATTAACTGTTCTCTTTTAAATTCATGCTGTTATTATCTCCTTTATTCATGTATTTACGTTTGGGTCTTGTGCTGATGGTATTACAGACTGGTGTTTGCAACTATATTCTGGAGCCTGAGTTTATAGCTCTTACATACTATGAAATTTGACATCCTCAGATTTTCATACTTGTATCCATCATTACACTACTCCAATATTTACAGATTTCCTTTGAATTTTTACTACCATTTTTTATTAACTAAACTTAAACAAATTCTGACTTTGCATATCTCCAAACACTGTACCAATTTTGTAAGGTTGGTATATATATTTGTCTGTAAGGACTGCAGAGAAAACATAATCTCCATATATGTTGTTACACTTTTCTGATGAGTCTGAGACTACACTTGTCCTTTTTGTGTTTCTTAATCACCTTTAGGATAATCTAAGAAATAACCTGTATGGCACATACGTGCTAGTAAAAGTACATTTATTTACTAGTTCATCTTAACTTGCTATTTGATATGGTACTAAATGTAGGTTTGGATGAGTTATATTCTTAAATAAATGTTTTGTAGTTATTCAAGACCTTAGGCCAAAGCACTTCAGGATATCTAGGTTGATTCCTTTTGAGACACTGTGATTTTAGTGAGGGTGAGGAAGGAAAAGATCCAGGTTTTGACTGAAATAACATATTAATTTGCGCATTCAGGTAAATGCTATGTGTTTAGATGCATTCCGGATCACATTGTTGATGCAGTATATTTTCTAAGTTTAATTGTACCCATAAAGGTTCTGTAAGAAAATACTATGTTCATAAAAAATCTTAGTTATCTTTTTTACTTCATGGATTTTATGTGTTTTAAATGATATAAGCACTTTTTGATATAGTGCTTACAGTAATACTGTTTAATTAGCTATATAGTTTAATAGCTATATAAAAATAATAAATGAAAACAGCTTTTTAGTAAGTGCCAATGATTTATTTATATATTTATTTATGTTTCCCCAGGAAAAGAAGAGTATATTGCAACGTTCAAGGGATCAGAATACTTCTGCTATGATTTATCTCAGAATCCCATACAAAGTAGCAGTGATGAAATAACTCTCTCATTTAAAACACTTCAGAGGAATGGACTGATGCTTCACACAGGAAAATCAGCTGATTATGTCAATCTTGCACTGAAAAATGGAGCTGTCTCCTTGGTCATTAATTTGGGCTCAGGGGCCTTTGAAGCACTGGTGGAACCCGTGAATGGGAAATTTAATGACAATGCCTGGCATGATGTGAAAGTAACCAGGAATCTGCGTCAGGTAACAGTACAATGGATACAAGAATAATTGACTTTGTTTTGAGTAAATGCTTGATGATTTGAAAATTGCATAGTGTCACATTGGATGTGTTGTAGGCATTTTATTAGTTCTTTATTTGCACAAGGAGGGATATTCCTGCCACACTTGAGCAGGGGCATATCTAGAAAGTTGTAGGGCAAGCAGCTGTCTGAATGAGACAGTATTACAGTAAGGTGTTTTAAGACTATGGATATCGCTAATATAGATTTCTCCAGTACCTCTGTCTGCCCTTGCAGTCTTGCATTAGTCAAGGCTAAAAACTTTCAATAGGACATAAGTTACTCTAACTCCATTGCAATTCTTTAATTTTAAAAAATGTTTTTATCTATTTTTGTCTTTTAAGGAGTGAGCAGTAAATTGGTTGTTGAATAAAGTTTATGCACTGTGTGGAGGCATCTTGTGTGTCATGCCACATTTAACTAAGCAGAAACAGTAAATATATATCCAGGAAATTGCATGCTTACTCTTGGTGATGTGGCAGGGTGGTTGTACATCAATAGTTAAATTTGAGGTTGGGGTGGGAGGGATGAGGGTAAGAGGATTCCATGTATGTGTGTATACTGTATGTGGTAACTAAATGTACAATATATGCACGTATGTGGCACTAAACTGTTACGTATATTAATGTTCTGAAGTACTTTATTGGTAGTAACATGTAATTTTGTGAAGTGCTATCTTTTGCTGCCCTAAATGTCTGTCTTAAGTAATATCCTTAACATATTTGTTGTTTTTCTAAACAGTTGCAGCTTGATTGGAATATCTTTCATTTCCCTTTATTAAAACAGCTCTGTCTTCTGGAGCTGTTAACTAATTCATCTAACCTCTTCTTTCCCTTT